>NC_081412.1:345778168-346378168 GCF_030272615.1 Cryptomeria japonica | reverse complement strand
GAGGTCCAATCCACACGTTACATTAAGCCGGTCCATAAGCTAGATACACCGGGACCCAATATAGGTCCATACACACCAAAGCAATAATCCCAATCAACTAAGTCTTGAACATGATCACCATCAACATCTTGAATCTTCACCAGAAGCCACACCAACACCACTTATGCAATTCATCAAAGATCTTCATCAAATCTTTGCTGGTGAAACCCTCGCCGGAAACACAAACCAAGCTTCCAAGCAAACATGATAGCATCCGATCACAAAAACAAAACCAATTGACTAAACATGAACATGAGTAGCATAAATAAGCCAATTCCATATCCCAAACATACCAGAGCATACCATATCATACCAGATCAAATCCAACAAGAAAACAAAAAACCTACTAGGACCAGAAGGGTGCCGGTAAAGCATCCAAAATAGCTAGTGTTGACATCAATGACAAAACATCAATGCAACACATAATCAATTCCTCCAAATGGCCAATAGTTATTGTGTTGAAGAAATAAAGTCTTAAATGCATTTAGAAGACTTTCTTCTAAATTTGAGAAGTGACCTCCTCAAATCTAGGGAAAGGACATGATTAGGATGGGATTAGAAGGTTTATAAGAATCTAGAAGGCTCTAGAAGAGGTTTAGGAGGCAAGTAGGAGATGTAGGTTTTTGCAAGTGGGTGAGGGAAAATAGGATTTAATTAAAATAAAATTAATTTATTTCAATTGTTGGTTGTAACTTGCATTTGATAGATTTAAATAAATATTGATTTATTTAAATGTGAATTTTTGAATTTTTGCAAGTGGGGGGATTTAATTAAATGGCTTAGATAGAAGAAGGGTAATATTAATCAAATATTTAATTTGATTAAAAGGCTAATTAGAAGAATAGGGATATTAATTAAACCTTAATTTAATTAATTGAAAGAATTAGGGATAATTAAATGAATAAAATTCACTTAATTCATTATGAAACTTTTAGGTGTATACAATAGGCAAAGAGAGAGAGATGTGAGAGAGAAAGAGAAAGGGAGGACATAGAGAGAATGGACAAAATTGGATGGAGACATCTGAGAGAGAGAGAGAGACGGAGAGAGAGAGAGAGAGAGAGAGAGAGAGAGAGAGAGAGAGAGAGAGAGAGAATATTCATAATATCTACAAGTCATCCACAAGTTAGTTTATCAATCACAATGTCTAGTCAACTAGGTCCTAAAACCCACACGTTACTCCAAGAGTGGGGACATGAACTACATGTCACCCAACCCACACTATACTTGGTCCAATGTACATTCACACACTTTGTCTAGCTAGTGCATAGTGCAATACTCTAGTGCATTTATTTGGAACACCCTGGAACAAACTACGAACTAGTCATAGTGAGCATAATGTCAACCTTAACTTTCCTTCTTGATCACCCCCTATAAAATTTGAATATATTTGTCTTTATCTTTAGCCTTACTTATTTTTCAAACTAAAAGCCTCAAAACAACATAGTGACGTAGAACGTGGTATAAAATATTGCATCAATGTACTAATAGGTTGTGAGCAATAGACCTTTGAAAAATATCATAAATAATTTTTAATATAGAAAAGTTTAATATCCCATAGGTCAATTTTGATTTTTACATATAATTGCATATAGAGATGTATAATATCCCATATACCTTGGCAATGTTTACTTATAATTTTAAATAAAAATGTCTAATATCCCATAGGTCAATTTTAATTTTACATATAATTGTAATATCCCATTTAATTATAATTACCAATATAATATCCCAGTTAAAATACCATGTAATTATGTAATTGAAATATCTCATTTACATATAATTATAATATCTCATAGGTCAATTTGAATTTTAAACTACTCTGCAAAGCAAAAGAATTTGAAAAACTTCATTCCCACGAGGCAAAGCAAAAGAATTCGAAAAACTTCATTCCTGCAAGGCAAAGCAGGAGAGGATCAGACTCACAGACGGTGGTGAATGAAGAGTTCATTCGCACACAAGAGAGGAGATTCACAGGAGGAGGAAATTAGTTTACAGGTGAGCAATCACTTAGCTTCATCTTATGTTCATTTCAAACATAATCAAAATTATTTGTTTCCCTTTTCAATGATCTTCTAGAGTTTTTTAAGGACTTTCTCTTGGTATTGCAAGGGTTTGTATGCTTTATGAAGGCTTTGAAGGATGTTCTTTGAATGTTGGGATTGTGTCGAGTACTTCTTTTGTATATGGACAGTAAATTGAATGTTAGGGGAAGATATCATATGTGATGTGCGAGGCAACCAGCGTGTCTTGTCACTAGGAACCTTAAGCGTACTGGAAGATCAGAAGTTGAACATGTATTGCAATTACATAAAAAAAAATATTATTAAGTGCTATCAAAAGGGGATATCTCCCTTACATCCCATATCTAGGCTACATAGTAGCAGAAACAGGCAAAAAAAAAAATTCTAAATAACAGAAAATTGCAGCGAGCCTTTCACCAATCTCCACCACATACATAGTCGAGGCCACACTAAGCCAGTTATCATTTGAGTTTAGGAATCTCCTGAAAGGCTCCAAGTCACGGTTTTTGACACCCACCTAGAACACCTCCCAAGCCTCTGCCATGAAATTCTTCTTCCTTTCTCGCACAACCCTAGCCTCTTGAGCATCCTCGTCCTCTAACTCGGACTCTTCCTCTGGTGGATCCAGTATGTAATGTTATAGATTGAAGTACACGTCTAGAACACTAGTCCAGCTGCCCAAATCCAAGTCCACAATAGCACTTGCTACCACCTGCCCATCGACTGATCTTACGAAGCCATCGATCATTTATATGCATGCTTCCTTGGAATTAAGGATGTCAACCATTGGGCACAGAACCACCTCATAGATGAAACCATCACACCAGTGCTTGTACTCGCCCAAAATAGCCCTGGACAAACACCACAGCGCATCCCAAGTGAGCTCATCACAGTTAAAAAGTCTCCTGCATTGCTACTAAAATGTCTCCTTCGCACATAGGCAGCTCAACCCAAAGTGATGGACCATTTTCCCTCAATTCTCCTCCTACATTCATTGCTCGATCTGCCTTCCTATTTAACCTCAACCTTATGATTCCATGTCCTTATTTAACATCGAGCTCTATCTAAAAGAGAAAAAAATATGATATCCTGTGAAAACCAAACCAAATCCATCTTTGGATTTGAAGTATCCTAATCTCTTGCCACCTTCTCCCAATTTCCCTTCATTCATGGTAATTGGAGCCTTATTTTTGTCTATCATGATCACCTCTATCACTTCGGATCCAAATTTGTGGTTTGGAATCTAGATCAGTACCCTCACTTAGTCATACCTATCTAATGCCTTCTTTTTTCTACCTCCAAGAGGCTTCATAGTCGTCCACTAGAATCTGTTCCAAATCCTCACTTGGGATTGCCTCAAAAATTTGGTCATCCTTTGTCCTTAAATTTATTCCCATGTTTGTCATGCAATCTATAGCCATGTTCGCCTCCCTGAAAACATGTCTGACCTCGTAGTTGGGAACTTTATTTAAAGCATCCATAATGTCCCTCAGAATCCTCTCTATTTTCCAATTTGGCGTGGCACCATTCTTAATAGCATTGATAAGTATCTATGCATCACCTTCTATTAGTATAGAGTTCAAACCCTTCTCTACACATTGTCTGAGTCCTCTAGCAATATATTAGCTATAGATGATGCTAGGCAAAGGTATATACGGGCCTATACGATTGCTACAAAGAAAGGGTCAGGTGTTGAAACAAACAAAGCCAATATATACTCAATTAGTTGCTTGCTAGACTAAATGAATCAGCTCTACCAAAGCTCTTATGGATCAAACACAACAAATTTGTAAAATAAAACTATTAGATTTGATTATAAAATATCCCATTTATTTATAATTATAATATCCCATATAATATCCCATATATATTATTATATTCACATAAGCTGAAGCTAAGTGATTACTCACTTGTAGACTGATTTCCTCCTCTTGCGCGCGTGAATGAAGTCTTCATTCACCACCGTCTCTAACCCTACGAATCTCCTCTCCTGCGCACGCCAATGGTCTTCTTCTTTGCCTTGTGGGAATGAAGTTTTTTGAAGTCTTTTGCTTTGCAGAGTAATTTGAAATTGAAATTGACCTATGGGATATTATAATTATATGTAAATGGGATATTTCAATTACATAATTAAATGGGATATTAAATGGGATATTATATGGGTAATTATAATTAAATGGGATATTATATGGGATATTATAATTATATGTAAAAATTAAAATTGACCTATGGGATATTAACCATTTTTATATGAAATTATAAGTAAACATTGCCAAGGTATGGGATATTATACATTTCTATATGTAATTATATGTAAAAATCAAAATTGACCTATGGGATATTAAACTTTTCTATATGTAATTAGAGAATTTGTGATTCGAATGAACATTGCCTAGATATGTTGAATATATGTTTTGCACTATTTGACCAATATAAGCAATGTATGAAAAATGTGGTAACATAGACAAGGTAGTGAATTGTCAGAAAAATGCTTTAAAGAAATGTGGTCTCATGGTGATGGAATGCAATGATGGTGATGGAATGCCATGACGGTCAAATTACTATGGTTTGTCATGGCATTCCATCACCATGAGAACACATTTCTTTGAGACATTTTTTCAAACAGTTTGTTGCCTTGTCTATGCAAGGTAGTGAACCATTTGATTGACCTTCATATAAGATGTAAGCTAACATAAGATAAATTAATTACATATGTAGGAACCTGAACCCCTTTGACGAGGATCTTACACAGTCTACATAAAGGCAAGGCAACGATTCTTCTCATCGATTCTTCTCATGGATCGACAAGTATAAGTCAATACACCCTATAGAAACCATTTATTATTCACTTGCCTTCTCTTTACACCCATCTTGGAGTGGTTTAATAATAAGCCAGGTTTTAGCAACTATATTTTGTCAAAACTTTGATTTTTTTCTCACCTAAACCACCTTGACATCCACATGGTATAGCTCATTCCACTTTCTCGGCCCTCCTATATGCTTTTAGTGACAAGGAAGACTATTTTTTTGAGTTTTTGAAACTCCAAAATTACCAAGAAAACAACCTTGCTTAGTTTTTGAAACCTCCACATTTGCAACAACTCTAATACAATTATTAGCACTTGAGGCCCCAGTTGGCCTTATTCAAATTTAAATCTCAACATTAACTTTAGGGTCGACATCTTCATCAACATTACCCTTAATGATGAATTTGGGGAAAAAGAATGAGTCATTTTTATCAATCCATGCAATGGACCTGTTGGTTCCCAAACGGGTTTACACTGCGAGAGGCAGAAACCAAGTGGATTCTTCAAATACTTATGGAGAAGCCAACTCCAACTATCAAAATCCTCGAGAAATTGGACCAACTGACAAGGATTTTGCTAATCCTTCTACACTTTGGGCTCTGGAAGACCCGAGGGTGATCCCTTAAAAAATTTGTGATCTATGTGCCACACTCATGAATTATGCTAAAACAAAGTAGATAATCTCATATACAGGCTCAACGACAGGGAGAATGCTCAAGACTGTAAAGTTCTTTACTAATCCTCAACCTTATCCGGAGCATGAGATAGTAGGACACCTCAAACATACATAAAAACTTGGAAATATGTCCTGATTTTAATGATTTATGACAAACCATAAGTGAAATAGACAAGAAATTGATAACCTAATGACATCTGCTAGCATATATCGATGCCTTACTCCATTGGGCTCCAAGTTTCTAAAATGTCACTGAAAATTGACAAAAATTTATCTAATAGTTGATTAAATCTTAAACAATATCGCCTTACAATATCATTTTATTTGCAATTTCTTACCCGAACTACTTATCAAATCCTAGTACAAGATTTATCCCTCTGTAATCTCATTCAAGCGTTTTAATTAACCCCTTGGATTAAAGCATGAAATGAAAAATTACATACATCATAAAAATGCAACAAGCAAATGAAACCCTTGATTCCATTAACTCAAAAGAAGATAAAATCATACACAACAGAGTAAGGATTTTGAAATTATATCTGTATTAACTTCAAAAGCTATCTTCTATCAAATAACCAAATATATTTCATTTACAGAAGAACCCATTTTGAATTTGAAACTGATGACTATATTCTATTTTTCTCTGCAAAATGACATTACAATTCTCTGCTATTTACTCATGACTTCTCAAAACTGGAACCTAATCCTGCAGACCGGACCTACGCAAGAGACCCTATTCAGAGATTTTGGAACCCTTTCTAATGGCCTTGATTTCCCTTTTATATAAAATAAGGGAGCAACAAGCTTGAGGCCAAGAGACACATGTCATCTAGAATGACCAAGCCAAGAAAGCCATATGCAATTTTGTTACAAAATATTCCTTAAAACTACCCATACGCTGGCACCCGTGATAAAACAGAATCACAATTTGTAACCAAACATTGGTAGAAACAAAAGTGCTTGAGTCGTGCCATTATCATCATGATGTCTTCAATCAAACTATGAGATGCTTCATTCTATCCTACAGAGCATTTCCCTTCCTGGAAGGGAAACTAGATCTTGGCAAGAAGTAAATTGCCCCCAAACTAGAGGAAGATCTCCAACCTTGATGCCCAGGATTGGAGAAAGTGGAAGGATAAGCTTATAGGGAAACATAATATGTTGGGGAGGGGTCGCATCTTGCATGTCATTGTAGAGACGAATGGCTTTCACTCCCCACTCAAACAAATCCTTCTTTCATTCCCATGTGGGCTCCTTCCTCATACCCCTTGCCAACTAGTGGCAGAGTAGAAGTAGAGGATGTATCATGAGTGGCTTTTTCTGATAAGAAATGGCTTTCATGCCCCCTCTGACAATCCTTCGAACTTTCACAACCCCTCTGATAATAAGAAAACTCACACAAGAGAAAGAACATCCATATGGTATCAACAAGAACACAACAACTCCATGCACGATACTGCTCAAACATCATCTTCTTCAATGATAAAAAACCGCTCTTCAGAAAGAAAAGAGGCTTCTTTTCTCTTCTACCAATTGAACTACCACCTTATTGTATTTATAATCAAAATAACTTCACTTGGCGATGTCTATTCATGAAAAAACAATCTTCATAAATGCTCGCTTGTATCTATTCACCATGCCAGCTCTGAACTAGGTAAATCATGCATGTCAAAACCAGGACACTGTCGAATTCCATTTTTTTCACAAGGAAAATCAACCCACTTCTTTTCTATCAAGATTCACCTTACATGGATGATTTTGTTTTGATCTTCTCATTTAGGGACTACACAAATTTGCTTCAGAATTATTTTAAAACACTGGATTGTCCTATTTTAGATCTTCTCAAAGAAGGCTTTTTTGACTTTATCCCTCCATGAGAATCCCTGACAACAAGCAACCTCTGATTTTACCAAGAAATCCGTGATCTTTCATTTCCAACTTAGAGGTTATCCAAATTCTCTTATGCCTCTAAAATTGTTGTCCTTTCTTGTCAAACCAATTTCGACTCAATACAAACCTTCATAAAACTGACCTTCTGAAATGAGTCGGCATCCAATCATCCTACCTTGTCACTATTTTCTCCAAGTTGACAAGCTTGCACTCTGTCCATTCTAACTTTCCCACACAGATAACATACCATGCCTTTACAACACCCTTATAAAAATTGTTTGAAACTATGCACTAGATCCTATCCATCTCGGCGAATCACACAGCCATCGTCGATCAATCTGACAGCAAATGGGTCCATCCAAAGTATGACTTGGCATAGCCAACTCACTGCTTACTTCACCTCAATCAGCGACCCCACCATCGGCTTTTCCTAGCCTGCCTTAGACACATGGCATCATCTCGTGATGTCACGGTCCATAATCCCCTTTCATCTCTTGATCACAGGGTTACGAGGGTTGTTGGATCGACTCACTTTACCTGTCAGCCACAATGACCACCTTCTTAAGTCCCTTAACAGTCAAGCAACTTTTTTACAGAAATTAAAACATCTTCGTCCATTACAAGCATGTGTAGATTGATGAATCATTAGTAGTCCGGACTTTACTTGTTGGGAACCGATAACAACAAATGTTGCAAAGGTTTAATTGTTGTCTTAACCTCCTCGCTGAGGACACGTGGCATCATCTCATGATATCGCAGTCCTTAACCACCACACACCTTCAATCATAAGGGAGTGTGAGCTATAGGATCTACTCATGGTTTAGCTGTTGGCCGAAATATAAAAAAACATTAGACTTAGGAAAAAACAAAGGGGTTGGCTGAAATGTTAAACGGGATCCACCTAGGATAATATAGGTAAGAACAACTTAGGGGATAAAATGGCCCCGCCGATGATGACACGACCCTCAAGCCTTCAGACAAAAAGGTAATGCAAAATTATAATAGGCTTAGGTTTTTTCCACAAGATTTAATTATAAAAGCGTAAAACCATAAACCCTAAACCCGAAAGGCAGGAACAAAGAACAAAATTAATCCAGAATGACCAGGATTTTGACTAAGGCATGGAAAATTTTGCATAGTCATTTTTAGGACTATCAGGACCTTTGACAACCAGCCCTCAAATCTATTTGCAGCATTTGCAAAAAATCAACAAGATATGGTGAACCATCTATTACAACTTCTTCTTTTTTCTCTCCATGGAATCCTAAAATTTATTTCCTCTCACGATAACAATCGACCCTCTCCCAACTATCTCTATCATTTGATGGACTGCAGGTACCACCAAATAGGTATTTGTCAGATGTGTCTTCCTCAAGCGAGGGAAATTTAGGAAGGCAAGAGGAAAGCAACATGTAGTAGGTCTAAAAGAGGGAGATCAACTAAAGGTCAAAAGATTAGAAGAAAATCCCATAAACACATGGAATTGTTTCTTGCTCAAGGGGGTTAATGTTCTTATGATGAAGAGTGCATAGGCAACATCGAGGTGCCATTGAGGTACACACATCTATAGAAACAATGGGTACCTAAGGAACTTCCTCTAATAAACACTGATTTTTATGTTAATTAGGAAGATATATCGCATAGAACCATCGTCATTACATGGTTTGGGCCTATTTTCCATGGATGGCATAAAGGTCTATTACAACAAAGTTGTTGAATTGATGGAGTATGTCAAACCTTGTTACAATTACAAAAATTGGATGCAGTTGGTTTGATATACACAAAGTATGCGTAGGTATGCACTGTCATAAAATTATATACAGCTAAAAGATAATGATCAAATCAAAAGAGTGGCTATGTACATTGATGGAAGGCTAAAAGAAACAGGTAATATTGGAGGTTTTATAAACAGTACATGACCTGGGTCAACTTATAGGCAACCCAATTGCATATTTGAGGCGCATGAGGGAAATCGTGTATTCGGATGTGTGATAAAATCAATAAGTGCAGGGGAAGAGCTGCTAATCGATTACAATTTGAATCGCATAGATACAAACAAAGTTACTATTGTGGGGGTGGTGCGTACTTATATATACCATTTAAAACAATCTCCAATTAATGACTCCAATATACCATTTTATTATTAAGTGTTTTTGGTAAGTCTATTGGTTTCATTTCGGTAATGTTTTTTTATATTTAATTTTTGTCACCGTGCGACATTGATTCGACACATAGTACAGACCAAGATGTAGCTCCGGGCACTTCTACCGAGCAGGTAAACCTCATTGTAATTGTACAAATTAGATACAAGAAAAATGTTATATTATTATGTTCTTTTCTTTAGGGTTTTGGATTAATTTTGATAATGTAGTAGGAAAGGCACCTGTAGTAGCTGAGAACATCGATACAGAGGTGGACTCACTATTATGCAATGATGACATCGCATATTCCACGAACCCTATTGAAATGATAAGAAAGACAAAAAAAAATAATAAAGAAATTCTTAAATTGTTATTCATAGTCCCTCAAACTTATGAGATACAAGAGAGGGTGAAACAATTGACAAAGAGAGCACAAAACTTGGAAGTAAGTAGTCATGAAATCTTTAATTATAACATAAGTTCATTTATGGTTTATATTTTATACTCTTTTATGTCATGAACTAAAATATGCGTGTGTTGTTTTTACAGGAATTTGTACGTCCTCATGAAGCTGGTGGCCATGATCAGGGTACTCTAGGTAGATCAAGTGATGACCATGTTCTGTGCATACACCAGCTCCTATTTTTACATGTTCCTATCCTTCTGTTAATGTGTTAGTGCTCTTATATTTAATGTATTGTATATTTAATGTATTAATCTTTAGGTGTTGTCCATGTTCCTGTACATTCACCACCTCATCTGACCTCATCATCGACACCTATATTGCTGACTGCAATGTTAGCAACATGCAACATGCAGTCATCGAGTACTGCACCGACCTGTGCAGCAAGATATGCACCTAAGGATGCAGAGGCCACTAGTGGTGATATTTTAGCAGCATTTCTTGGATCTTCCCATATTACTAGTACAAGAATGTTGTCGGTCACATTTGTGGTGACCAATGATCTTCTTCCCATAAAGACAAAGAAGGTTCCAGGTACTTTAAAATAATTATTATATATAGTCCAATTGTAATTTACTTATTGATCAATCATTTTGGACTAATGATCCCATGATTTTTTTGCAGTAAATGATGTTTTTAATAAACATCTAAATGATATTACATTGGAGATCTTCGGGGCCACCATACGTACATGGTGGAATGCACAAAATCAACAATTAAAAGATGAACTCATAAACCATTTGACTATGTTGTTCGGAAATGACACATTCAACAAAACCAAGGTCCTTCAGAAAGCTAGCACATATCTAAAGTATGTGAGCGACCAATATAGGACACATTTAGAGAAGAACAAAAAGTATGAGCGTCCCCCAATGATTCCAGAGAGGGAGTGGAAGGACCTAGTTTCAGATGGAAATGAGAAAGCTGAAAAGAGAAAAAGACATACACCACTGGGTGAAGGAAGGTATGTGATACTATTAACAATGTAATTATGTACTAATTACTCTTTATATTTACATAATCTAACATATCTCAGACTTTTCATAGGCTTCTTGACACATCGAAGGCAACTAAGGCAAGACTAGAAAATCACGGCCAACACAAACTTTGCTCTGGTGGTTATATGAAAGTTGTCGCACGAACTGTAAGTATCAATAAATAAAATATCGCATCAAAATAATAAATTACAAACAAATTTTTTTAATCAAACAATAGAAGCAAAATTCATGATATTAAGCAAAAATGCAGGAATCTGAATTCAATAGAGCGCCCACAGAAGATGACATGAAAATTGCCTTCCACCAAGGCTATGGAGTCGTGGGTGAATGCCCAAGAGAATTGAGTGGGAAAACACAATATTTTGATGCATCTGTCACACACGTAAATAAGCTAAATGAAAATTATTTAAAATTGAATACTTGAGCAATAATTTATTCGATGTTAATTTCCAACATAAAGTGACTATATTTAAATTAAATAATCAAGTAATGATAACAATACACATGGCATTGGAATGCAGCCTGGTAAGGGTGGAACACAACTTGCACATGATGAAGGTTGCGGTGTGCATCCCGGTACTGGAGGTATTCATGTGCTATACAAATTTTTTTATGTAATTATTAATACAATTAAACATATTTAATTGAAATTGGTGTAGTAATTAATGTAACCTTTTTTGTTTTTATTTTAGAGCATGTAGAGTGTGGTGAACAAGTGGAGCATGATCAGGGTAGACAACATCAGAAACGTGATGTACCCCCATCAGGTAAAGAGGAACACTGCTATTCCTTTAAATGAATTTAATTGGAATTGGTGTATTGATTAATGTAACCTTTCATGTGTGTTTGAACTTCAGAGGATTTAGAGGATGTTCAACATGTTGAGGATGAGGCTAGACAAAATGATCAGGAAGATGATGTGGCCCCATTAGGTAAAGAGAACCCTTGTAATGTTCTTTTAATTAATGAAATACTTGTAACAATAATAAAAAAATCTTATGAATTTAACCCATTTATTTGTTATTGCAATGAAGCCCCCTTTGCCTAGGCGTCCTCATCGTGAGTACAGGACTAGGCATACATTAAGATCACAAGCAAAGAGCACAACAACTAAAGAGGGGAAAAATGATGAAGAAGATGATGCTCCACTTAGTGTTTACTTAGCTTCAATAAAAAAAAAATGATTGTAATCATATTATTCGTTAATGAATGTAATTATGTGTTAATGAATGTTAATGAATCATATGTGTTAATGAATTTTGATGAATGTTACATGTTAATGAATGTTAATGAATTTTATGTGTTAATGAATGTTATGTGATAATTAATGAATGTTATATTTTATTAATGGATGAAAGAATGAATGAATGTTATATGTTAATAGGGAATTTAGAGTGATGTTAGAGGGGGGAAGGGCCAAATGAGCTTCCACCTTCACGTGGTTGGTCCTGTTAAGTAGAGAATATTAAACTATTCTTGAAACAAAAAGAAGCTAAATAAGGTAAAACACTTTTCAATATTTCATTATGCTCCACTGTTAATCTTATTGAATAATATGTATTGAATCTTAATTGCAGGGTCCAACCGAGCCAACACGAACAACAACACAAGAAGTTAATTAGTTGAGACCATCAAAGGTAAGGTACTTGATAAAGATTTTGTTGTTTATATTCATATTGTTGATTACATAGGCAAATATTCATTCAACTTTTTAAAAGGGCAGTTACCAAATACACCGAATAGTTATCTAAGTCTGAGATCAAAGATTAGCAATTAGGAGTCACCAAATACACCAAATAGTTGTCTAAACAAGGGCTAGAACCCACTATGAAATATAGTTACACTTGTCCTTGAACTGAGAACTTCAACATTTTAATGGACTACATAGGGCACTGCCTTAAAAAATAAGCCGACTTCACATGAAATTGGTCTAAGGTAGAAATAACGGTAAAAGGAACATCTAAGCTTTTAAATTCAACTTTAACTTGAGGGTGATGGAACCAATGGTGCGACAAGTGAAACCATCATGCACCTTAATCAAGACTTTGGATTTATCATAATTGTCTCGCTATAATGCATATGTGAAAAGACATTCTTTTGTATTCATATTAACCATACGTAGTGGATCAATAAGCACCCTACATGTGGGTTTGTCATTAGTTATAGCGGTAATGTATATTGGTCCATTAGGTGTATGCTTTGAGTTACCACTTTGGGTAAAGGTGATATTAGGTTCAATCTTAGGTTTCAGTCTATCTTGTTTAGGAACTGGTTCCATCACATTCACTAGATGTTCAACTCAGTTGGTAACTCCAAGGGTCACCTTTTCATCCTAGTGACTACTTTCAATCTTATGAATATCATTGTCCCTTGATAATTCATTTTCTTCATTGATGTTGAAATCTATCCCTAATGCCTTTATCATATGACTGGATTATGTGATGCTATACATTGTCTTGTGTTTTTTCTTTCCTAACTACCATAGTTGCTCATACACCTCTTAATTACTTTAATGCTTATCTTGATTCTATGTTGAGGCTTTAAACTATCAATGTATCTTGATCTTTGACATTTTGTGACAATGGTTGCATTATGTTGTGATCGATACTCTTGATAGTCTATATAACTATGAATTGTCCTTTTATTTAAATGATGTTACTATTTTGACTGTGTATTGTAGGTCTATCAAACTTTGGGACTATCAAAGGTATATTCATATTGTTGCTACGATACTATCATGTTCTCATTCATCTAAACCTTATACCCCTTTAACCCTAAATCATTGTAACTGCCATTGGCCCTTTTGGTATTGGATCAAATCCTTACTTGGGTAAATTTGTTAACTGCTTCTACTCTTTGTCATTAACTTGCTACAATTTTTTCTAATCCAATTCTTGTATATGAACATCTTTGCTTATGGACTGTGAGAGGTCACTTTGTGGGTTGAGATCTTTATAATCTTAGTGTGTTGCTATGATTGTAATCTATGCATATCACTCTCATATTGATGCTTTATCAAGGTCTTCATTACCCAAATAGTCTCTCTTAGTTGTGTTTGTATATTGTTAGAATATATGGGATTGTTGATTTTGTATATTGTTAGAATATATAGTTTACCATAGTTAGTTAGTCATTGAGGTAAGGAGTTATATAGGGATAGTTAAATATTTGAGAAAGCTTATCAAATCATATTTCATATTTGCAATGCTTTATATTACCTGATGGCAATTGCCTTTTTTTTAAATATAGCCTCTTCGTCGGAATTCTGACGGACATGCCCAGCATAAGCCCTGACGAGAGTGTTGTATATGTGATGAAATATTTTGTCGTAGGCACAACACTCTTGTCAGAGCTTCCTAGTATTTGTTGTTGGAATTCCAACAAAAAAGGACACTATGTTTCGACAAGAATGTTGTACCTGCGATGAAACATTTCATTGCAGGTGCACCATTCTCGTCAGAGATTCCTTGCATTTGTTGTCAGAATTTTGACAAAAAAGGGCGCTATTCTCTGACAAGAATGCTATACTTGCGATGAAAAATTTCCTTGCAGGTACACAATTCTCGTTGAAGCATAATGCACTTTTTTATCAGAATTCCTACGAAAAACCCAATGCATGGTTCATCTGAAGATTGGCAACTTTGTCAAAATTCCAATGAATTAGACCACCACATATGTGTCAACTTTCGACAAATAAGGCATCGAAATTCTGACAAAAATCTGTCCATCAAATAACCCGATGAAATTTGAGCGACGAAAATGTTTTCGCCATTTCGTCGGATCTACGACAATAATATGTCAGAATTACGATGATAGTTCATCGGAAAATGATCCCAAATGTGCTAGTGGGCTTATCATCTATTATCGTGAATTACAATTATACCAATCATATAACTAGCTTTGTATTTTTGGTGGGTCGTATTGAACTTGCAGATAACCATGTCAATGTCATCACTGTTCAGGGAACTAATCCTCCCCCCTCCCAAAGCAGACCTAGGATCACTATTTAGGGTGATCCTGCCCCTCCTCAACCAGAAAGAAGACATAACCCTACTAATATATTCATTCAAGGCACCACACCTTATGCTTCCCACTCTCAGAATGACTGCAATGTAACTACCCATAGTGGGAGGGTAACTATCCAAGGAGCCCCTCCACCAAACCCTCCCCCTATGTCATCCACCTATCGATATGATCTCCTTGACCATCTTGGGAAGACCCCTGCATAGATCTCTATCCTGGAGCTCCTTGAGACTTCCTCTATCCACAAAGAGATTTTGGAACAATCCCTCCTCGAGTCGCGTGTCCCTGACAACATCAATGTTGCCCAATTCCAAGCCCTCATTGGAAACCTCGCTGCACAACAACACCTTGTTTTCACCTTCAATGAGGCTCCTGTGAATTAAATCATAATAAATCATTGTATATTGAAACCCTTATCCAGAAACACAAGCATAAACGCATCTTGATAGACAGTGGATCTGGACTCAATCTTTGTACATATAAGTTAATAAAGTAATTGTGGCTTTCTGAGGACCCCGTTGATATGTTAAGATGAAACAAAATCAAAGCCTATGATGATGCAAAAAGGGTTCCCCACAGAATGATCACTTTGCCTCTTCAAGTGGGCCCTGTTACAATTGATACCCCTTGCCAAGTTTTGGATCTTGATCTCCCCTATAACATTCTCCTCAGTCGCCCATGGATTCATTCCCTTCAAGCCATTCCTTCCACTTACCATCAATGCATTAAATTTCCCTTCAATGGTACAGAGATCACTATCAAAGGTGATCTACAACCTTTCTAGTATTGCAAACTCCTAGAGGGGAAACATCCATACCATTGCCCGTTAAATAGATCCGCTCCAACTCCCCCATCTAACGCATCTAAAGTCGCCTCCACCTCATCTCAAACAGAGCCCAAAGTCAAGATCCTAGACAATGGTTGCAGCCAATA
The DNA here is from genome assembly GCF_030272615.1 of Cryptomeria japonica. NCBI lineage: Eukaryota > Viridiplantae > Streptophyta > Pinopsida > Cupressales > Cupressaceae > Cryptomeria > Cryptomeria japonica. The sequence continues at coordinate 346,362,174 of NC_081412.1, read as the reverse complement.
GAAACTTGAGGATGTCTTATTAATAGGAAATCTCCCCTTGTCTCCTAAATCATTCGGCAAGCCCAAAGAAATACAAAAAGATTAGAAACCCGCTATACAATGTAAGGATACTACCTTAAGCAATGGGGTCCACTTGATGAGGAAAGTCTTGAGAAAGATGTTTCTTCATGGCTTTACCGCCAAGAAGATGAAGATTCAACAAAAATACCCAAGAAGATGTATCCAAAAGCATCAGCCATAGTGGACAAGATGGGTTATAAAGGACACAACCTAGGGCTGGAAGAGAAAGGAATCAAAGCACTGATAAATCCTATCTCGTACAAGTATAACAAGGGCTTGGGTTATACTCGAGTACCTAAGATCACTATCACTAGCACCCCTTCAAGTCCTTCCTTGGATGTCGAAGACTCTGATGAAGAGGAATTCCATGAAATGTCTTTTGAGTATGAAGATGACATCTTCTTTGACACTCACGTCAACACCATCACCCCTATAACCATTTCCACCCTGCATGAGCTACAACTTGTTCATCCCGAGCTTATAGACTAGGACCAATGAGACAAACCTGCTTTAGACATCTGTGTCGATGACAGTGCTCTCATGACTCTCTTGACTATACGCAACTTAGAAGACTGCAACAGAGTTCATGGGATTCTATTACATTAAAAAGGATACTTTGGTAGTCAGGTCAATGCCCTTAGTCGCAAAAAAGAATAAAAATAAAAATCATGATTCCCTAGGTGAAAACCTCTCCGAGACACCTTTGGATGAGGAAAAAGTAAAAACAAAGGGCATATTCAAAAGTGAAAACCTGGATCAGGCACTTAAGGATGAGGGACTTGACCTCCCTACCATTGTTCCTCCTCAACAAGATAGGTCAACTTTACTAATAGAGGAAACATACATTATCAATGTGGGAAATGAAGACACCCCAAAGAATGTGCTCATTGCCAAGTTCTTGATGGATCAAGAGAGACTGAACTTTATCAATTTTCTAATAGAAACAAAGATCATTTTTTCCTGGTCATATGCTAACATGCCAGGCCTAGATCCCGACTTGGTAGTTTACAATCTTGTTGTCCGTTCAGATGCAATAATAGTAAAGCAGAAATTACGCAAGATACATCCACACATTGCACTCCTCGTCAAAGAAAAACTTCAAAAGATGTTGAATGTTGGATTCATAAAACTAATAGACTATCTTGAATGGGTATCCAACATTGTATCTATTGGCAAACCTACTGGGGGCATCCGCATTTGCACTGATTTCCAAAATTTGAATAAAGCCTACCCTAAGGATGATTTCTCGCTCCCCAACATAGACATGATTGTAGACCTCACAATGGGACATGAAATGTTATCACTTATGGATGGATTTTCTGGATACAATCAAATCAGGATCGCAGAGGAAGACCAACACAAAACAACATTCACAACACCATGGGCCACCTTTTGTTATCAAGTTATGCCTTTTGGTCTCAAGAACGCTGGAGCTACATATCAACAAGAAATGACAACAATTTTCCATGACCTTTTGCAAAAACTCATGGAGGATTACCTGGATGATCTTCTAGGAAAATCCAAGACAAGACATGAGCATATCTCTATCCTAAGGCAAATTTTTGAGAGATTGGAAAAATATAAATTGTGCTTAAATTTCAAGAAATGTGTCTTTGGCATCACATCTGGGAAACTGTTAGGTTTTATTGTTTCTTGTAGAGGCATGGAGATTGATCCTACAAAGGTGAAAGCTATCATGTAAATTCCTCCCCCAAAGACCCTCAGACAATTGTACAACCTCCAAGGAAAGCTTCAATCCATCAGGCGCTTCATCTCATAGCTTGTAGACAAATTTCATCTGTTTGCACATCTATTACGCAAGGATACCAAATTCAAATGGGACTGCCTATGTCAGAAGGCTTTCGAGAAACTCAAAGAATATCTTGTATTGCCTCTGGTTCTTATGCCTCCTATTCCAGGATAGCCACTTCTTTTGTACATATTTGCTACTGCAGTGGCATTGGGGGCATTATTGGCACAGACAGATGATCAGGGAAAAGAGCATGTTATATACTATATCAGTCACACATTAGTAGGGTATGAGCTAAATTATACCCCCATTGAAAGAGCATGCTTAGCACTTATCTTCAGCACACAAAAACTTTGGCACTACATGCTTAACAATAAAACAAAATTGATTTCTCAAATCGACCCTCTTAGGTACCTCTTTATCAAAGGTTGCTCTCACTGGAAGAATTGCTAAATGGGTCATGTTACTAAGTGAATTTGACATTGAATACGTAGATATAAAATCAATAAAAGGACAAGTAATAGCAGACCAGCTAGCTGATCCTCCACTTCAAGGTGATCACCCTTGTTGGCAATATGATGGAATTGATTATGTGTTGCATTGATGTTTTGTCATTGATGTCAACACTAGATGTTATGGTTGTTTACCGGCTTTTGGTAGAAGGATTGGATTGGGAAGATTATCAGTTGATTGTCATCGGTATGATCTAGATGATGGAATAAGTTTGTATGGATGGTTCATATGTTTCTGAAGTATGTTTCAGTCAGTTGGTATTGACTTGATGATCGGATGCTATCTTATGTTCTATTAAGTCTGCTTTGTAGGTCCGTTAAGGGTTTCATTGGCAGATCTTTATTGAAGATCTTTGATGAAATGCATAAGTGGCGTTGGTACAACTTCTAGAAGAGGATGTTGATGGTGATTGTGTTTGTGCCTCAACTGATTGGTGTCATTGCTTTGGCATGTGTGGATCTAATTTACATTCAGTGTTATCTAGGTTATGGACCGGTTTTCATGTAACGTGTTGGTGGATCCTCCGATGCGCTTTCGAGATGTTTTATTGATTAGATGATGTTTGCTTGGCCTTAAGCTGACATGTTTAATAATTTTATTTCAGGATTATGTAATGGATCTATTGAATTATCATTTAGGTGGCCGACCTAATTGGTTAGGTCCCGGGTTGGTATAAATATATGTAAGATCTCATTGTAGATCATGGGCAAGGAGTGAATAATATAATAATCATTTGTGCAGAGTATTTGGTCGATCATAGGTGATCGATTTGGGTTTATGTAAGAGGCTTTAGACCTCCAATATTGTGCTTAACCAGAACTGTAATCTGGCATGTTTGATGCTATCACTGGCAGTTCTTCTCTCTGGATTGTTGTCCAAATATTTTGAGGTGGTTGGCCTCTTCTGTAGTCAATGAGACTCCATTGTGATGAGAAGTGTGCTCTAGGCAGTGTGCCTTCCTGCATGTGCAGGCCCTTATTGTAATCATCTACTTTCTATAGAAGTATCATCTGACTATGGGTAGGGTTTCCCACCATGGTTTTTCCCTTTATCAGGTTTTCCATGTATAAATCATGGTGTTATGTGTTATGGTTGCATGGTATTGATTCTCTAGTTTTCAATTATGCTTTAATGCTTTATCAGTTATTCCAGTAAAAGGTTTTAAGTGCTCTAATTAAAAGTTGATTCACCCCCCCCTCTCGATTGTTCACTGGTTATCCTAACAATTGGTATCAAAGCCTAGTCCTCTTTTTGTAGAAGCTTAACTGCTTGAGGAAGATCATATGGAAACTAATAGTTCAACTAATGTTTACCGGAAGGACATCCCTAGGCTTGATGGAACAAACTATGGAGTATGGAAAATTTGGATGGAGACTCATTTGAGATACATTGAAAAGGAAATTTGGGAAATAACTCAGAAAGGTTACACTCCTCATGATCTGACATCTGGCAATCCTACACTGATAGACTTGGAAAAGAACATTGAAAATGATTGCAGAGCTAGAGAAGCCCTCTTGAGTGCCTTATCAAATCAGAAAATCATGGTACTATCTGATAAATCATCAGTGAAAGCTATATGGGACAAGTTGGAGACTCTAAATGAAGGTGATCCCGCTGTTAAAATTGCAAAACTTGAATGTTACCGGGTAAGATATGAAAGCTTGAAGATGGAGGAAGATGAAAGAATTTCTACATTGATGGAAAGGGTAAATGAAATTGTATTAGGAATTCAGTTTTGCGGTGGATCTCTGAGTGAGGAAGAGATTGTTTCAATAGTGTTAAGGGTTTTTCCACCAGCACATAAGATGAAGGTAACTGCAATTAATGAGCTAAGAACCATTCCTAATTCTTCTATCAATAGAGATACTCTTGTTGGGAAGATATCTTCTTTTGAGCTTGAAGAATTTGGTCCTCCAAGAGTTGCAAAGATTGATACTGCAATTAAGGCATCTACATCATCAACCGGCAAGCAAGATTGGAAAGTTTGGTATGCAAAGGAATTGGAAGAGATTAGGAAAGAAGATGAAGAGATTGAGCAACTTGAAGCCCTATTTACTAGAAGGATACCTAAAGGTCCGACAGGAAGTAAGTATGAAGGAAAATATCCTTTCAAATGTTTTGCATGTAATAAGATAGGTCATTTTGCATCTAGATGTCCTGAAAGGAATTCAAAATTGGAAGAAAGAGAAAGAAGATCTTTTAAGCCTAACCCTGAATATTAGATCAAGAATAAGTATAGGAGAAACAATAAAAACCATGCTAATATGTTGATGAGGAAGGAGTAACTGATGACTCAGAGGAAGAACCGACATGAGATTCAGCTAGTGGATCCAACAATGGAAGAGACTCGGTATTTTATGCTATGAAGAAAGATGATCCATAACCAATTATCAAAAATGAGTAAAAGGCCCTTGCAGAAAAAGTTGAAGACAAATATGAATGGGTAATAGACATTGGATAATCTCATCATATGATAGGTGACAAAAGAAAGTTTCTAACCTTGAAAGAATTTGATGGTGGTCAAGTCATATTTGGTAATAACAAGGCATGCATGATCAAAGGAAGAGGAACCATTTCATTGGATGGTAAGCATAACACTGATAATGTCTATTATGTTGAAGGTCTGAAGTACAATATTTTGAGTGTATGACAGTTGGTAGACAAAGGATTTTAGTTACAATTCAAGGATGGAAAGTGCAAAATCATTAGCAAATTAGGATTGGAGATTGCAACCAGTACACAGACAAAAGGTAACATATTTCATTTGAACTCAGGTGAAAAGACATGTTTGATTGCACATATTGATGAAAGTTGGCTATGGCATAAGAGGTTGTGTCATGTAAATTTTGATTGCGTTTTAAAGATCAGGTCAGCTAAGGTAGTTAGATATTCACCTAAGATTGTGAAGCCTCATAATTCGGCATGTAAGGAATGTCAAATGGGTAAGAAAATCATAACTTCTTTTAAGAGCATACCTGATAAATCTAGTGATATTCTTGATTTGATTCATACTGACCTATGTGGTCCTGCTAATACAAGAATCTTTCAAGGAGATAGATATTTCATGTTAATCATTAATGACTATTCTAGAATGATGTGGGTTGCTTTTCTAAGGGAGAAATCTAAAGCCTTTTAGAAATTCAAGATCTTTAAATCTATGGTTGAGACAAAGACCAGATTGAAAATCAAGTGTCTGAGATCAGATCAAGGTTGTGAATTCACATTCGGCAAATTCAACAGCTACTGTGAGAAAAATGGCATTAGGAGACAGTTATCTGCACCCCAGACACCTCAGTAGAATGACATTGTGGAAAGAAAGAACATAACCATTTTGGATGCATCCAGAACCATGATGATGAAAGATAATTTGCCTCATATCTACTATAGACAAGTAGTAAGTACAATGGTTTATACATTCAACAGAGTTCATATCAAAGGAGATATCAGTAAGACACCTTATGAATTATGGTTTGGTCATTCTCTTACTCTTAAGTATTGCAGAATCTTTGGAAGTATGTGTTGTATCAAAAGAGATGATTCCATTGGAAAGTTTGACCCTATATGTCATGAAGGAATATTTTTTGGTTATTCAACTAAAAGAAAATCATATAGATGTTATAACAAAAGGTTGCAGAGAATTGTGGAGAGAGATAATGTGAAAGTGGATGAGCAGTACAAAGACCAAGCTAAATCTTACGACAGTGAACTGGCAATGAAATGATCATAACTGATTTGATATTGACTATACCAAAACAAAATACTAAACCAGTTACCCCGGCATCATTGGAAAAATCAACTATAACTAAAGAGCAGCACAGAGAACCTGAAAATTAAAAAACATCAAGGTATGTAAGACTAAATCATTCTGAAAATCAGATCATTGGAGACAAAAACAAGGGAGTTATGACAAGAAGAAGATTGGAAAATCAAGAGTTATGTTTCATTTCTTAGATTGAATCGGCATCAGTAATTGAAGCTTGTAAAGATGAATGTTGGATAAAAGATGTGGAAGATGATTTAGATCAGATAGAAAAGAACAATAGTTGGACTTTGGTTCCCCAGCCTAAAAATAAGAATGTTATTGGAACTAAATGGGTTTTTAGAAACAAACTAAATGAGGATGGACAAGTTGTAAGAAATAAGGCTAGATTGGTTTGCAAAGGATATTCTCATAAGGAAGGAATTGATTATGGTGAAACTTTTGCACCAGTAGCTAGAATTGAAATGGTTAGACTATTTCTTGCTTATGTAGCCTATAAGAACTACAACATCTATCAAATGGATGTTAAGTGTGCATTTCTAAATGGAGACCTTGAAGAGGAAGTCTTTATTGAGAAACCTGATGGATTTTTACTGACGGGTGACAAAAATATGGTTTGCAGATTAAGGAAAGCCCTATATGGATTAAAACAGGCTCCTAGAGCTTGGTATGCAAGGTTGGATAAGTATCTTTTGAATCCTGATTTTATAAAAGGTAATGTTGATAGTAACCTATATTATAAGATCACTAATGAGGATATTTTGATTATTGAAGTATTTGTTGATGATATCATTTTTGGAGGTGAAGAAAAATTATGCATGGAATTCTCTAATAATATGCAGAGTGAATTTGAAAGGTCTATGACTAGAGAAATAAGATTTTTTCTAGGTTTTGAGATTACTTAGACTGACAATGGCATCTTTATCTATCAATCTAAGTATATAAGGGAATTATTGAAGAAATTTGGTATAGAAACTTCCAAACCAGTTAGTACTCATATGATTACAAGTAAAAAATTGTCAATTAAAGATGTATCCCCTCCAATAAATTCTACAAGACATAAATCCATGATTGGTGGTTTTCTTATTTAACTTAGACTAGATCGGATATAATGAATGCAGTTAGTATTGTATCAAGATTTCAAATTAATCCAAGAGAAAATCATGAAAGTGCAATAAAAAGGATATTCCAGTATTTGCAAGGAACAACTCAATATGGTTTATGGTACCCTAAAGATGATGACTTTACTTTATGTGCATATACAAATGTAGATTGGGTAGGTGATGCTGATGACCAGAAGAGCACATCCGCTGGAGAATTCTTTCTTGGGAAGAAGATGGTTTCATCGATCAACAAGAAGCAATCATGCATTTCTTTATCTACTGTTGAAGTTGAATATGTTGCAGTCACAACTAATTGCACTCAAGTTCTATGGATGAAGCAGATGTTGAAGGATATACAAGTGAGTTGTAATGATCTGGTTGTTATTCATTGTGATAACTCTGCAGCTATTGACATATCCAAGAATCCAGAATTTCACTTCAAGCCTAAGCATATATCAATCAAGTATAACTTTTTGAAGGAAAAGGTGAAAGAAAAAGAAGTCAGATTGGTTTATGTGAACACTAAAGAATAGATAGCAGATGTCTTCACTAAATCTTTTGTTACTACTTATTAAGTTGCCATTAGTTTTATATCCAAAGTCATTCTATATACTCTAGTCGGTTACCTCTACCGAAACATTCAGTCGGTATGCACAGAACAGTCGGTTAAAGAAGAAAGTATTCATAGAGCCCAATATACACCGAGTTGTCTACCAAGTATCATTATATGTCTACCGAGCAGCAATAATGATACACCAAGTTGATATACACCGATTGAAATGTGTTACCAGATTCATTGAACCTAGACACACATGTAGAAACGTGTTACAAGATCGAGGAACAAAGAACCGTTATCACATTGGAAATTGCACTTAAGGATTGTGTATGATTTTAAGGTCATCTAACCAATGAAATATTTTGTATGGTTATTCATTCAATAAATCATGTTTGTAAGATCAAAGCAATGAATCAGATCACCGACATAAGAGATCTATTTATATACCATGGATTGAGATCAGATATATAGTGATAGAGAGAGATATATAGAGGTGTATGAAGCAAGACATGTGTGATACATAAGAAAGCACTGAGTGTTATGATTGTTACAAAGACACAGAGGTCACCGAGAAGGATTTCAGAGAACAGTCAAAGAACAGAGGAAACAGAAGGGTTTACCGAGTTATTCTATGGGTTACCGAGGTATGCTATAAGCAAGGTAATCTCACTTTGAGCACATAGAATCTGCTATAACATTTCAGATGTAAAGTTGTAGATATTTGTAATGATTTATTGTAATATTTTGAAGTTGTAAGAGAAACCTTTAACAGGGTAAAAGACTCTAACAAAGTCTATAAATTGTAAAACCTTTAACCAGGTGCAGCATTTAGAATAAGTGTTGTAAAATCCTTTAGCAAGGTAGATCTAAAGATCTTAATACTCCTAACAAGGTAAGCTATCAGAAATAGCTGAACATGTAGCTCTAACCGAGCACTCTTTATTATTGCAGTAGTGAAGTTGTGGGTGCCATCCCTGTCGCAGTTTTTCTCTCTAACTAGGAGTTTCTGCGTAACCAAAATATATGTGTTATGGAGTGAATCATGTATGATTGTTATCTATTTGTTTTAGCATTATGCTATGTTGCAACAGTTTTTGGTTTATGCATAACAATGAGGTTATTATTGATAAAAGGTTTTGGAGTACTGATTCACCCCTCCCCTCTTAGTACATTAGCTTTCCATATTGGGCCTAACAATTGGTATTAGAGCTTGAATCTTGGAAAAGTGTTTAACACCCTAAAGAGAAGGATCTTATCAATGGAAGGCTATAAAAAATCTCAGAGAATAGTGTATCTACAAGAAGAGTTGGATCATGCTAATAAAGTGATTGCAGACATGCAAAGACAAATGCAAAAATCATTGAAAGTGAGAAGAAGATTATCTGATGATTTGCAGGACTCTCAAGAGTTAGTGGAACAAATTGAAACATCATCTGAGAACAGTATATCTGAAGAAAGTGAAGAGATGATTGGACAACTGAAAGAAAAGAACAAAGCATTGACTGATTAGCTAAAAGCAATGAAAAGAGGACATGAACATTTCAGCACATAGATGACTGAAAATCTTGATGCATTAAGGACAACTGAAGATAAAGTAAGAGATCTAGAAAGAGAAAAACAACAGCTTGAAGCATCAGTATCTAAAAAGAATGATGAAATCACAAGGTTGACTAGGATACAAAGTAATCTGTCGGATCAATTAGGTTATGCACATCATGAAGCAAATATGAAGGATGATGAGAATCAAGCATTGAAACTTGAAGTATCAAGGTTGACCGATGAACTTGAAACAAAAAAGAAATCCAATGAAACACTAAAAAGGAGTTATGAAGCATCAAAGATGTTGGATGAGCAACTGAATACGAGAAGACCCAACAAAGATGCAGGACTCAGTTACAAAGGAAAAGACTCTACTGAGAAGGGAATTCATACAACTGAGAGAGGAGAATCATCAAAGCAAGCTGGAAATAAGAAGAATATCAAAGGAAAGAAGCCTATTTGCAACTACTATGGAAATCAAGGTCATACTGCTAACTTGTGCCAAATCAGAAAAGGTAAGCAACCGAATGTCACTAAGTCTAATGGTTATTGTTACAATTGCAATAAATATGGTCACACATCTAATCAATGTAGGACAAAGACTGTTAACAATTATCAGAAGGCAAAATTCAAAGGGTTTTGTAAAAACTGCAATAGATATGGACATAGTATCGAGAAGTGTTGGCTTAAGAAAAAGAACTATATGTGGTCTGCACACCGAGCAAATGCTAGAGGTTACCTAACTCACACAGATCCTTACCGACGGTATTCTGCAGTACCATGGGATTACAATACAAGGATATGGTGTGAATGTTGTGGAAGATATGGACATATAAGTGCCAACTGCTTTATAAGGTTTGGAATGAACAACTGAAGATCATGGAGAAATCCTGGTATGGCATGTTTTCATTGTCACAAAATTGGACACTTGGCTAGATTGCAGAGACCAACCTAGAGGAAATATTGAAGAAATAAAAGGCAAATTACAAATGATTTGGAAAAAGAAGGATTGTGTCAAATGAAGAAAGCACCTTACCTACCGAGTTAGGTGCACCTATTCAAAATTAATCGGTAAAGGTATGAAGGGACTGCATTCTCTCAAAAGTCAAATCTTAATAGTTCCTATTTCATCATGCACTTAATTCAAAATCTGCATAGTTAAAGATGCATTAGAAAATTTTATCAAGTCTTTTGGAAGCTTGTCTAGTCGGTGAATACAGGAAGACTGGCTACTTGGTGAAAGCATAGAAAGGAAGTGGTACTGAGTGCATTTAATGTCTTTTGACCTAACTGCATGAAGCCCGATAAAGCATATTGTGTACTTAAAGCTATTGCACGGTCATTTTTCACTTACCAAGTTTTCAAGAGAGCAGAGCAAAGCGAATCAAAGGCAATCAAACCACCTCCCGAGAAAATTCAAAGGTATTTACATCAATCACAATGCATTATCAAGATAGTTTATCGATCATATCAAGTTATTATTATTTGCTAAGTAGAAAGCATCTGCCATTTGAAAGTTTTCAAACCCTAGGGATCTTTTGTTAGTATTTACCTGAAATCTGCAATGGCACCTAAGATCTAGAATCCCGTTGTTGTTGAGAACATTGAAAAGCCCTCACTGAAATACTCTTTAACTCCCAAAATTGCATCTGAACCGGATGACAAAACTGCATTTTCACTCATTCCGGATAGATTTTTATTAGTCAAGGATGTGAGATTCTTCACTAAGTGTCGAGTTGAAGAACTAGGTCATGTTGAGATCAAGGACAAATATGATGAATTGTGTATCGATGGTAAATTGGATAGAAAATTTGAACACATCAAAATCAAGGGATTGACCGAAGTCCTAACCTATCCCCATGTATTCAAACCCCAATGGGTTAAGTTTGTTCTAAGAAGAGTTCATGATGACTTTATGTGCCTAGAAGAGCAACCGTTTAAGATCACCAAAGAAATCATTCATTTGATCACTGGTTACCCTATTTATGATCATGCCTGAGCTCATAAAATGATATCACAAAAGGAATTGATCCATTTAACTGGAGTAGAATCAGATTGCAGAGGACTGAAATTGAACAATGTAACAGATGCAGAGCTAAAGTTTGCCATTAGAGTAATAGGTTATTGTTTCTTCCAATCAGCAAGGGAAAATAGTGTACCCTATGCAGCAATAGATTTAGCTTATAAAATTATGAAGAAAGGCATGAAAATTGATTTATGTGAGGTATTGTTGAAAAACCTATTTGGGAATCTCAATACCATAAGGAAGAAGCCAAAGAAGAACAATTCGGCGAACACACTAAAGTTTGGATCACTGTTAATATGCATGTTTTTTCTATTTTGAGAAATTCTTTCCATCAGTCGGTAAAGTAGTTTGGGAGCTACACCGACCAATCACCCATCAAATCAATGACTTCATCAAGAAGCTAGGTGACAATTTTAATGATATTATGGATGATTATTTCAGCAAGTTTCAAGAGAAGATGCATAACAGGTACCGAATTCCACCCAAGCTAGTGGAGAAATACAAGGATGACATATGTTTTGAAGTGGACACTAATTATTGCTATGTTAATGTTGTGGAACCGAGAACTCAATCTTTGCCACCTGTGGGTTATGAGATTGATTTTGACATCACACAACAACAGATAGATGCTTTTTCTAACATTACCAAGGCATGATACTGAGCTAAGGTATGGAACATATGAAGAAGTAAAGGAAAAAGTAAAAATGAGCATTGTAGTACCCAAGGCTACAAGGAAGGCAACAAAGATGATTAAGACATTAATGGAGAAATTTGGAGAAGGTTCTTCCTCCACACCTGTCAAGGGCACTATAGTAATCACCGAAGAGGAATCTGAAGCCCAAGAGGCAGCTATAACACTGAGCACCGAATTGCCTAAGGGAAAAGTGTTGAAAAGAAACAAGATACATCAAAAGTATCACCGACTCCTCCAGCAAAGTGACTTAACACAAGAGCATCTACAACTTCACCGAGTAAGAAAACAAAGAGTGTTGATGCACCCAAGGTAACAAAAACTTACAAGAAATCTACTCGGAGACTCATTTTGACCAAAGAGTCTAGTGACACTGAATCTGAAGATGCAAGTAAATTTCAGATTGTCAAGAGTAAAAAGGTAAATGTACATAGTGTTGAAAATTTTTGTGCTAATCTAAAGCAATATGGTGGATTTGGAGCATTCAGATATGTTAAGTATGAATCTAGATCTGATGATGAAAAGAGACAAATAGAAGAAGCTATCATCTGCAAACTATTGAAATTCCAATTGGCTCCATTGGAATTATCTAAATCTCTTCCAAATGAGTTATATTTGCATATTGACAATAGGTGGAAGTATGCCATGGACTTAGAGAAACAGATGAGAGAAAGAAGTCTGGTACATCTTTTCCAAGACATGTTGGTAGATGAGATCACCGAACATTTGAAAAACTACCACACAAAATTCCTAGTCAAGCAAAGAGCTTTGAAATTGATGAATGGCCTTTACTTGGATGTAGAGAATGAGACCAAGGAAAAATAGCAAGAAATCTTCCGAATCAAGGATGCTGGTGAACAAGCTGAAGTTGAAATAGTTGATGTCACCGAGCAAGTTCTTGATATCACCGAGCAGGACCCTGCTGACACTATACAAGTAGATGAGGATATCATGGACACCAAGGCACCTGAATAGGAAATGATCGAAGGGAATGCATATGCCAAACTAGTATCCAGTAAGTCAGTTTTGGAGCAAGTTCAGCCCTATACTCCGGTCACTCAATCTAATTCAACCGAGGCCCCTCAAGATATTGAACAAGGGACAGAAGGTCACAAATCTACAGAAGGAGAAACTGCTTCTTAGGCCACTAGGGAATAGTCTTGACAAGCTCCTTCAGCACTGAAAATGTTACATCTGAGACCCCAAGCACTAAAGCACCGAAGGACACAACAAAGGCTACATCAGAGGCTAAAGGAACAGACCAAAGTGTTGCCTCTACCAAGCAACCTACCAAGGGTCAACAAGCCTCACAAGCCATTGTTTTAGTTCAACCGATGAAAGGTAAAGAAAAGAAGATGAAAAAGCATAGTTTCAAATTAGATTTGTCTAAACCAATAGTGTTGCCCAATGTTGATATATCCAAATTAAAAGGGCAAGCACTCATTGAATTCGGAGAACTATGCAAAGCCAAAGCCGAACAGGAGAAGCATATGGCTATTCAAAAGAAAAATAAAGTACTTCAAAAGGTGAAAGCACTCTTAACCGACATGCTACCTGAAGCTACAATAACCAAAGATGCAGCCATCCACATTCAACTAGATGAACTCCTAACCAAGATAGAGACATCTAGAGTAGATGCATCCGAATGTTTGAGCAAGTTAAAGGACAAGGAGCTCACTACTAAAATGATTGAAGAGGTACAGAAAGCTATTGCCATTGGCAAAGTTAAACTTGTCAAATTTATTGCTAAGTTGACCCCTCAACTCAAGCACATTCTTTATTTATTTTAGAAACTCTGTACATTCTCTCTATTCCTTAAGGACATCAAAAATAAAATAGAAGTAATTGAGAAAGAGATCACTGATCTCTCTAATAAATTGACCACTGAGCCACATTCCATTCAGAATTTTTGTACCAATCTACAACAGCTCATGGCTCAACAATTGGAACTAAGGAATGAAGAACACAAGATAAGGATGGACATAATGACACTTCAAACATTATTCCTTCCTCATCTTTCATCTGTCCAAGAGCAGATCAACAAAGCTACCTCCCTATCCACTCAGCAAGAGGGAAGCACCTTAGATGGATTAATTTCACTGTTAGCTGACATTACAACTTAGAATTCACTTATGGACAGTGTCAAGGATGCCCTCTCTACCACTCTCACAGATGCCAAGACAAAGTACAAATCCATTTTTTACCAGTTGCCACCACCAAATGGTAACTAAGTTTAGATGTTTGTCAAAAAGGGGGAGTGAGTATCATATCAAAGTATACAAGGGAATGTAGTATACAAGGGGAGTATATACCGAGCAAAACAGAGTATTCAAATGCAGAGTCAATTTTTACAGGGAACAAAGCACAGAGCAGTGAACCGAGCAGTTATCACAGAACATTGATCACTGAGCATGCAAAATTAGAGTTTTGTACAGTATAGTGATAAGGGGAGTATATCTAAATATACTATTTCATTGACTAATGTATATACTGTCTGTTTAGTCAAATTTTGCAAGTATATAGATTTTTTGAGTTATGACTTTGAAAGTAGTTTTGTCAAACATCTCAACTAATGTCAAAAAGGGAGATTGTTACTACTTATTAAGTTGCCATTAGCTTTATATCCAAAGTCATTCTATATACTCTAGTCGGTTACCTCTACGGGAACATTCAGTCGGTATGCACAGAACAGTCAGTTAAAGAAGAAAGTATTCACAGAGCCCAGTATACACCGAGCTGTCTACCGAGTATCATTCTATGTCTACCAAGCAGCAATAATGATACATCGAGTTGATATACACCAAGTGAAACGTGTTACCAGATTCATTGAACCTAGACACACATGTGGAAACATGTTACAAGATCGAGGAACAAATAACTGTTATCACATTGGAAATTGCACTTAAGGATTGTGTATGATTTTGAGGTCATCTAACCAATGAAATATTTTGTATGGTTATTCATTCGATAAATCATGTTTGTAAGATCGAAGCAATGAATCAGATCACCGACATAAGAGATCTATTTATACAGCATGGATTGAGATAGATATATAGTGACAGAGAGAGAGATATATAGAGGTGTATGAAGCAAGACATGTGTGATACATAAGAAAGCACTGAGTGTTATGACTATTACAGAGACACAGAGGTCACCGAGAAGGATTTCAGAGAATAGTCAAAGAACAGAGTAAACAAAAGGGTTTACCGAGTCATTCTATGGGTTATCAAGGTATGCTATAAGCAAGGTAATCTCACTTTGAGCACATAGAATCTACTATAACATTTCAGATGTAAAGTTGTAGATATTTGTAATGATTTATTGTAATATTTTGAAGTTGTAAGAGAAACCTTTAACAGGGTAAAAGACTCTAACAAAGTCTATAAATTGTAAAACCTTTAACCAGGTGCAACATTTAGAATAAGTGTTGTAAAATCCTTTAGCAAGGTAGATCTAAAGATCTTAATACTCCTAATAAGGTAAGCTATCAGAAATAGCTGAACATGTAGCTCTAGTCGAGCACTCTTTATTATTGTAGTAGTGAAGTTGTGGGTGCCATCCCCACCACAATTTTTCTCTCTAACCAAGAGTTTATGCATAACCAAAATATATGTGTTATGGAGTGAATCATGTATGATTGTTATCTATTTGTTTTAGCTTTATGTTATGTTGCAGCAGTTTTTGGTTTATGCATAATAGTGAAGTTATTGTTGATAAAAGGTTTTGGAGTACCGTTTCACCCCTCCCCTCTCAGTACATTAGCTTTCCATATTGGGCCTAACATCTTTGTCCCGAGAATCATTTGAGTATTTGAGAGATAGATTGGGGGTTTCTACCCCTCCGGTAGAGACTTAAATGATGCAGATGTGCATTATCAAAGGTATATTTTGCTCCGGATTGATGAAATAATGCTACTACTCAGGGGGAGTAGTTAGCCTTGAGATTTAGAGTTCATATTCTGTTTGATATCTATGTCATATCTTTAGCATTGTTGTCAAAGGGGGAGGAATATATGTTAAAAACCATTGCTAACTATTTTTGAAATTGATTGCACTCCTTAGGGGGATTTTGGTAGTATTTAATCTTTTGATTCAGATTTGGTTCAGAGCTTCATTGCTATATCATTTTATAGGAGATTATTGGCTATCTTCCATAGGGGATACTTGTTTGCCATTTCTTGGCACTTGGATGTTTTTTCACATCTAGTGTTGCCATCAATGCCAAAGGGGGAGATTGTTGGCAATATGATGGAATTGATTATGTGTTGCATTTTTGTTTTGTTATTTTGTCATTGATGTTAACACTAGTTGTTATGGTTGTTTACCGGCTTCCGGTAGAAGGATTGGATTCAGAAGATTATCAGTTGATTGTCACTGGTATGATCTAGATGATAGAATAAGTTTGTATGGATGGTTCATATGCTTTTGAAGTATGTTTCAGTCAATTGGTATTTACTTGATGATCGGATACTATCTTATGTTGTAGTAAGCCTGCTTTGTAGGTCCGGTAAGGGTTTCACTGGCAAATCTTTATTGAAGATCTTTGATGAAATGCATAAGTGATGTTGGTGCAACTTCTAGAAGGGATTCAGGATGCTGATGGTGATTGTGTCTATGCCTCGAGTGATTGGTGTCATTTCTTTGGCGTGTGTAGATCTAATTTAGTCTGGTGCTATCTAAGTTATGGACCGGTTTTCATGTAACATGTTGGTGGATCCTCCGATGCACTTCCAAGATATTTTATTGATTGGATGATGTTTTCTTGGCCTTAGGCTGACATGTTTTATGATTTTATTTTAGAATTATGTAATGGATCTATTGAATTATCATTTGGGTGGCCGACCTAATTGGTTAGGTCCCAAATTGGTATAAATATATGTAAGATCTCATTGTAGATCATGGGAAAGGAGAAAATAATGTAATAATCATTTGTGCAGAGGATTTGGGTATCACATGTGATCAAGTTGGGTTTATGTAAGAGGTTTTAGACCTCCGGTATTGTGCTTAATTGGAACTGTAATCTAGCATGTTTGATGCTATCACTGGCAGTTCTTCTCTCTGGATTGTTGTCCAAATATTTTGAGGTGGTTGGTCTCTTCTGTAGTCGGTGAGACTCCATTGTGATGAGAACTACGCTCTATGCAGTGTGCCTTCCTGCATGTGCAATCCCATATTGTAATCATATACTTTCTACAGAAGTATCATCTGATTGTGGGTAGGGTTTCCCACCATGGTTTTTCCCTTTATCAGTTTTTCCACGTATAAATCATGGTGTTATGTGTTATGGTTGCATGGTATTGATTCTCTGATTTTCATTTATGCTTTAATGCTTTATCAGTTATCCCGGTAAAAGGTTTTAAGTGCTCTAATTCACATAATTTGTTAACAATTGATTCACCCCCCCTCTCAATTGTTCACCGGTTATCCTAACACACCCTATCCTCATAGAATTTCTAGATGAATTCATAATGAGTGTCACTACATCCCCCATGTGGTAGTTATATTTTCATAGTTCTTGCACCCAAAAGGAATCAGGGGCAGGCATACTATTGATCACACCCCAAGGAGATTGCATCCCTAAATCGTACAAGATAGCCTTTGCATGCACTAACAACATTGCAGAATATGAAGCACTAATCACTGGACTTCGTCTAGCTATCCAATGGAAAATATTGGAATTACATGTCTATGGTAATTCCCTTGTCATTAAACAAGTCAATGATGAGTATCAAACAAAAGATGACAATATTCTTCCTTATCGTAGTATGGTTGAGGACCTCAAGTAATGTTTCATATCAATCAAGTTTGATCAGATTCCACGTACCAGCAATAGAGTTGCAGATGCAATGGCCACTATTGGTTCTCTTCTTCAGATACTAACACATAGTCAGAAATATGAGTTTTTGGTCGAGAAACTATTCATACAGGCATATGACTTACCAAAGTCTGAAATGGTGTCCATAGTCATTGGTCCCAAATCTCCTTGGTATCAGGATACCTTTGCTTACCTAAGAGATAACACCATTCCCCCACACTTCATCAAAACCCAATAACAAACCCTTATCTATCGATGTGCCCATTATACTATCCTTGGAGACACCCTATTCAGAAGGCATTTTGATGGTTCCCTCCTAAGGTGTCTAGACAAACAAGAGGCAGAATGTGCACTACGTGAATTGCATGAAGGTATATGTGGTGCACACTCAAGTGGTCTCACTTTGGCTAAAAAACTCTTGCGAATGGGATACTACTGGACTACAATGGAAGTATATGCATATAATTATGTGAAGAAATGTATCCCTTGCCAGAAGCATGGACACAAGATCCACACTCCATCACAAGATCTGCATCCTTTTATCACACCGTGGCCCTTCTCACAATGGGGGCTCGATCTCATAGGCAAAATCCACCCTGCATCCTCCAATGGTCATAAATTCATCATTATCGCCACTGAATACATCACCAAGTGGGTAGAGGCCATCCCTCTTACCTTTACCACTGGTAAATAGATCTCTAAATTAATCCTGAACTATTTAATCTACCGATGTGGAATCCCCAAGGTTATTAACACAGATAATGGTAGACCTTTCAAAAATCAAGATGTTAAAAAGCTCTATCAGAAGTTTAATATCCAACACCACTTCTCCACTCCCTATTACCTGCAAGGTAATGGTCAAGTTGAGGCCTCTAACAAAACCTTAATCAAAATTCTTAAAAAGATAGTGAATGAAGTTGGTCGTGATTGGCACCTCCAACTCCATCCTATTATGTGGGCCTACCGTACCTCCATTCACACACCCATAGGAACCACTCCATATTCCCTCGTCTTTGGCTCTGAAGTTGTCCTCCCTCTTGACATCGAGATCCCCTCCCTAAGGGTGTCACCGCAGAATATCCTCCCAGATGTGGAATATAGAGTTGCTAGGTTGCAAGTTGGATGAAAGGCGCCTCAAGGCCTTAAACCATCTCCGGGTATATCAGAATCGCCTATGCTTGAGTTACAACAAGAAAGTTAGAAGCTGGTAATTTGAAGTTGTTGATCTTGTCCTAATGGAGAATCAGAGAAACCTCCAAGAAAGAGAGAAGAAAGGCAAGTTCGAGCCCAATTGGCTTAGACCCTAAGTAATCACAATAAAGTATGGATCAGGGGCATATCAGTTGGCTACTTCTGAAGGAGATCCCTTGGATGAGTTTATGAACATCATGTACCTAAAGAGATTCTATTCCTAGTCCTCAGAAGGTCGCCAATTGTTTTAAAATCTCAAAAAAAAAAAAAAAGAATCAAGAAAAATACAAAAAATGAAAAAAAATGAAAAATGACCAAAGGAAAGAAAAATAATAAATCGTCCATCAGTGAAAACACTTTGTGGTGCTATGGGAAAGTACCTTGGTGAAAACCTATGCGCAAGCATCAAGGTAAATAATCTAGATCCATCGTCTATTAGGTCAGACTCGGTCTCCACCGCTCACCCATCAGATATCCATATTCGCATCTGCATCCATCATCCCGTATGTTGCTGGTTCTCCCTTTCATCCCAGCATGAACATCATCCCCTCATCCACTCACCAACACCCAACAGAATGATCACCCGCATGATGATCTTTTCTTGAATCATGAATAAGGATCAGTGCATTAAACTGAGCTTTTAGCCCATCAAATTGAGCTCTATTCCCTCACATTGAGCGTTTCCCCGCATCCTAAGCTTGTGCCTCCATATGAGCTTCATCAAGTCTTAGTGTCAATCCTACATCCGCAGGTCAGTCATCATGGTCATCTGGTAAATTGCCTAGTAAATCTTATCCAACTTATCCTCTACCCTTGGGATGAATCCTTCCCTCGCCTTGCAATTTAATTTCTTATCCTGATCCTACTCTTAGCAAGAGGCATCAATTGGTCATGTGTGCATGACTTGTCTGATTTTTGGACTTTCATTTTTACTTGCATCTTTTTCCCTACGACTGCTCATATCTACGACTGCCTGGATCTTCCATATCCTGGTATGTTTGCAATGGGTGTATATTGGGGCATGTTTTCATGGTATGGCATGTTTGGGATCTCTCTTGTATGAACCTACAACCTGTTACTAGTGTTTGTAAACACTTACCTTGTCGTGTACAAGGGATATTTGTGTGTTTGAGGGTTTCCTTGCACATACCCACAACTTTGTATCTGTGTTTCTCAACACTTGCATAGTTGTGCACAAGGAATTCTTGCTTGTTCCTATAATTAGTGGTGTGGGTTACCTAGGGAAATATTGAACTAAGTTGGCTCTCCACATCTTCTGTGCAAACCCCCCCATCATTCCCATCTTGCATTTCCATCGAGTCCTCAATTCTCCCCATCTGGTATTCTCGTGGAGTCCTCAATTCCTCCCCCCTGTTCTTCTATCCTACCTAAGGTCATTGTATTATGATTGGCATATTCTCAAATAAATTTTGCATTATTCATATATGTGCATTACATAGAAATCTTTATATTGTTGCATTATTCATTGATCCATCATTTAGGTTACATTTCAAATTTTGTTGCATTATTCATTTTTATTTTGTACGGTGTGCCTATCACCTAGTTTGCATTCCAAATTTTGTTGCACTTCTCATTTTTTAGGTTATCCATTGTAGTGTATATGTTTATTTTATTATAGAGTTTGTTGCATATCCATTATAGATTAATCTATTAAAATCATATTATGTATTCTTAAAATCATCAGAAAATCCCAAAATAACACATCATACAAATATATATATATATATATAGACACATCATAAATCCTAAAACATATTCATCCACATAGACAACCATCCTGCATCCATCAAAATGTCAGTGATATATTATAGACACATGCATATATCGATAACCATCTTGCATCCACAAAAATGTCAGTAACATATAATGAATACAAGCATACAAAGCATCCATCTTGCATCACAAATAGGTCAACACAATACATCCATAATCATCATTAATGCATCACATCATAAAAAATAATAATGTCCATAATAAATTGCATGCATGCATAAGTGCCGCCAAAATCATATATATATGCCTCTCAAAAAATGAATATAACAGTCATAGTACAATGGCTACCCCAAAGGGTAAAAAATAATACATAAGGTCAAATGGAGCTAACTCTCCCCTCCTGACCTCTCCTCCCTCTCCCATTGCTGCATCATATCAGAATACATTTGTCCTAGTGATAGTTCTGATACTTAATGTAAGTACAGATCCAATAGCCAACAAGATGAGAGGGGGGGGGGGGTGAATCATACAAACTTAATCTTCCATAAAAACATCAAATTCAACCTCAGTAACATATACTTCAGTAATATAACCAAAACTGCTAAACATGCAAACTCAAAAGCATATAAACATCATAAACCTCATAACACTAGATTTAATGTGGAAACCCAAATAGGGAAAAACCACTATGGGATTCCAGACCCACTAAGAAATATACTCTTCTAGAGTATGCTCGGTTAAAAGCAAATCCTGTTAAAGATTACAAACACATTGTTAGATGTGACCCAGTTAAGGGATTTCCCTCAGATATGTTAGGATCTTCACCTTGTTAGAAGTGACCTTGTTAAAGGATTTCAAATAATCAGAATGTCACCTTGCTAGAGGGTTTTACAAATAAGACTATTAAGTCCACTCGGTTAAGAGATTTTCTGTCACTTTCACAAAATAACAGTAATAAAAATCTATCTACAACTTCACATAAAAAATGCTAAAGCAGATTCTTATTTGCTCAATACAATCTAGACATAGAACTAATCTTGTCCATCTGCTGGGCTTCTATACTCTGTTATTCAAACAGGTCTTCAAGCTTCTGTGCTTGATAATCACTATGTAGCATCCCTGTGCATACATTTGCTCGCATGCATTGTTTATCAATAGCTCCCTATTTATAAACAATTAGCTAACCGCTTAATCTCCTTGATCACACTTCCCATGATCAATCATAGCCATCAAATCTTCAATCTTGTCCAGGTTCAATGTATCCTTCGATTTGAAAAATGTTTTACCCTGCCTTGGAACTTGCATACATTTCTTGGAACTTGTGCTAGGGTAATGCAGTTCAATCTGCGCTGTAGATCTTCATGCCGATTTTCCTTTGCCATAGATTCTTTAACAAACTTCATGCACGGCATACCAATCATTTAATCAGTTCTAGCTCATCAGCTTCCTTCATTAAATAACGCATGTAACCATTTAATGTATTCTGTTATAGCTCAGTTACAACTCGGTAACAACTCGGTGAATACTAAACTTTACTCGGTGGACATTCCGCCTTCATTAACTGATAGCGATAACCTTAGGGTTTACCGACTAGGTTCTTTGCTTGGTAACATAGTATTGTATTAACCTTACAATTTACAACATATGTATGATGTTAAAACAATCTAAACATCATGATCTCATCATTGTCTAACTCGGTAATAGTTTCGCATTGAATACCTTATTCATCCCCTTATTCATCATATTCTTTCTGTGTCTTTTACCGACATCTTTATACTCATCAAATCATACTTCTCAAGATATGGCAACATCATACTGAATTAGAAAATCAATTTCTTGACATCAATGACAAATTAATAATATTATGACAGTAAATCATCCTTAATCAATTATATCCATAATCATCAACAACCTTCTCAATATCCTTATTGAAATGCCAACAATCTCCCATTGTCTGTTATAATGCCAAATGCCAACAATCTCCCCCTTTGGCATTGATGGCAAAACCAATTAATTTGACCTAATTGATTCGGATTGCTATGAGTTGTTTGTGAGATTCTGAAATGCTCTCTTCCTATCATCAGAATTCTCCCCCATACATTAGACTTCTCCTCTTTTCTCAGTCTTTTCCAGTCTTCTTGTCCAATCTTCTCCCCCTTTTTCTTCAATCTTCTTCATTCTTCTCCCCCTTTGACAACAATGCCAAAAAAGTAAAGAACTAAAACATGATTTCTTCCTGTATGAAGTGAATTCTTGCTATAATGTGTCAACTTAGTCTCGGTCAGAGCATTTTGTCTTCAATTCATGTTCCTTGTATTGTATCTTGCATTGTTTCCTGCACACCTTTAGAAAACATCCTAAAGTGTGTAAATCAACATCAACTCTTAAAAGATATTTGATAGAGTCATCGAATTTATGCTTTCACCGAACTCGGTCAGTGAGTAGAAGATAGGGGTAGGACCCCTAACTTACTTCTGAGATATTCAAAAGTGACCCTTGGTAGTGGCTTGGTGAAGATATCTGCTATTTGTTCCTTTGTGCTAACATACTCCAACACCACTTTATTCTCTTGAGCTTCTTCTCTAAGATAATGATATTTTATAGAGATGTGCTTTGTCTTAGAGTGCATAACAGGATTCTTCAAAATGTTAATGGCACTAGTATTGTCACAAAATATAGTTACTGGCTCGGTAACTTTCTCATTTATACCTTCCAACAGTTGTTTGATCCATGCTATGTTGGTACAATTCAATGTTGCAGCAACATATTCAGCTTCTACTGTTGACTGTGAAACACATCCTTGTTTCTTGCTAAGCCAACTCACTAGTCTTTGTCCTAAAAAGAAAGCTCCTCCACTTGTGCTTTTTCTATCATCAATGTTGCCTGCCCAATCAACATCAGTATAAACTTTTAAATCAAAATCATTTCCTTTCTGATATACTAAGCCATAATCCTCGGTGCCTTTCAAGTATCTAAAAAATCTTTTGATTGCTATCTTGTGTGTTTCCTTAGGATCTACAGAGAATCTTGCAACTATACCTACTGCATGTGCTATGTCTGGTCTACTGTGAACAACATATTGCAACTTTCCAATCATGGATCGGCAAAGTATCTCATCAACAAATGCAGATTCATCATTCTTTGTTAGTTTACAGTTGGTAATCATAGGAGTACTTACTAGTTTTGAATCCTCCATTCCAAATTTCTTCAAGATTTCCTTTATGTACTTGGATTAAGTAATGAAAATCTCATTTTTCATTTGTAGTATCTGTAAACCTATAAAATACTTTATCTCACCAATTAATGACATCTAAAATTCTTTGCTCATTTCATTTCCAAAGTTCTTGCATAAAGAGTCATTTCCACAAAATATAATATCATCAACAAATATGGCTGAGATCAGTATTCCATTTTCATCATTCTTCATGTACATATTGTTGTTCTCACTTGTCCTTATAAAACCAATCTTAATCAAATAAGAGTGCAATCTTTCATACCATGCTCTAGGTGCTTGTTTCAGACCATATAATGCTTTGTTCAATTTACATACCTGATCTTTACTCTTGTTTTCAACAAATCCTTCAGGTTGTTCAATAAAAACTTCTTTTTCTAATATTCCATTCAAAAATGCAGATGTGACATCCATTTGATATACCTTGAAGTTTTTGAAAGCAACATATGCCAACAATGTTCTTACTCCTTCAAGTCTAGCCACAGGTGCAAAAGTCTCACCATAATCAATTCCTTCTTCTTGAGCATAACCTTTGCATACTAGTCTTGCTTTATTTTGAATGACCTCACCTTTTTCATTTAGCTTGTTTCTGAAAATCCACTTTGTACCAATTACATTTTTGTCCTTTGGTCTTGGGATTAGTGTCCATGTGTCATTCTTCATGATTTGATCAATCTCTTTTGTCATAGCATTTATCCAATCTTCACTGTTAAATGCCTCTTTCACTATTCTCGGTTCAAATTTAGATATCAAACATGTGTTCTGTCTCAGTTTGTTCCTTGTCATCACTGGATCATCCTTATCTCCTATAATCTGACTTGGTGCATGATGTCTTCTAACATACTTGGCTAATACAGGCTCAGTAGGCTTTGTGTGATCTTCTTCATCACTCGGTAACTAGATATTCTCTTCATTTTCTTCAACAGTTTTCTCGGTAGGACTTGTCAGTTGAACATAGACAAATTCATCATAATCTTCTGGTTCCTTGGAATTTCCTTCATCATTTCTTTCTGCAAATTCATCAATTTTCACATTTGCACTTTCTACTATTTTGTTAGATGAATTGATTAGACATTTAAATGCTTTGCTTCAAGAAGAATAACCTAGAAATGTTCCTTCTTCACTTTTCTGATCAAACATGCCATTTCTATCATCTTTGTGTACATAGCATCTACTTCCAAAGATTTTAAAATAACTTACATTAGGTTTCTTGTCATACCAGATTTCATATGGTGTCTTCAAAGTACCTTTCTTCAGTTGTACTTGGTTTAGGGTGTAAACTACTGTGCTTATTGCTTCTCTCCAAAATGTTTGTGGCACTTTCTTTTCAATCATCAGGGTTCTGGCACAATCCATAATAGATATGTTTCTTCTCTCAGCCATTCCATTTTGTTGTGGAGTTCTTAGTGCAGAGACTTGTCTTTTAATACCATGATCATTGCAGAATAAGTTGAATTCATCAGATGTCAACTCTCCTCCTCTATCAGATCTAAGACATTTCAGTTGTCTTCCTGCTTCAATTTCAACTCTTGCCTTGTACCATTTAAACATTTGAAAAGCTTCTGATTATTCTTTTAAAAACATTATTGACAT
Organism: Cryptomeria japonica; assembly: GCF_030272615.1. Lineage (NCBI taxonomy): Eukaryota > Viridiplantae > Streptophyta > Pinopsida > Cupressales > Cupressaceae > Cryptomeria > Cryptomeria japonica. Next base: position 346,336,612 of record NC_081412.1, on the reverse strand, counting down.
CATCCTTGAATAGTCATCCACAAATAATATGAAATATTTGTAACCATAATAACTTTGAACTTTCATAGGACCACAAAGATCAGTATGCACAAGATCTAAAATTCCCTTAGAGGTGTAATACTTACTTGTAAAGCTTGATCTTGTCATTTTACCCATCTGGCATCCTCGGCACATAGCATTCTCAGGTTTTTCAAGACTCGATAGACCTCTTACTCGGTGCTTCTTACTTATTTGACCAGATTATCAAAATTTACATGACAAAACCTTTTATGCCATAACCAGGTATCATCTATCTTTGCATACAGACACTTGTTCCGAGTTGAGTCAAGGTGAAATGTGTTACCTTTTGTTTGTGTCCCAGTAGCAGCTAACTTTCCATGATTGTCATGAACTTTGACAATTCCTTTCTGAAATTCTATTCGGTAACCTGTATTGTTTAGTTGTGCTGTACTCAACAAATTTTATTTCAAACCTTCAACCCAATAAACATCATTGCATCTTGCATTGTCAAGAAGTGTTATAGATCCTTTACCTCTTACTAGACATGGTGCATCAATACCAAATCTTACATAGCCTCCATCATAATCTTCTAACATAACAAACTTGTGTTTATCACCTGTCATATGATGTGAGCATCCACTATCTATGATCCAAGAATCATTAGTATTTATGTGAGATATTAGGGCTTTTTCTTCATACCTTTCTTCATCTGATCCATCTTTGATAGCCACATAAACTACTTCCTCTGTATCAGTTTCATCTGATTTATCATCGTTGGATTCCTCATCGGCTATTAAGCATGCCTTTCTATCTCTTCTTTTGAAGTCTCGGTGTCCTCTGTAATGATTATCTTTTTGTCTGTCATCTCGGTAATCTCTCTTTTCAGTAGAATCTTTGTCAGGACAATTAGAAGCCATATGTCCTATTTTATCACAATTGAAACATTTCAAAGGTAGTTTTCCTTTATACTTACCTTTGCCTCTCGGTAACCTTCTGGCTAATAGTGCTTCAAACTCTTCCTACTTTCTGATTTCCTCATACAGCTTGTGTACTTCTTCTATGTTCTTACGAAATCTTTCACTTGCTCCACTGTGATCTCCTTCAGAGTACTTATACTTTCTTTCATTGTAATCATTAGATTCATCAAGATGAAAAGAACTAAATGCAGATTCAACTTTATTTACCAAAGATCCACTGTTATCAAAGTTACTTAACTCAAATGCATGTAGCTTACCAATAGTAGCATCTAAAGAAACTAGCATATTAGGTACAAACCTCAATTCATTGATTGCAGAGACTCGGATTGCATAAGTCGGTAGAAGGGTTCTTAACAACTTACTTGTTATGTCCTTTTCTTCAATAGTTCCACCTGCTCCTTTGATTTGATTGGCAATCTCCTTTAGTCTTGTACTGTATTGGGTTATGTTCTCACCTTCATTCATCCTCATAGATTCAAGTTGTCCTCTTACACTGTCTACTTTTTCTCTTTGAACATGTTCATCACCGCCATATATAGATATGAGCTTGTCCCACATTGCCTTTGCATCATTGCAGCCTTCTAGATCATTAAACTCTGAGTCGGTCAATGCAGATGTTATTTCAATCATTGCTTGGATATGTTCTTTCTTTGCCTTTATTTCTTCCATTGTCAATGGATAGGTGCTCGGTGTGATGAAATCATTCTCTAGATAATATACAACATATTCTCTAATTCCTCATAAGTGCAGCTTCATCCTTTTCTGCCATGTAGAGAAACTTGACTTGTTTTGCTTTGGTGCATCCCTCTTATACATCTTTGGATCTTTGCCTCAAGTACCTTTAAAATTTTTCTTCTGGAGTCCAAAGCTCTGATACCAATTGATAGTTCTAATACTTAATGTAAGTATAGATCCAATAGCCAACAAGATGAGAGGGGGGGTGAATCATACTAACTTAATCTTCCATAAAAACATCAGATTCAACCTCGGTAACATATACTTCAGTAATATAACCAAAACTGCTAAACATGCAAACTCAAAAGCATATAAACATCATAAACCTCATAACACCAGATTTAATGTGGAAACCCAAATAGGGAAAAACCACTGTGGGATTTCGGACCCACTAAGAAATATACTCTTCTAGAGTATGCTCGGTTAAAAGAAAATCTTGTTAAAGATTACAAACACATTGCTAGATGTGACCCCATTAAGGGATTTCCCTCAGATCTATTAGGATCTTCACCTTGTTAGAAGTGACCTTGTTAAAGGATTTCAAACACTCAATCAGAATGTCACCTTGCTAGAGGGTTTTACAAATAAGACTGTTAAGTCCACTCGGTTAAGAGATCTTCTGTCACTTTCACAAAATAACAGTAATAAAAATCTATCTGCAACTTCACATCTAAAACGCTAAAGCAGATTCTTATTTGCTCAATACAATCTAGACATAGAACTAATCTTGTCCATCTGCTGGGCTTCTATACTCTGTTATTCAAATAGGTCTTCAAACTTCTGTGCTTGGTAATCACTATGTAGCATCCCTGTGCATACATTTTCCCGCATGCATTGTTTATCAACAACTCCCTATTTATAAACAATTAGCTAACCGCTTAATCTCCTTGATCACACTTCCCATGATCAATCATAGCCATCAGATCTTCAATCTTGTCCAGGTTCAATGTATCCTTCGATCTAAAAAACATTTTACCCTACCTTGGAACTTGCATACATTTCTTGGAACTTGTGCTAGGGTAATGCGGTTCAATCTGCGCTGTAGATCTTCATGCCAATTTTTCTTTGCCATAGATTCTTTAACAAACTTCATGCACAACATACCAATCATTTAATCAGTTCCAGCTCATCAGCTTCCTTTATTAAATAACGCATGTAACCATTTAATGTATTCTGTTACAACTCGGTTACAACTTAGTAACAACTCAGTGAATACTAAACTTTACTCGGTAGACATTCCACCTTCATTAACCGATAGCGATAACCTTAGGGTTTACCGACTAGGTTCTTTGCTCGGTAACATAGTATAGTATTAACCTTACAATTTACAACATATGTATGATGTTAAAACAATCTAAACATCATGATCTCATCATTGTCTGACTCGGTAATAGTTGCCCATTGAATACCTTATTCATCCCCTTATTCATCATATTCTTTCTGTGTCTTTTACTGACATCTTTATACTCATCAAATCATACTTCTCAAGATATGGCAACATCATACTGAATTAGAAAATCAATTTCTTGACATCAATGACAAAATAATAATATTAAGACAGTAAATCATCCTTAATCAGTTATATCCATAATCATCAACAACCTTCTCAATATCCTTATTGAAATGCCAACAATCTCCCATTGTCTATTATAATGCCAAATGCCAAAAATGTCCAAGCCCTGCGAGGACTAACATCTACTGTGTTGCATCCCTCTCCCCTCACAAGCAAGTAACATCTACCTTTGCTCTCTGTACCCTCACTCGCAGTCTCTCTAGCTCCTCATCCTATTGTTGTAATGTGCTTTGTAGCTCCCCAATAGTAGTCCCCATCCTCGTCTCCTCCAGCATTCTCTTCACCTCCTCTCCCTCCCTCTGCAAATCATCCACCTCCTTCCTAGTTGTCTACAGGATCTCTGTCAAATCGTCAACCTTCCATTGTAACCTCCCCACCTCTGCCTGCAGATTCTCCCTCCTCACCATCTCCACCTGTAGATCATCATCAAGTGAGTGTAATCTCTCTCTGGCAGCATCCCTCTCCTACAGCAGCCTATCAAAACTTCCCTGAGAAAATCCGCCACCATCCTCCACTCTTACATCCTATGCTTGCATATCAAGAATATCCATCGGCACTGCCTCATCTCCTCCAACCTCCCCCTCCTCTGCACCCTATCCTATCACTGTTGCACCCACCTATACTTGTGCTGGAATGGCCACTTGCGGCCCCCTCCCTAGTACCACCCCCCTCCTCCTGCCAAAGCCATGTCCCCAGGTGTATCCTCCTCCCCTCCGACTATCTCATCCATAGCCGGTTGTACCTCATCATCCTCCAACACCCCCAGAATGGTCAGCTGCACTGGTAGGTGTTCCTCCCACCAGCTCCTATATCCCCCTATGGTTCCTGGATCCTCCCCCGCACCCCTCCGCTCATCCCAGACCAAGTAAGCTGCAGTCTAAAAACCGGTCCTCCCCTCTAGTGGACTCACTATCTGCCCCCACCTCCCCACCTCTCATGTAGTTCCTGGATATAATGGTATATCTCCTACTATATCGTGTACCTCTCTAAAGTGTCGTGCTACCCTATATGGTGTGTAATACTCCATAACATATACTGATCGCCCAAAAAGCCACATCTCCACACCCACCCAATGCAGTTGCCAATCTCCCCTCCACTACTCGCTATCCAAAAATGGCCGCCATGTAAACTCTATGAGCTTATAAAAAATGTGGCGCCAAAACCATATAGCTCATATCTGTGTATAATGAAGTAGGCCCCTATATCGGTCAATGTAAGGCCATCGAGGTCATTTGTCCTGTACCCCGAGCGGCCGAGTCACTACAATGTGCTCTCACACCCATACATATAGTAGGGTAACCCCTGCTAATAGACTCGCATAATCTTTGTACACAACAAGATGCATATTATGATATAATTGAGAAAGCATCATTTCTCCCCATGCATACTCCACACAATCATGTACTATATAATATAAGCACCTACTCCACCCAATAGGAAATCCATGCCCTCACAGATCAGGCATCATCCGTCCACTTAGGAATCCACAGATCACAATTACCAAGTGAGGAATGTGTCAGATCTCCATCGCTTTCCCTAAATACATCTGTCTCCTATCCATCATAGGTAGCGCATCCCACTTGCAAACCTCCCGAAGATAGAAGTCTATCACATGCAGCCTGTACTCGGGAATCACGCCATGAATGGGGATCTTCAAGATCCTCCATACGTCTAAGAGTGTCACTGTCACCTCTCCTGTAGGAAGATGGAAGGTACAAGTCCTGCTATCCCACCTCTCCACCAACATAGTCATCATGGGGGTGTGTGCTCTGATCCTCGACCATCAGCCGACAAAATACAATCCTACGACGCTCAATATCTCCAGCTCGTCTACCCCTAACCACCTATAAAGCCTCATAGTCATCGGCCAGTGCTCCCTCGATGCCAATGGTCCTCAATCTACCCACATTCATGCAAACCACTTCATTATCCCTTGTCATTCTTCTTAACCCTCCCCTTATCCTATTACCGAGGCATACATGGTACGTCCTAAGCCACTTCCTACACTTATACTTATTAAATTCTTCATCTTTCAAACCTCCCTAGCGCTCACGCTAATTCATGTAGCACTCATGCTATGCCACAGTTGCATGTGTCAAAAACCCCCGACCTGGGACCTAACCCCGATCGGTGCAGGCGCTTGTGCCACACGCCCCTTTTTTCTCCCCCTAATCTAAACCCTAACCTAGACCAACGTGGGCGCTCACGCCATGCATGTATGCCCACCCAAAACCTTCTCAGACCCCTACTCCCTCGCATGTGGTGATGCTACTCGCCAATGCTCATGCTAACCTAGGGGCGCGCATGCTAAAATGACGATCAATGCGACCGCCCCGCTAAACTTTAAGCCTAATTCTAGCCCTAAATTATACCCTAAACCTATCGAATCACAAAGTGATCTTAGGGTACATACTGGTGGACCATAATGGGTGGGCCTCTCGTGATGGCGAACACTCTCTGTGCGGTGCTCATGTGTCAGAATGTGGTCCATCTCTCCATTTTCTTTCTAAACTCTGATTTGGTCCAATGCTTATGTGTGACAATGACCCTTCATTGAGCCCTATGTGGCTTATATGGGCCCCCTCGCTGGCCCAACCCTTCGTCTCTCCCCTTCTATCTCTTCTCGCATTTCCTTAATCATTCCTTTCTTTCTTGTTCGTTCATCATTTTCCCTCCTTCCTTCTTCTTTTCGAGAGTTTTCCGCTAATTTTTTTTTTTTAATTCTGAAAAATTCTCGAGGGGGCATACGCCACCTACGATTTATGTCAGGGCATCCTCTTTCTTCTATATTTTACCCATCGCCAAATTTTGCCGCTGCATAAAAGAGGGGCAAAATGTAGACACCTAAATTAATTTAACTCTCCCACATAGTTAATTTATTTAATTATGTTAATCCTTATTCTTCTCAATATTAATTAAATTTTATCTAATTAATGTTGTCACTATAGTCCAATGATTGATTTATTTAATAAATCAATTTTCCTTTCTTCTTCTAAGGCAATCAAAATTAATTCTTCTTAATTCCCCCCTTTTAATTAATTAATCTCAATTAATTAATTAATCCTTGTGATTCCTACAAATCACCTTTTTTTAATCCATCATTAGTCTAATTAATTCTTCTAGAAACTCTCTTAATCCTACTTAGCATTATTCCTCAATTTTTAATTGCCTCCACTCATTCTCTCTCCTAGTCAAATCCTCCTACAAATCTCACTTTCTCTAATCCCACCTAATCCCTTTCCTAATTTCTTCTAATCCCTCTTCTAATAGGTTGCTAGTGGCTAATTCCCATGATTCACCACAAAGTCAACCCCTAGCCCTTCTAGGCTAGATCTCCTTGTCCTCTCATCCAACTATCTTCCTTAAATGCTCTTTTCCTAGGTGAATGTGAGATTTTCAAAAATCTCACATTCCTCTATGTATCCCTTCATCCAACAAATTTTAATTCATTTTTATTCGTCAAATCCCCATGCTCCCTTTTTGGGAAATTTTAAAATAAGGAATATTTTATTCCTTTTGTCTTTCCTAGGTGCATTAGGAAGCCTTCCTAATGAACCTTGAGGAGTGCGGAGACAAGAAATGCCTTTATAGCATATCTCTTAGATCCCACACTTGTCATATCAGCCTTTCTTGATCCATGTGTGGGCTCACATGCAATCTTGGCCCTCCATCTTGGATCAATCCTAGCCCTCCATTTCTCCTCCCCTTCTTCTATAAATTGAGGAATCCGCCCCTTCATTGGACATCTTCAAGTTTAGTAAGTTTATGCTGCCATTTTGAGTCCAAAAATCCATCCAAGAAACTAGACTATAGCAAAATTTCCACCCATCCACCACTTAGTCATTTCAGCATCCACTTTGCATATATATTCCATCTTCAACACATTCATCCCATCATCCCTTTTAATCATATTTGTGCATAATTGGAGAGCCACCACATTCAATCAAGGAGCACATCAAATCAGGTTGGAGAAGGGGCGCTACTTCAACCTCATCCTGCTCAATCTGAAGAAGGTAAAAATGAAGGTATAACTTGGTTATTTGATTGATTGTGCATTGTGTTGTTCTTTAACTGTGTTATTTCCTTCCATCATTTTACCTTACTTCAACAATTTCATTATTCACAACCTTTAGTGAGGGTGGTTCTTTGAATAAACACAACCCTATCACAGCCCTAATAACATTATTTGTGATCTTGTAGGGCATTTTTAACCACATGAATTCATCATGCATTTGACTCAACATGTATTGGACCCATTCGGGTTCATCAAACATCAAAAATATGGAAAACTATGCAAAACCCTTATTCTCCAATTCTTGAAATTCTAGTTTCAATTTTCCAACCTCATCTACCATTTGCTTGGTATGTAAATTCAATATTTGTGTGCTTCCAAGCTCCTCAATATTGCAGTGTGTGTAAACCCTAACATCCTCAATATGCAAAATGTCATGTGGAATGGCTGAAAATGCGCTCTTCAAATCATAATCCATGGATATGAATGAAAGATGTTTAAAGTCAGGCCAATCCCTTTCAATGATGTCAATGACTAATGGGGTAGCAATACCAGATGCAACCATTTCACAAATTTCAAATATCAAACTGAAGGGTTTCATCGATAAATACATTTACCACCAAATTTGGTCTTCACTTCGGACATTAGGTTGATGCTTGATCTCACTTGTCAATCTTCTCTCGGAGCTCTTCAAACACTAACTCCTCGAATACAAAGTGACAAATGAAATGATTAAGTCACCTTTTATCTTACACATACCTAGCTTTTCACTGTAATAAATGCACTTTTCCCTAATACTTTCGGATACTTTGTATCACACAAAAATCTTCTGCGGACCCTCAAATATATTCAAACACTTTCAGAAATCCTTCCAATAGATTAGCAATCATCAAATACAACTTCTACAACCTACCAAAATCAAGCACAAATCTCAAATAGGGGGGGGTTTATAAGATTTTCATGAAAACTTACCTCAAGGCCAGATGCCTTAGTTCAATTATCAGATGTAGTTCTAGCACTGGCATCAGGTGCAGATCCACTCACTACTTCTGAATCACTCTTTTTAACCCATGTCTTCTTCATCTATTCTCTGATCTCTTCAACTTTCACTTTTCTCTTCTCATCTATCTTCACGTTCTTGTTCTTGTCTTCCAGACCTCTCCTATTCACATTTCTGCTTCTATAGTATTTGGCAATGTGACCGGATTTGTTGCAAGCATAGAAAACAATATTTTTTTGCATAGGCCTGAAGTTCATCTAATTTCCTCTTGATCAGCATTGATTAGCAACATGTCCAAATCTACCACATGCATAGCATCTAACATTTATTCTATTTGGAAATTTGTTCATCACACTTCTGCATTCACTTGACTTATGACCATATTTGTTGTATTTTAAACATTGATCGAAGAAGGATGGACTATTATTATTCATCCTACTTCTGTATTGACTAGCCATATGACCAAATTTATTGCAAACAAAATAGTTACCATTGAACTTATGAGCATTAAGTTGCCTTACTAGAGGCCTTCTTGAATTGTTCTTCTATTGAGTTGATTTGGTATTGCCTTGACCAGATCCGGAGCTTTCACCTTTCTCAAATCCAAGACCTCTTGTGTCATTAGCATTCTTCTAGCTTTCAAGCATCTCATCAATTCTGGCTAAGCTGATCCGAAACTTCTCCTTATACTCATTATCAACTTCAAGATCAAATTTAAGAAGGATCTCCTTTCCAAGTTCTTCCTTGGTTTTATGCAAGTCATGCTTTAGTTGGTCATTATCACACTCAAGTCTCCAATATTCTTCAGTTTTATCTTTCAGGAACTGATTAAGGCTTTCTTCATTCTTCTTTATTCCTTCAATCTCCTTTGTCAATTTCATCACAATAGATTCCATCTCATTCTTTTGAACTGCATTATCTCTAGCAAGCTTCTCACACTCTTTTGTCTTCTCCTTCAATGCTTGGTCATCAATGATGTGTCTTTCTTTCTCCTTCAGCTTATCAACAAGTTCCTTTCTCTTTTCTCTTGACTTGTTCAGCTAATCTTTCAATGATTCAATCAATTTTTCAGAATTTCTAAGATTCACTTTCATTTGTTGGACCTCAGCTTGTGATTGATCAAGATCTTCAAGTGCAACAAGAAGCTATTGTCCAAGACTACCAGAATCCATTGATTCACTTTCTCATATCCTCCTCAATTTGTTAGGCTTCTTTCGAGGAACTAGGCTCCGATACCAATTGTTGGAATCAAGGAACACTGAGAGGAGGGGTGAATTAGTGTTTTGCAATTTTTAACATTATTAATTTGATTCTTCAACCACTTAATGCAACTGAACAAAAGAAAAATGCAGACACATAAAGAAAATATCCACAACACCATAACACTAGGATTTTTACATAGAAACCTATTTAAGGGAAAAACCACGGTGGGAACCTACTCACAATGAGATAATACCCTATTAGGAGTAAATGAAATATAACAATGGGGAATGCACATGCATCCAGGCACACTGCCTAGAGCTCACTGCTCAAATTACAGTAAGGGCTACAACCCCAAAAGACTCACTATCTTACAAAGTGATTACAAAGATAATTGGAATGTCTGAACTGATAAACATCATCTATAAATGCCAAAACATAGTTCTAGTTAAGCACAAAATATACAGTCTTACTCTTATGTGCTATACTGCTCTGTTTTGTTGTTCAGCATTATACCGAAGCACAAATCCTTCACTCGTGCATGTGAAACTATGCACAATATCTCATAAACACTTTCCACACAACCATCGATATCAAAAATGACCATATCAATCACTCTTATATGTTTGCAACATCAGATTAGATCTTTTACATGTCGACCCAATAACGCATAATACACAAATGAAACATGTATACAAAGTCAACTCAATCTAAAATCCAATGCATATGGGGACCAAAAATAATTGTCCACATGCTTCCCACATGTCAGCTAAACATCCTCGAACACAAAAATAATCACCAAAATTACTTTGCACGATTCACACAATGAATATCCACACGATACTGTTGATAAAAATTATTCTAACCAAAGACCTATAAACCAGGCCTTCCAACTTACTCAAGAATCACCACCGGAGGCCACAAACCAAGAATAAGGTATATTACACATCCAAAATTCTTCTCCAAGATCTGCAACACAAAACATTCAACCAAATTGAAGTACCAACCAAAACATTGTACACTATCGGATGTCTTGTTCAAACTCACCGAACCTCACCATAACTCAATCTGTCTTTTGGTATGAACAAATTAAGAACTACAGATGGAATATCTGACTCCATTTGCAATCAATGACAACATCTAATCATTTACATAGTTTCTCTTGACAACAAAATTTTTATCATCCTCATCTCTATATAGCCAAATTGAAATATGTTCTTCAAGGGATTCTTCATTGAGCTTGCCCCATTTGGTAAAGGTAGTAGAATATTGATATTAAATGATGGATTTTTCTTTGTACTTTTTGTTTAATGAATTCTGCCCAAAAGATATCAATGGTATTGGGAACTTCCTTATACAAAAGACTTCCACATATGAATATTCTCCACATCCCTTTCAATCTACACTGATCTTGATCCTAGGTCTGGAAGTGGATGGTGTGGATGGTTTTTAAAGTGATAAGGACACTTATAAATTCAATATGTACAAAGCTTCTTGATTGATAAGAACCTAATTTTTTGTAGTGCCTTTCAAGTTTTTGTGATATTGAAAAGGGTTGGGATATCTTGATACTATGATCTCTATGCCATTGTATGGTAACTTGACATGTTTATGATAAGTATTTGGGATGACTTTCATGGCACGGATCCATGGGCGACCAAGGAGCATTTTGTAGTCAAGCTAGAGATCAAGAGCTTGAAATATTGTATCTTTGATTACTGGGCTAACTCTTATCGGTAGATTAATGATTCCTTTAGACAAATGCTCCACATAATTATAATATTTGATACTTATTTTATTACATGCATCCACACTATGCTCAGAGAATCCTAGTGCATTGACTAGCTTTAATGTTACAAATGTTGAGGCTAGCTCCACCATCTATTAGAACTCTTTTGTTTTTATACTTGTGAACATATACCTCAAGGTGGAGGGGATCATTATGTGAGGGTTTATGCATTGAGATATCTTTTTGAGTAAAGGTGGCATGTGGTGTGGTGAAAAGGTTACCAACCATGTCTTGAAATTCACTGACATTTATGTCACTGGGTACCGCAAACTCATGTAAGGATTTATCTAATACTGCTTCATGACTCAATGATATGTGGAGGATCTCAAAGATAGAGATCATAGTGGGATTTTTCTAAAGGTTATCCAGGAGGTTGTACTAACTTGCAAGTTGGGAAGTAGATGGTGCACCTTGGAGGGTTACTTTAGACAACATGTGGCTACCATGCAATCAAGGTCCATTCCTTTGATAATGATGGTGACAATAATTTCATCATCTTGACTGATGTGGTTGATGGTGTATTCATGAGACACACTGGTATAATTAGCCCTATTATGTGAGTCCCAAAACTAGGGCCCTTCCCTTTGTCATGATTCTGGAAAGGTTTTTTAAAGATAGTATGATCATTAGTGAATGTTTCTTTTAGATTTTCAATTAATATCTTGCCCTAGTAAATCAAATATTGGATGAGATTCTTAATCTTATAACAATTTTAGGTCTTATGACCTTTTACTCTATGGTATTCACAAAAATCATTATCTTTTAACCAAGCTAGCTTGAAGGGGCCTGGCTCATATGGTTTGATCTCTGGCAATGTTTTGATGTCTGGAAATGTTATTACATGAGAAAGGATAAATTTCTCAAGTGTTGACTCAATTAGGTCTCCAAGTGGAGTATAAGTTCACCTTAGATTATTATTCCTTAGACCGCATTGTGGATTGGGTTGATCCACACTAGATGAATAGTCGTTATTAAGCAATTTACCTCTATAAGGAGGTGGTGTGTTTATTATAGTGGAGCCCTAAAGACAAATTGTAGGTTGGACCCTATTGACTAATTTTGGATCCACCACTCCATCATTCCTAACATTTTTATTTCTTGACCAAAATTTGGTTTTCTCATTAGATACATTATTGGTTTGATTACCCTCTTTAAAATTTAGGAGACCTTGAGTGATCGAGCCTTTTTCACATTTTAGCACTTTTTCAATTACTTGGTGAAATGTATATGAACATTGCATTTTTTGTGGGTATTTCATTTGTGGAACCAAGTTCTCAATGAACATTTTGACTTTCTCTTTCTTTGGTATGTGGCACAGACTCTTTTTAGCAATTGAATACCAACGTTGTAAGAAAGTAGCAAAAGATTATCTCTCTTTTTGTTTAGTGGAACATAGATCCATTAGCATTATGATATTTTCAATTTTATGTAAAAAATGTGCCACAAACTGTTCTGCTAGCTCACCCTATGAGCATATTCTAGGTAGGAGATAAGAAAACCATTACATTGCTTTCCCTACAAGACTATGAGGGAAGAGGCACATTAGATAAGTGTTTTTATCAAAAACCTCTATACAAGCACTAAATAATTCATAGATATGGTCTTGGGGGTCATATTTTCCCTTATACTTTTCAAATTTAGGAGCTTTAAAGTTTGGTGGGAAAGGTGCCATGTATATCGGTTTATCAAAGGGATAGGGGTGTAAATCTTCCATGGTAAAACTTTTCTTTGTACCCTCAGTTTGAATATTAGACATTTGGCAATGTAATGTTTGTACTTGTTGCATAAGAATAATATTTTACAATGTCAATGAAGTCTAGACATTAAGATTGGGATCAATGAACGGATTGGTATTGGAATATGCGAGCGATTGCTGAAATGTAGAATTGTTGAAGAGTTGAGAAATAATTGAAGCACTTGATGGGGTGAAGTAAGTGTAATGGGTGTTGGCATTCCATTGTGTCCTAGCAAAGGGGTTTTGAAAAATTTCGTTGGGTTGTAGAATTTTTTGATGACTAAATGTTGAACTGATTGGGACTGAAGTGAAGATTTGAGATACACTAGTCATTGATTGAGAGGGATCCTTGCTACTTACTTGAGATGAGGCATTGATGTTTTCTTGAGAATTCAAGGTGGACACATTTTGAGTTGATATTTCACTTTGAGAATTAATAGTGGAAGACACGAAAGCTTCCATTGAAGTTACATTTGTTTGACTGACTGGAGGGGTGTTGTAAAGAGGATTATTTTAGAGAGTTGTTAATGTAGTGGCATGCATAGCGCTTTGGGTGTTTCTCATCAAGAGAAAAATATTGGATACTTGCTATGAATATGACACTTGTAGATACCACATGCTTTGAGAAGTTAAAGATCCAGGTTGCATGATTGCGGAAATGTCAAAGTCAGGAGGCAACTTGGCACCATTCTGCACTAACAATAGAAATATCTATTTGGGTCATGGTTGAGAAGCACATATATGACTACAATAATTTGAGGGTCTTGGTGGGAATCCTCAAGTTCTTCAACAGTCAACCCCTTTTGAATGTTCTCTATGGAATATGGATTTTAGGATTACAAGTTCTAGCATGATCCATTAAGGTAGCCAATCTTCTACCTTATTTATGAGAATGTGGTGCAAGGTCCACAGTACTCATGGGATTGAAATTTAAGTCACTATTGGGATCCACTAAAATTTTCACTATTTCTAACAAGGTATAGGGCATGAAGGACTCCTAAAAACACACTGAGGATGACAAAGATTAAAAACTTTTTTTTTGGTCTTTTTGGGAATTTTGAGACTAATGCAACTAAATGATGACATTTTTGTATTTTTGAGATTTTTGGATGAGAATGTAATGATTGTCCTCATAAAATACTATATGATTCTATAAGATTTATTCCTAGTATAATTATGAGCACAAATCTATAGAAATTCACCTGAGAGGCTGAAAGAGACACCTTCACCTGAAAAATGGGACGATGGTTGATTAAGGATTTGATAAAATTTATGACCCTGAGCTAGACTAATGAGTGTAAGGGTTGAACTTGATGATTGGTTGATAATAAAAATTTTAATGAGGTATTGGCATCTTACCAATAACTAAGGTTAAGCCCTAAGATGATTTTGTAATTTCCTTGGAAATAACTAATTCATATGATGCAATTTACCTAAAAACACTATTTTTTGCAAAATTGGTTTTTGGAACTAAGAGGACCCTAACGGAAACTAATGTTCAAAAATAAAATAGACAAACCTACTTGGCCTAATAACCTGGTCAATCATAGAGTTGAAACTACTTTTGGATCGCAATTTGAGTGACCCTTTTAAAGCCTTGTTTTTCATAGGCAATTGTGTGATAGGGATTTAGTAGATGCATGAAAGATTAAGTTCAATTGCACAGATTTAGTATTAGATATGTGACAGATTAGGCTCAATTTCAAGGTTATATAGAAGATGCATAAATTGAAAGAAAAATGCATAAAGTAGTTTGCAATTGTGTGACAAGAGTTTATAGATTGTTTTTGTGGAACTTTTTTAAGGAAACCAGGTTATCAAACAACTAGAAAATAGTGAATAATAGTGTGGCTACTAACTCAAACTACTCTAAAATTTAGAAATTTTCATTAAGGGCCTAAATTAGCCCAAAGATGAACTAACTCTATGGGTATAAATAAATAAAAATTTACCAAACACTTTAGAAGCAAGGACATGTCCTACTCAAGGCAACAAAGGATATTACTCAGGAGGGCCCTTGTTGCAATAAAATACCTATCCATAGCTTATAGATAAAGACTTGGGCCTAAAAAATATTTCAATTTTCTCTAAACCTTGAAGGTCCAGAGACCTTATGAATTGAGGAGTTCCTTCTTTACTATGGGAGGTACATGACGGGTATCTACGGGGTACAATCTCATCTCCCTGAACTATCAAGCATAGGGTTTTTGGCCTCTAATTACAAGGGTTTCTATTCAATATTCAAGGAAAATAGCTCATACACATTTGGTGGCAAGTCACTTAAGGCTTTAGTCAACCTTGTGTGGCTCTAATTCCACCCCCAATTTGACATCATTGGTATATGATTGCAAGATGATCTACAACTTTAACTCTTGCCCTTTTTGTAAAGCGGTCTGAATATATACTGCTTGAGGTCAAGCCATGGGGTGATGAAATCCCTAGGAAATATCTCTTGAATCTTATGATTTTCTCTTACACCCAGGGTCCTCAAAGGAAAGGAGATCGAAGGATACTTCTCATATGATTTTGGGTAAACAACCAATTAGTATCAATGGTTAATTCCCTTAGAAATCCAAATGTTTGATAGCTATCAATCATACAAGAAAACAAGAAATAAATTAGATTATTTTCCAAGGTTCCTACAAGGAACAAGTTAGTAGTTTGAATGGTCTACATATTTTACCCATGATTGCCACACACTAAAAATAAAAAATTAGTATCAAAATCCCTAACCTAGAGAATCAAAAAGGTAGAAAATAGAAACAGGAAATGCTATAAAATGTGAATGGCAATAGAAAACAAACCTGACTATCAAATATATGAATTATTCAACAATTGCATGAGAAATCACTATCAAATGCATAAATCCTTTGGAATTTGTGTAATTAGAAACTTGTAGTTGCACATTTTCTAGATTTGCAAGAAAATCAAAAGTTAGCTTACTGTTAGATCGCGTTGATTTTACTAGATATGTAAAAGGGGAAAATCAACATGTTAATTAAACTAAAATGGAAACCAATAAACCTTAAATCTAACAAAGTTGAATCATAATGTAATGAAGAAATATTAAAGAAAATCAATAAAATGAAACAACCATGAAGTAAGCAAACTCGATGTTGATTCCCAAGAACTTTGCCTCCATTGTTCTCTTTTTCCTTGTGTTGGATGATGGATTTCAAAGTCCCACTTCACAAACACCCGCAAGATAGATGCATAAGAATACAAAGATAGTGTTTGTAAAAAATGGAGATTGAACTTGAATTTATATAATTTTTAAGAATTTGATTCAATGGTCAAGATTGATTTGAGAACAAAATTGATTAATGGTTGAGATTTCATGAGGCAAGGTGGTTAGAGATAATCACTCAATGTGACCGAATCTGATTGATGAAGTAAATCACTTGACTAACTAGTTAGGAGATTTGATTGATAATGGAACTGAACAATTGACTAGTCAAAAAAAGGTGAATTCAAAAAGTGGGGAAGTGACTAACTAGTTAGAAAAAGTGATTGTCTCACTAGTTAGAACTAAGTGTTAGTGGTATTTAGGAATTTCTACATGTTATGTAATAATTTTGAAATGAAATATCATTTGAAAGAAATATGGGTTTTTCAAAAATATGAAAATGTAATTAGAATGAGAGAGAAATGAAATTAATTTGAAATAGAGGTTGTATGAGATCAAATAAATTTAGAAAAATTACTTAATCAAGAGAACATTATTAGCTAATTAAATAATTTAAAGAAATTATTTAATCATGAGAAGATAGAAATTGAGTTTAATTAAATAATAAAGATTGTTTAATTGAAAAGGATAATATAAATTGATTAAATAATAAGATTATTTAGTTAATATTAAAAGGAAACAATTAATTGATTAAATGATTAAGAAATTCGAGAAAAACTGACATCATGGATTATGAAATTAAAGAATACTATTGATGTAGAACATTAAAGATGAAACAATTAAATAATTAATATGATTTGATTCTCAAGAAGAGTAATTAGTAAAACTGGCATATATGGGCACACGACAATTTTAGGTATCTGCATTTTAAAATTAGAAGAAAAGAAAAGAAATGATGTGAGGATGGATTTGTATGTTAGGATGGTGCAAATGGTTCTTTCACAAACTAAATTAGAAAGATATTAGTTTAGGGGAAGTTGTAGTTGCATATTTTCCAAATCCCTTGGGAAGCACAAATGCTGAAATATTCAACATATCAGTTAAAAATAATATGGACATTTTGGTCTAGTAACACTTGGTCATTTGGTCTAATTTCCAGAGTAATTTTTTTCATTATATATAATTATGGAGAGTTTGATTGATCACTGTTGTGGTAGAAAGATTAAAAGTTGCTAAAACCTAATTACCAATTAAGGTAGTAGATGGAATAAGTATATAAGTCACACGGTCATTTTTCACCTCATTCAAAGAATTCAATAGCAATTAAGGTGATAAGGAGAAAAGAGAACTTTCAAGTGTGTTCATGCAAACCCTAGTCATTAAATTTCTAGGTATTTCTCAATCATTTTTGCATATCCTAAGTTCATAAGGCTAGTCCTAGGGTTATATAAATTATAGATAAGACAAGACCCTCATTCAAGAAATGACCATTCAATTCCATCATGAACGACAATAGTGGGGCATTTTCCCATGTGTCAATTAATGTTATTCACATCAAGGATGTATGAATTTACATTCATGTGTTGGAGATTGTTGATAGCATGAGTTTGTATGGTTTTCATTGATGTCAAACCTGGTTATCTAAATGGTTGTTAGTCTGGATATGCTTTGCCAAACCTTGGTTATCTGAATGGATGTTGGTCCAGATATTCTTTTAGTGTTGATTGTGTCATCCTATATTCAGGGTGGTCTAGAATGCTTTTGGTGCCCTTTAGATATGTTGTTAATTCCATTGTAGATTAGTAGATCATATTATTTTGGTCTAGATATGTGTTGGAAGATGTGTTGAGATGTTTATTTGGGTCTCACCTTAGCATGTGGAGATTTGCATGGAGTATTTTGCATTAGAAATGGTTATATGGATGACTGGTTGATTAAATCTACACGTTATGATTTGTAACATCCTTTGGAGTATGTCTTAGCATGTGTGGATTTTCAGATCATTCGTGGAATGATGCATTCTTTATATGTTTTGGTTTCCTCTTTCTCCTGGAGTGGGCCGATCTAAGTATTTTAGGTCTAGGTGGCTTATTTTGTGTAATATTGCTTATTCTATTTTGGTTGACCCTCAATTAGGTTTTCAGTGTTATATCTCATATTTAAGATGTGCATATATGGATGAGTTGAGTCTGAATGAGAAGTGAATTGTGTGAAAAGTGTATGCAAATGATTTGCAAGAAGATTTGAGTTTGTGGTGATGTGAAAGTCAATTTGAGAAGAGATTTGAAGGTGATATATTTTGCAAGACAGTGCATTGTGTTTGGGAAGATTATTAGAGATGTTTGCCACGATGTTGGTCTCTTGATTCAATTCCATGATTAGGAGAATCCTTCTCAATTTCAGTTCAGCTATTTCAGTTGTTATTGATTGAGAATGAGTCCTTTGGCAACACTTTGTATCTTTTCCCTGCAAAAGTGTTCTTTAGCTATGCAAGTCCTCTTTGTATCTTGCTTAAGGTTTCATGCCTTAGTTATACAATTCCTTTAGGTGTTGGTGCTCCTTGGCTGCTTGCCTAAAGCACTGTAGACATTGTTACTCATATTATGACTTAGATTCTCACCATGGTTTTTTCCTGTTTGGGTTTTCCATATAAATTTGGTGTTCATGTGCTTAAGGTTGATGTGTTGATGGTTAGTGTGTTATTGTTAAATAAGCTGATTAATAAAAAAAAAAAATTACTTCTGGATTGATTCACCACCCCTCTCAGTCCTGCTAGGTGTTCAAAAATTAGTATCAGAGCAAGATTCCTCTTTGGAAATCTTTACCACTTGAGGTAGATCCGGAGATGGTGCAGGACCTTCATGTTAAAGCTCTAATGTTTGATGGAACAAACTTAAATTATTGGAAGGAAAGAATGGAGTCATGCTTGGAAGCATTATAGAATGGGGTCTAGGAGATTATTCAGATGGGGTACAAATACCCTTAGAATGGACCATCAACTTTGGATGAGATTAAGGCTCAAGAGACAAATTCAAAGGCTAGAACAATTCTTATTAGCTATCTAAGTAATGAAGTATTTGGTAAGGTTAAAGGAATGAAAGAAGCTAAGGGAATCTACAAGTCGTATTATGCATATGAAGGTGATCCAAAGACTTAGCAAGTAAGAATTTTGAACCTGAAGTAGAAATTTAAGGTTTCAAAATGGTTGATAATGAAAGTGTTGAGAGCTATATACATAGAGTGAATGATACCAAAAAGATCTTGTTTACATTGACAAAACCCTACAAACCAAATAAGTGTGATATTCAAGAATGTCATGATTTCAACTTATTGGTACATTATTTGCCTAAGAAATTGGAGAGATGGAAGATATAAAGTCCTATCAAAGAAAAGCTACTTTCAATGTTTCAAGGATATCTCAAGATGAACTAGAAACAAGTGAAAACTTGGATGAGATTGAAGCAAACTTTTTAAGAAGACTGAAGAGAGGAACATGAAAGTACAAAGGTAAGTTACCCTTGAAATACTTTAATTGTGGAAGAATTGGTCATTATGCTTCTAAATGTGTATACAAAGAAGATTATAGAAAGTTTGATGATGATGAAAAGAAAATTAAATATAGAACAAATAATTTTTAAAATAGAACAAATGATGGAGATAAAGGGAAAAGGATATTTTTCTCTATGGAGACACATTCATGTGAAGAAGAATATGTTGAAGACATGAATGAATAATCTTTATTTTTTGGCTATAGATGCCATGCCCTGCCAGGGAACCCAGTAGGACAAGAACAAAAGTTCCAAAATATACTACAATTTTTTTATTTTTTATTTTTAATATAACATACATCTACCACTTCTAGAAAGTAAATATACTTAATTCCCTTAGAAGTTCCCTTTAATGTTCATCAACATAATTGAAAGATATAACAGCTTAACACATAACATAATGTGCATAAAATAAACATACAATGATCTTCTTAATTTTGAGCATGATATAATATTTCACAACACATTAACTTTACTATCTATTTGTTATGCTACAAAGCTTTTATCATTTCATTTGAGACCAAAGTAAAAGTACATAACAATCCTATTTCCCATAATCCCATTCCCACTATAGAATGAATAACTATCCTTTGCATCATTTTCCCCTTGATTATTATTTACAACATCCATGCAGTTAATACTTTTCATTTGATAACAACATATATAATAATGCAATTGTAGTTTCTATTAATGTCTTCTACTCAATTTTAATAACAACACAATAAGATCATAAAGAGATAGGATAGGAAGGGTAACATAACTTTTAAAAATATTGTTTCAAATACAAAGTAATCATCCCTTATCATAGTTCCTATAAATTACCCTCCCTTTTATAATGCTTTTCATAAAATTACATGTTTATTATAAGGCCATTCATGGCTTACAAATAATATTTACAATATTTGAATGTACTAGTTCAAAAGCAAGGTCTTCAACATCTTCAACCAAGGACCAAGAAGCATCATCAAAAGAGATCATGAACACACCTCAAAAAAATATTTACCACCCAACCACGTAGAACCACAAAGGTCCACTCCCCCGTGCTAGGAGATAAAACCAAGGTCCATGCAAGTACTAGGGCAATACTAAGGCCATGAGACATGATTCCACAAAACAATAAACAAGAACCACATATCACATAACAACATCAAATAACATCACAAGAGAGAGAGAACAAGAACACCTACTGGGTGGGTGTCATCATATAGCCTTAATGTCGCGATCCACCCTGCCTACCATGTACCACAGTCCCCTCTCAAAAGGATCCACCCAGCCTGTAACAATGGTCGTGGTACTCCAACAGGCCTATATGGACTAAAATAATCATTTATCTTGTATTAGTGTGTTATAGCCCAACCCAACCCAAGTTCATTTTAAAAAAGTTATCAGTTGAATTAAACCCACTCATAAGATCTCTCAGCAACCACTTTGGGTCCTGGCAACCTATAGTGAGCCACCTACCTAGAGTATCTAGTTACCCTACTCAAACATTCATCAGATAAAAAATAATAATTCATCTCACACAATCAGCATATAAGTTCAAGTACTCTCCCATGTCCTCCAAACCATAAGGATGAGTCTGACCCTTATCTATAAGCCACTATCAAGCATGAGAAGGAGGTGGCCAATGCATAACATATATAAAACACTTATTTTATTTTTAATCATGAACACCTCACATACATGAATTAGAGGTCTTTAAAATAGAGGTACCTACTATAGAAAGCACCCAAACCCCTAGGAAGGAAAAGCAACCCAAAGAACAACTCAAAAACCCATAAAATTGAACCATGTTTCCTTGTTGTTTAATAGATATTTATCTTGATAAATGGTTTGAGTGAAGACTGAAATATATTTGAGAAAATAGTATAATTATTTATATTTAATTTGAAATAATTTTTAGCGTCAACCAAAGATTATAATAAATGTTTAAATAAATTTTCTTAAAATTATTTAAAACCCTCTTTGATAGAGTTGTGTAAAAGAGTTTGTTCATAAATTCATTTTAAACCATTAAAAGATGAAATATTTTGGATTATTATAATATTTGGAGTTATCTTTCGTATCCATTTATTTTTGAATCATTTGGTTTTAGTTTGAGGAAGATATTTGATGCCCTAGTGACACAAACAATGAATTTTTTTTTAGTTTTTATTGACATAAAATTAGTCTCAGTACGGGGAACTTAACTTTCAAACGAACTGTTGGATTTCCCTTCATTTTGGATATGTTTTATTACACCTAGATTTCTACGTTTTCACCAAAGAGATTTGAAACATATTATCTGTAATGAAAGTTATGAATAACAGAATCAGAACTATCAAAACTGGGACAATCATAAGAATGGAAATCTTGTTTGTTGGGTTGATACTTGACACTTGAAGAATAGTTGTTGGTTGAGATATGGAATTTAATTATAGATGTATTTTTATATTTGAATCACTACAGATCATAAATAATTTTTATATAAAAAATAAAAATAAAAATAAATACAAGAGTCATTACTCCCCAACATGACACTCATTTTCTCCAAATTGAATTTCCCAACCAAAGCATATCCCTTACACAAACAAGGAAAGAAGTAGAAGAAAGTATTTCTAGAATAATATACATATTTTTGAATTTAAATTTTCATCTAATATTCATTTAAATTATGCAAGCATAACATACAACACAAAATCACAACACAAGCAAGCCACATGGATTCTTCCTGGAATGAGGCCTACCTTAGGTCCTCGGAGAAAATCTTTTGAGAAAGAACAAGCAAAAATCCAACCCCTTTCTGTGCAAATCTCTCTTCTTGCTCCTAAACCTTCAAATTTCTTCTGATTTATCTTCCCAAAAAATACCAACCTCTTCTTCCAAAATACAAACTTCAATAAATAATACCAACTTGTATAGTTGGAGAGGTTGTTTTACGGGAAGCAACCATCCCAACCTCTATGGTTGGTATTATTTATTAACACTAACTATAATAGTTTATTTAAAATTTAATAGATACCCCACGGAAATAAGTATACTAAATACTAGATAGCTAAATAAAAATCTCAAATAACACATATAGCTCAATGGTAACCATCAAGACTCATACAAGAGAAGTCATAGGTTCAAAACTCATTGACTAAGATAACATTATTTTAAACCTCGATCTTTTCATTTTATCTTTTTTTTTAATATATAGAATTAATAAAAACAAATCTTATATTACACATACACACACACACAATATATATATATAGGCATATATGTGTGCACCCATATATATATATATGTTCATAAATATAACATAATACATCTATATTACTTTTGTTTCATCTTTTTAATGAAACATAACATAAGCCACTTAAATCATTTAATGTGTAGGTATCCTATCAAAGAAATAATCAAACATTATATAAAAATCATTACGAACAACATAAATCAGAACCAATCAAAATACTCAAACCAATACCCATCATAAACATGACATTGCCCAACCCTCAAGATAGGGCAATCTTCCTAAACGGGAGACCTACGTCCAATGGGTTTACATGTGGGAACCTTGGTGTTATCTCTGCAACAACAACATTCGAGGATTTAGAGGCACACTCAAACCTGTGTAGCCAGGTGGAGTCGATGCCTAGTACCTACAATCCTGCATCACCAAAATGATAGAAATATATATATCCATATACAAATGACAAACAAGGAGGGAGAGTGTGGCATCGTGTGGGTCTCCGTAGAGTAACTACGACTACGTCCCCTCATCCGACAGATATCTCATATAATAATCTATTCCAAGCATGATTGGGTTAGCATTGTTAGCTCGAGATAATAAACATATAATATAGAAGCCATATGAAAAGATTATCATAATGAAATCATGTACACAAACCAATGAAACCCCTAACTCACTAATGCATCAAATAACATACTGAACCATAAAGGTGCAAATATAACTAAATATGTCTCATCATCTACTCTAACAAGGAAATATAGAGTCCAATATCACCAAATATAACAAATAATGTTCATGCCAAGAAAAGTTGCTAGGGTGGGTATTACAATACAGGGGAAGTATCAAGAAAGATCTAAAAGACCACAAGAGATGATTGCAAGAATACTAAACTTGAATCAAGATTATGAATTATTGATTTCAGATGCTCAAAACACATGACTGGAGACAAAAATTTATCACTCTGAAGAAGTATGATGGTGGATCTATGAAATTTATAGGAGAGGAAGTTGCACCAATTTGTGGAATAGGAAGTATTTTGATTGATGGTAAGCATAAAAATGATAGTGTTTATTATGTTGAAGGTTTGAGACATAGTGTTGAGTATTAGTCAGATGTACAATAGAGGTTAAGGAGTTTTGTTTACAAAAACTAGATGTATGATCAGAAAAGGTAGAACCAGAAAGTTGGTAGGAAAAGAAATTAAGACAAGTGAAAATGTTTATTACATTAAGGACAGAAGTGGAAACAGATGTTATCTAAGTTAGAGTAATGAAGTCTAGCTATGGAATAAGAGGATGGGTCATGTTAACTTTTATAACACATGACAAAGATTGGTAACTTTAAAGCAGTACGAGATTTTCCAAGGATTATCAATCCTATTGACATTGTGTGTAGGGAATGTTAGTTAGGAAAGAAAATAAGAAGTTTCAAGAACAAGGAATATTCTACATCATATCCATTGGAGATAATTCATACAAACCTTTGTGAACCTACAAGGACAAGTGGACTTAATGGTAAAGGTATTTTATGTTACTCATTGATGATTATTCTAAAATGACATGGGTTACATTTTTTAGAGAAAAATCTAAAGCTTTTGAAAGATTTAAAATTTTCAAGTTAATGGTAGAGAATCAAGTTGATGCTAAGATCAAGTGTTTGAGATATGATAGAGGAGGAGAATTTTCTTTAAATGAAATTGACATTTTTTGTGAGAAATATGGAATTAGGAGACATCTTTTTGCTCCAAGAACTCCTTAATGGAATGGTGTGGTAGAAGGAAAGAATAGAACCATTATTGAGATGGCTAGAACTATGATGAAATATGCTAATCTGGCTAATGTTTATTAGAAATAAGCTATGCATACTGCTATTTTCATTCTTAACAAGGTTTATATAAGAATAAATCATACAAAGACACCTTATGAGTTATGGTGTGTAAGACCACCTATTGTGAAATATTTCAGAATCTTTGAGAGTAAGTGTTATATCAAAAGAGATGAGAATGACCTAAAAAAGTTTCATACTTGAGATGCTGAAGGAATATTATTGGCATATGCTATGAATAGAAAGGCTTATCAATGTTACAATAAAATATTAAACAAGATAGTGAAGAGTACGAATGTGAAAGTATGTGAGGCATGGGATTAGACTACCCATTAATTTGTTCAAGAGACTAAATTTGAGATCACTCTTCTTGTTGTAGAAGAAAAGAAAACTCCAAATGGAAGAAATAAAGAGAAACTAGATGAAGAAAAAAAATAATACAAACAAGAACTAGAGAAAACAATCAAAGCCCCGAAATATGTGTAGACAAATCATTCAAAAGATCAAATAATTGGAGACAAGAATAAAGGAGTTCAGACAAGAAGAAATGTTACAAAGGTAAATGAGAAAACTAATTGTTGTTTTATTTTACTCATTGAACCTAAATCGTATGAAGAAGAAATAAAAGAAGAAAGTTGGGTAAAAGCAAGGGAAGAACAACTGAATCAAATATAGAAGAATTAGACTTTGGAACTAGTACCTACACCAGTCGATAAAAATGTGATAGGAACAGAGTGGGTCTTCCAAAACAAACTAAATGAACAAGGAAAAGTAATAATAAACAAGGCAAGATTGATATATAAAGGATACTCTCAGGTAGAAGGTATTGATTTTGAAGAAAATTCTGCCCCAGTTGCTAGGATGGAAGCTATTAGAATGTTTCTTATGTTTTCTTCCTCCAAGAACTTTAGAGTATATCACATAATGTTTTCTGCCTACAAGAACTTTAGAGTATATCACATGGATGTTAAGTAAACATTTTTTAATGGAGAATAGGAAAAAGAAATGTGCATTAAACAATCAAATAGATTCAGACTACCAGATTATCATGGCATGGTTTATAGATTAAATAAGGCATTATATAGACTCAAATAGGCATCTAGAGAGTGGTATACAAGATTGCATATTTATTTTACAACAACACTCTTAGGA
Organism: Cryptomeria japonica; assembly: GCF_030272615.1. Classification (NCBI taxonomy): domain Eukaryota; kingdom Viridiplantae; phylum Streptophyta; class Pinopsida; order Cupressales; family Cupressaceae; genus Cryptomeria; species Cryptomeria japonica. The sequence continues at coordinate 346,310,723 of NC_081412.1, read as the reverse complement.
AAGTACTACAAACAATAATCTCTATTTTAAGGTTGAAGACATTAAGTTGTTGATTTTTGTTGTTTATGTTGATGATATTATCTTTGGAGAAAGTGATGGCTTGTGTAAAGTATTTGTAGAAGAGATGCAGAAAGATTTTAAAATGTTTATGTTTGGAGAAATATCATTTTTTCTTGGTATTCAAGTTACTTAGTTGGATGATGGAATCTTTATCTCTCAAGCTAAGTATTTTAAAGAGTTGTTAAAGAAGTTTGATATGGATAATTGTAAACCTATTACTACCCATTTAGTTGTTGGATGCAAGTTAGGAAAAGATGATACATCTCAGGATATTGATCAAAAGAAGTACTAATTTATGATTGGAGGAATATTATATCTTACCACTTCTAGATCAGGTATTATACAAATTGTGTATTTGGTTGCAAGATTTCAAGCTAGTCCAAAGAAAACTCATCATCAAGTAGTGAAGAGGATTTGTAGATATTTGAAAGAAACTTGGGATTCTGGGTTATGGTACAAGAAAGATGGAGATTTCATGTTGAAGGCATATACGGAAGTTGATTCGGTCGAAAGTGATGATGATAGGAAAATTACCATTGGTGGTGCATTCTTTTTGGGAGATAGATTGGTTGCATGGATGAGTAAGAAATAAGAAAATGTATCATTATCAACTATAGAAGCTAAATATATTGCCGCAACATCTTATTGTACTCAAGTTTTTTGGATGAAGTGGACTCTTAAGGATACTAGAGTAGTGTATGATGAAGTTATTCCTATCATGTGTGATAATACAAATGTTATAAACATTTTAAAGAATTTGATTATGCATTCAAGAACTAAACATATTTCAATCCATTAGCATTGTAAATTATCATCGGGCCAATTTACACCTCATGTTTGTGCCCCTAATTTATTGCATCTTGTCCTCATCTCTTTTCTAGGTCCATTTGTGTCCATTCTATAGATTTTAGGCCATGAACAACATTTTGTGGGTCTTACCATGAGATACCCACCTCATTTTAGCATTTTTTGGTCCTGATTGTGGTGGGACTAGGGAATTCCATTCCTTGGTCTAGACCAAGGCACCCCAAAATGCCATGGTCCCACTCAATTAGGCCCCAATTTGAAATGGGGTAGGGGCTTTATCTCATCGGTAAGATTTGATTCCCATAGCTCTACATGACCGTTGGAAGTCAACCTAATTGGTAATTTACCTAGAATCCCCTATGCAAAGACATTCTATCAACCTAATTTCATCTAAGAAATATAAGTATCCATCCCTAGTATTCTTACATCTATGAAGCAAGAATGTTAGGGATGGATACTTATTCATCATCAAGCATTTTCGGAGATCTTCAAGGCTACATATTCATCATTCAACCATTGTGGAGAAAAATAGCATCAATCTTATACAAGAATGTGTATGTGATTAGAGTTTTGTGTTTGTCATGCCATTTCATACAAAATTTGTGATTACATTCAAAGAGCAGAGCATCATCATTAGCAAGTGCAGATCTAAGGTACATCTATTCAACATTTATTTCACTATTCGCATTATTTCATTCAAGGTTAATTTCTAAGCAAAGGTTTGACCTAGGAAAACCCTTATTCCCAACAAGTTCCCCCTTCTTTCTATGTGTAGGAAACAAATGTGGAATTGTGTTTGAGAGCATAAACATAATTCATAAAGACAAATAGATTCAACTTTTGACTAGGATAAATTTGGAGAACCATGGCGAATTGATACTACCTAGTCTTGAAAAATTAGGCCAAACTTTTGAGAATAGATTCGTGACATCTTATATTGCCCAAATCCAATTTGGTGTCTCTGTACGATAATTTTAGCTCACTGTTTATGCCCGAACACTTCAATAATAACCTATTTTGCCCTAATCTTCAACAATCTAATTCAATTCAACTCAAGGAGGAGAAGATCTTGTCCAAGGAGCTTTGAATTTGATCATAATCTTGGTCTTGCAAGGCTAGACCTATTAGATTCCTCTCCTCCCTAATGTAATTAGACAATTAGGTAGTTTAGTGGTTTTATTATCTTAATTTAATCCTAACCCTAATTTTCCACCATTACATTTTTTCGTGAACCCGAATCCTTACATCGCTATTTTTTATTCATGTTCTCAAATCTAATTTATATTCATTTTAATTTTCAACTTTACACTCCTAGATTATATTTTTAATCAAATTACATAAATTTAGAGGTTAAATTTCTAAAAACCCTAATTTATTTTGGTTAATTTTATTTGTGGGTTGCATAATTTGTAACTTTTATTTTCATATCTGATCTTAGGCATTCATAATGTCACTTAATATATCTAATTTATTTGCGATTTCACATATGATTACATTGATTTTCACTTATATTTATCAAAATCATGTGTTGGATAATGGTTTCTTTCACTTTACCTTGCTTTTTTCATTCATAGAACTTTGGCATATTGTATTTTTAGAATTTTAAAATTATTTCCTATTAATAAATTAAATCTCAAAGCTTTTATCCATGATTCATGTTGTTTTATGGTGATATTTTAAAGAAAATTCATTACATATGTAGATCACATAAATTCTTTTGTAGATCATATTCCTAGAGATGTTAATAAAAAATCTAATACTTGTACCTCTCCTAGGGTATCTCATGTGAAGGAAGGAAAAGCTAATACTCCTATCAATGATCTCTCTAATGGAGAGTAAGCATTGAAGAGAAACATGGTGCCATCTTCTTCTAATACACATATCCTAGCGCAAGGGGGGCAAGGTCAAAATATTGGTGTTTTAATCTCTCTAGATCCCCCTTATTCTCCTAGAGATTATCTTAACCATCGAAACATTTGTAAAGAAGATGATGTTATGCATTTTATTCATTATCTATCTCCTCACATAACATTAAGTAAAGATGAGGCCTTAGATGATAAGGATCTTCCTTCCCAACCTATCAAAGAGGATATGCATGATGATAGAAAGGAGACTCTTCCTACAATGGATATTCCTTCTTCATCTACCGCTCCCTTTGTTCCTTCTAGGTGTACTTAAACTAGCAATTGCAGTTTGGTATGTAATGGGTACGTCAAAGAGTTGTGGAAGCTCAAATTGAAATTTTTTTGGTCTATTCTTTTTATACAATTGTGGTGTACATGAGGTCATTTGGTGGACAAAGATATAGGGGTAGACAAGGGTACATATATAGGGTAGAGAGATATGGAGATATAATGAGATTGAGATAGAGGGAGAGATGGAAAAAGAAATATCGAGATTGAGAGATTGAGAGGAAAAGATATATAGATATAAAGGTCTAGAAAGAGGAAGAGAGAGGGAGATATAAGTAGAGATAAAGACAAAGAAATATAGGATGAGGGAGACAAATATATAGAAATATGTAGAGAGATAAAGAGATAGAGATAGGGAGATCAAGAGGGAGACATAGGGAGGAATAGATATAGAGGAAGAGGTGGAGGGATAGATAGAGAGAGAGATATATGGCAAGATAGAGCAATAGAGAGATAGAGGTATAGGAAATATAGTGAGAGTGGGGAGATTATTTTTAATCCTCCAGTGTTGAGAGAGACAAATTAAAAATCAAGAATGATGGGGAGATATAGCTTGAGAGAGGGGAGATTATTTTTATCTCTTTTTAACACTGGAGATAGAGACAAATTAAAAAAGACATATAAAAAGAGATGTATGGGAAGAAAATTTTTGTGTGTTAGATAGGGGGACATGGAGGGAGCAACCATGGGAGAGATGGGGAGATATAGTTCGAGAGTGGGGAGATTATTTTTTAATTTGTCTCTCTCAACACTGGAGGATTAAAAAGAAATTTATTTTAATTTGTCTCTATCTCCAGTGTTAAAAAGAGATATACAAACAAAGAAAAGTGGGGAGATATAGCTCAAGAGTGGGAAGATTATTTTTAATCCTCCAGTGTTGATAGAGAGATGGGGAGATATAGCTCAAGAGTGGGAAGATTATTTTTAATCCTCTAGTATTGAGAGAGACAAATAAAGCGATAAAGAATGATGGGGAGATATAGCTCGAGAGTGGCCTGTCAAGTCAGAATATATATGTTTCTAGACTTTTTCTTTAAAGGGGGATCTTTCAGCACGAACCTCAGCAATTACTTGTTCCGATTTGACGAGTTGATTATTCCGAATGAATAGAAAACTCTCTGGTGGAATCGTTAGGTTTTGTACTTCATATTGATTATTGATAGTCACGTCTAAACTATTATGAAATATATATGTAGGATGCCCATGACTTTTACGGGTAGGATTAAAAAAAATAGACCTAAACGAGTCGCACATACACCCTGGCACATACTCCTTTACCATGAGGGCATCCTCTAAGAGCAGAAGATTTTGTTCTATTTTGTATTGGTTGTCTCGTGTTTCTAATAAGTTTTTGAATAGTCAGAACTTTGAATTATATTTGAATTTGAATGGTTCGAATTGATCCCAACGAACTATATAAATGTTGAGATAAATGCTATGCCATTCAATAATTATTATATATTTTAGTAAAGTAGTTACTACTTTATATGATTAAATAGTTAAATATTCATATCGATTTATGCCGCCTTATAGATAGAATATATATCAATATCAATACATCATTAATTGATCTAATATATGTAGGATCCAACATTTAAATCCTTTTTTAATTCAATAGATTCCGGTACCCAAATCAGAATATCTTAAAAACAGAATTTTCTATGTAGTCCTATTATATCATATAGAAATATAGTTTAATTCTATTTATTTAAATTATAATAAAGGTGGATATAGGCATTTGTATTTTATTTGTAAATTATAGTAATGGATAAATATTTATGTATGAAGTTCAATATCTAGATTTAGTACCTACAGAGAAAAGTGTTAGTCTATTTGAAAAAAATCAATATATTTTAAATGTCGATTCGAGATCGAATAAAACAAAGATAAAAAAATGGATTGAAATTTTCTTCAATGCTAAAGTAATAGTGTGTGTGTGTGTGTGAAAAAGTGAACCTGTAGCTGCAAGTACAACACTTCAATTAAGTCATTATATGCATGGTTAGTAATCAATAATCAATAAGAAATAAACCATAGAAAAATGACTAATTGCCTTCTAAAAGATGCGAGTATAAGATTGCTCTCAGATTTTATAAGCAATACCAGTGACTAGACTACACCAAGACGAAGGATTTAATCTATATGATATTAAGTTATATGGATGCAAGATGGATGAATAATTCAAGCAATAATAATCAATTCAAGTAACAATGGATGCAAGCAATAATGAATGTAAAATGGATGCAAATAATCTAAAAAAGCATAATAATTTTCAATGACTCCAGAGCGAAATTAGCGTGATAATAATCTCCAAGCATGTTCTCAAAAATCTCTGGGGTGAATTGGAATGAGAGCTGAAGACTGAATTTATAGAGAATCACAAGAGAAAAACCTCAATTTAGGATTAATTGAAATAATTAGGAAATCATGTTCAGTTAACCTTGAGATAGATTCCAATTATAGTTTAATTGAAATGCATTCAAATTAGAAGTCCAAGTTGCATTGAAAAATAATAATAAATTAATTCCATGCATATCTGATAAAAATAGATAATTCTTTAATTTATTCAAGAAAAAGGTCTTTTCAATGCAACTAAACTTCTTTTTCTATTTTGGAGAGCTTTAAGTTCCAATTTTAGAGGATAATTCAATAATTCAATTAAATTGCTTTTCTGATTTCAAGTTCTAAATTTAGAAAAAGAAATAATATCTCAAGTTTGATTTCTCTCTCAATTAAATTCTTTTTTTTGTTTTATTTTCAATTAAAATTAATCCTTTTGTAATAAATTAATCTTTTTTGCATGATCGAATGGCAAATTTATTAATTAATTAAATATGCGAGGATATTTAATAAATTAAAATGGGATAATTGATCAAAATGATATTCTTGGAAATGATTTGATTAATTAAATAAATATTTAATTAATGTTGAGTAGTTGATTTGCCATGTGATTTTTGATAATTAAAGAATTAATAATGTGCTCAAGATTAATTTAATTGCCTTTGGTTAGGACCTTGGTGATGTTGTCAAGATTAGGGGCCCATGGTTTAGATGACCAATTTTAGGGTATTACATTTGCCCCTCTTTGAATTAATGTGCGAGCAGCGCTTTGATTCAAAGAATGTGTGATGTCTAGGAGATGCCAGTTCTGAACTTGATTGATCACGAACTAGATGAAAAGCAAGGTGTTTAGTTTGATTCGAAGTGACAAAGCTGAATGAAGTCTGATTAAAGTGATACCGATCCCGAACTTGATTGAACTGAGGAACGATAGAAAACAAAGATACCAAACTTGAACTTTATTGATCAAGAAGTGGATCTTACTGATCTAGAACTTGATTGATCTTAGATGCAATGAGTGATGATAAAAATCGATCTTGAACTTGATTGATCAAGACACGATGAGCGAAGAATAAACCATTCAGCTTGATCAAGAAATGAATACTGAACACCTGCTTAGATTGAGTGTGATCAAAGAAACTCTTTAAACTTTTGATTGAGTTTAAACGAATAATCAGTTTGATTTGAACCGATGAAACTGATTAATATTAAGAGATTAATTCAAATGAAAGACAAATATCAGCTTGATTTGAAGTGATGAAACTGATATGCCCCTAGCGAATGATTTGATTCAGATGATCGAGAGATCTCAACTTGATGTGAAGCGATGAAGTTGAGATGCCCCTTAGCAATAAGGACTTTTTTCTTTAATTGGAAAGATTTTGCTCGACTTTTGATGAAGATTTGAAAAATTTCTCGACTTGTGAGATGTGAAGTCATAAGGTCGTGAGTATGCCCCCTCGGGAGAGAAATCGAAAGATAGTGAGGGATTGATTATAGGCAATTGTGTGGCAAAAATAACTTATTTGAGCACAAATTGATTCTGAGGATTTTATTTTTTTTTGAAAATTCTGGTGATGATTGATAAGAAATTGAGCGTAGAGTTGATTGTAATGTTGATGTGTAGAACGAAATTGAATTAAGATTCAGCATTGAAATTGAGCGCAATTTGAAGAAAGAATGAGCATTTGATGAAAAAAGCGCTAAGTGGTCAAAATTGTGAATTTGACTAGCAAAATGATCTCGAATTTTGATTTCGATCTCGAAAATGGAATCAGAGTAGGCACATTAGCTAGGGGTACAATTTTCATGACCATCGGAGCAAGTTGAAAAATTATGTTTTAGGCTATATATAGGACGAAAGTGTCATTTTCAAATCATTTTAACCCTCCAAGTTTGAAAATTCAAAAAGCCTTCTGCGAAGAAAAATTGTGGTCCCTACTTGTCAGCATCGATTTGAGTGCCAGAGACGTCACAATCGACCCCGAAACTACGAGCCAACGGTAAGTGATCGATCTTTAGCCTCTTTATATTTCCAATTTTGAATTCTTTTGTTTATTTTTCATGTTTTTCATGGGTTTTGGGTCGGGTGTCGTGGTTTATCGTGCGAGACAGGATCCTATCTCGTACGAGAAACTGACAAATTGTCTTTTATTGTTTGAAGCCATTAGATTTGTCGTATGGGATTCACCCTCATGTCATACGACAGGTCTATTAAAAGACCATTTTGTCATACGATGTGTAAAAGTTTGTCGTTCGAGGCCGTTTACTCGTACGAGAGCCATTCCTGACTCATACGAGATGTTGTTTGACTGTGTTTTGTCGTTCGAAAGACAGTGATCATTTTTGAAAGTGTAAACATGAAATTTTGCTTTTTCATTTGACTTATTTGGATTTGTGTGATGTTTAACTTCTCTTGTAGGCTCATTTGGAATGTTTTCTGATGATCGTTGTTGGGTTTTTTTTTTTGCAGGTGTGCTTACCTCTTGTGCTCTTCAGATGTGTATATCCTCCCACGATGGCTTTGGTTCGTGATTTGTCTGAGGTTGAGCAGGCTCATGTTGATATGTGTGGCTTGACCCACCTGATGAGGTTACCTGATATCCATGTGAACCATAGGATGCTCACAGCGTTGGTAGAGCGGTTTCATTTAGAGCATAATACCTTTCATTTGCCAGTTGGGGAGTTGACTATGTCATGCCCAAACTTTTGGGCACAAACAGAATAATTTTTTTTAAAAAAAACTTACCCTAATAAAACTAAATTTGCTAAATAACGCAACAAAAAGTCTTGTCTTAACTAAGTTTTGAACTAATCTAAAAACTAAATTGATTTGGTGAAAACTATTTTATATTTTAAAACGGGATGTTGTTTCCCCAAGGAGTTAATATTATTCCATCAATGAATAAATAATTAACTCATTTAAACAAGGTTCAAAATTAAATTGTCAAGAGAAATAATTAATCTATAAAGGCCTTTTAATTGCTAGGAAATAAATTAATGAGTCCTAACACTTAGATTATTAAACCTATTTTGCAAAATTAACATTAATTAAAAAGTGCCTAACAAACTCAAACTAAAGGGCCATTATGACTTACAAACCAACTATAAATCTCTAGAGAAAAATCTCCAAAGAGTTTAAAATTAAAGGAATCTTATTTAAATGTTTATACATACATATGAAATATGAACGCAAATCTATTAATCTAAATTTAGATATTATTTGTCCACACACACACACACACACACACATATATATATAGCATATATGTATATTCATATATATATATATATATGAAGGATGAAAGGTTCCTTTATTAAAACAAAAACTAACATATATTATTAAGTTAAAGGGATGGGGAAAACCCTATTCAAAATTTGAATGGGTATTCCCCCCCTTTTCTTTTCTATTCTTTTTTTTTTTTTAAAACAAGAACAAAAAATCTCTATGCTAACCGTAACTTTTTATTCAACCCACACACATGTTTCTTTTTTTTATACAATTTATCTATGTGTTTTGTCCTAACCCGAAAATTGGGTTAGGGCTTGTGTATGTGTGTGTTTCATTTTTTGTTGTAGTGTTGTGTGTGTGTGTGAATGTGCAGGTAGTGGAGGTGGCAACCATGGAAGTCAGGAAGGGCAATGGCCAAGAGGGACGGCGGCAGCCAAGAACGAAGGCAGAACAGTGAACGTCGGGTGGGGTTACCCCCGGGCGACACTGTGTTTGCCCACAGTGCGGCCGAGCGCCGCCCACTGTGGGTAAACACAGTGGCGATCGGGAGCCCTTACCACTATGGTTGCCCACAGTGGGGGACCCCGTGCCGACCACTGTGGTTGCCCACAATGGCGGTGTCGAGCCGTCCACTGTGGGTAGCCACAGTCGCGGCACGGGCCGCGCTGCCCTCTGTGCACAAGCACAGGGGTTCGGCCCTCACCGAATCCGCTGGTTAATATTTTTTTGCATAAAAAAAAAACTTCGTTTCCTATATATTTTTTTTTTATTTACTTTTTTTTAAAATACATTTAACATATATATATATATATATAAAAGTATGTATATAGATCTCTATTTTTTTTTTTTGAAATATATATAGTCTTCCAGAATATAATATTTAAATGTTTAAATATATATATATATAGGTATATATTTTCAATAACACGCTTTAAGCAAAACTCTAAGTTTCCTTTCTGATTAATCTTTTTATACATGTAGGAATTAATAATTTCATTTACAGCATGATAATGGGTGATATATTCATTTCTAATAGGCTAAAAATGTGAGTTTTATATTCTGCCTTATTTTTTTTTTATGTTATAAGCATTCTGTAACTATTATTAAAGTAAACACTAATCAGCAAGCTCCATTTCATATATTTTTCTTTTGCAAATCTAAGATGCCAACTTTAGAAATGTATCACTAGTTAGATTTATTTTCCTGCAATTAATTAAATGACAAAAAGTAATAAATTATCACAGCAACTATATTAGCCTAGGAAACATTTAAATCAGTTTAGAGGAAGGCATATTAAACCTACTTAACCATTTATTGTATTTGTATCTATCTCAATAGACCAACTCGAAGAAATAAAATGAACTTATATTTTTCTATATGACAAGATTACAACCAATATCATTTTAGTAACTATAGAAACTTGATAAAAGTAATACACATTCTTTTTGCAAAGGTGAATTAATAGAATAAAGCATTTCTTTATAACATATTTAAAATACAATGTAGATAACAATACAAATGGGTTTAAAAAACCCTACTAGTTTCTTCTTTCCATTGAAAGAGAACTTTAAATAAAATACATACATTTCCTTGCTTTTGGAAACTAAATACATCATTTGGCTTTCCTTTACAAAGCTATAATAATAAATACAACTCTTTTTTTTTTTTAAATCTTTTCTGCAACTCAAGTAAAAACCAGCAACTAATTTCTTCCTTTTTCCTTCCTATCCCAAGCAACCTGCAAATAGAACAAAAGGCTTGACCATGGAGTGCTCACCTCCCAGCCTAGGCTTACTAGAAGCCACCCCCAAGCTTGGAGAACCAAGCACTAGACGGGTTACACACAAGCATTCACAACAAACAAAGGGGTAAACACTCAACAACAATTTTCCCAACCAAGGCTACACTTCACCACAACTTGTGATGATTTTTTCACGGGTGGAAGTGGACCAAATACCATTGGGGAGACTGCAAGCATGGAACATCTCAAGCCACCTCATGGCAACCAAATACAAAAAAAATACATTCCCTCTTCCTTATGCCCCCCAGAGGCATGTAAGCCATTTCTTCTCCCCTTATGACCCCCAAATGCATACACAAGGCTATGCAGCAAGGGTCACAAAGAACACCCTTGAGATCACTCTCTATAAAGGAGAGCCTCTCACCCAAGGTTGTCATACTTCTTCCACCCCAAGACCATCCTACTCTCCCAAGAGTAGAAGGCCTTGGACACTCCCAATACAAGAAAGCATAAAAAGAAACAAAGGGAAGAAATTACATTTTCTTCTACAAAGCAAAATACATATAAACAACTTTTCTCATACAATCATTTCTCCAAACAAACATATACAACATAAACAAAAGGGAGTAAGAACCAACCTTAATCTGCCCAAAGGTTTGATAGATTTAGTTGGGGATGAGAAGCCCAAATCCACACAATCTCTTCGCCAACACTTGGCCAAAAATTCTATCCTACAACTATTCTTCAAAATTTTGCATGATCTCCAACAATGGAGAGTGGGTGATTTACTCACTAAGTCCCTAATCCTTGCCTAAGAAGGCCTCTCTCACTCTTCCCAACCCCTTGGGTAAAGTGAGAGTTCCCATTGGTTGGTCTTCCCAACCTCTTACATGTTGCTAAAACTGGAAAGAGAAAAGGTAAGAGAGGATGGGGAAGAGAGTCTAACACCAAAAGGGAAGGTTGTCTATCCTAGGAAGAACCTTATAAGTTGAATTTTCGCTCACCTTGGAAAAACCACTTTTTGAGGTGACTAAACAGTCACATGGAAGTAGTCACATGTTTAAAAATACCCCTAACCCATAGGTATACCCTTTGGACCTTTGGAAAAGCCCTAAAACTGACCCTAGGAGTCCATTTGACCCCTTAGAAACCCAACTGAAGTTAACCTACGGGTCAAACCTGAGTTGACCACTCCCAAGACTCCCTACCCAAGGCAAATTTGGGACCACACTCAAATGTTTGAAATGGCTTTGGTAGAAACAAACTCCCTCCAAGAGACAAGTCAAAGTCAATGACACTAATCAGCACATGTGTCAAGTGACACAATAAAATACATTATAAAATTCACACATGAAATTTGCCTCTTGTAGGATTACACAAATTAATAAAATCAATTTAACAGACATGCATCATTTACTTTCACAAATAAAATACAATACAAATGGGGTGTTGTCTCTCCAAATAGACAACCCCTATCATTACAAATGTACATAGGTCTAGGTTTGGTTCTCCATATTATTTCCATGGTCACATGGATAATTTTCCTGCACATCTCAATTTACACATTAGTAATTCCAAATAACCACAAATATATTATTAAACACATGAATTTGAATACACATCAAACACTTATACAATTGACAATAATAAATCAATATCTCATATATCCCAATTGATCCACATAAGCAATTATCATAATCCACAAAATTGATCCATTCATATTATAAGCATCCTATTTCTATCATCATAATGAAGTCCTGCAAATCCAATAATGACATACATCATCTCAAAGTAATTCTATTCTAGCAACATATAAAGTTTCATATCCATAATGCATAAAAATGAAGCATCAATATACGTCAATGTTATCCAAATCATGGAATCATATAAGTTCTAAATCCATAATGCATAAAAATAAAGCATCCATAATAGTCTCATCATGAAAATAATAGAAATGCCAAGATGAGTCGGGGTAGGGCCTCACACCCTCCCCCACTAGGCATGAACTTCCTCCTGGAGTTCATCAAAAAGGTGGGGGTACTGTGATCTCATACGTGTTGCATCCTCCCATGAAGCTGTAACCTCATCATAACAATCCCACTGGAACCTAACCTGGTCCAGCTCTCGACCTCGAAGGGCCAGTGTCCGGCGTGCCAAAATGCGAATGGGCTCCAAAGCTAGCTGCCCGTCCGACTCCACCTGCAAGGCATCCCAATCTAGAATATGAGAATCATCATATATATATTTCCTCAAAACAGGAACATGAAACACATCGTGGATGCGCGACAGGCTAGGTGGCAATGCTAAACGATAGGCAAATGGTCCTATCCTCTCAAGGATCTCAAATGGTCCTACAAATCGAGGTGCAAGCTTAGAACCCTTTCCATAATGGATTGGACTCTTATGCGGTCACACTCTCAAGAAGACTCTGTCTCCAACCAAGTAGCTACGATCTATCCTCTTCACATCTACATACTTCTTCTGTCTATCTTGTGCCTCTCTAAGACGTTGCCTAATCAAATCCACCTGTTGCTCCATATCCCGAACTAACTCAGGACCAATAGCAACTCTGTCCTCTATGTGCTCCCAACTCAATGGTGTCCTACAAGGTCTGCCATATAATGCCTGATAGTGTGGCATCCCCAAAGATGTGTGATGCCCATTGTTATAGGCAAACTCCACTAAGGGAAGGTACTCTTCCCATCTGGTCTGGTGATCCATGACGTACATGCAAAGCATATCCTCTAACACCCGATTAACCCTCTCTGTCTGACCATCCATTTTCTGGATGATAGGCTATACTAAAATTGAGCTTGGTGCCCATAGCTACCTGTAATGCCTTCCAAAAGGAAGAAGTGAAGAGGGAATCCCTATTGGAAATGATCTTGCATGGAACGCCATGAAGTCTGACAATGTCCCACAAGAACACCTGTGCTACTGCTGGTGTTGTGAAGGTGGTACGAACTGGTGAAAAGTGGGCCACTTTGGTCAACTTGTCAACCATCACCAAGATGGCATCATGGCGACGAGATGACATAGGGAGACCAATGATGAAATCCATGGATATAGTATCCCACTTCCACTCTGGTATAGCATGAGATTGAAGCAACCCACCTGGATGGCGGTGCTCCGCCTTGACTCTCTAACACTCGAGACATCGGGCTACTAACTCAGCAATAAGCTACCGCATTCCTGGCCAATGATATAACTGCCTCAAGTTTGCATGCATCTTCTTAACTCTGGGATGTGCTGCATAAGGAGCTCTATGAGCCTCTGAGATAATGAACTCCCACAATCCCCCAGAAGAAGGTACATAGATGCGCCCTCTATGGCGTAACAATCCATCGGACTCTAAGGAATAGTCCACATATTTCCCTTCTAAAGTTTCCTAAGATCGTATAGCCTGGCAAACCTCTAAATACCATCCATCCTCTGGCAACTGCTGCATTATCTAATCTCTCAAATCCGTGCCCATAGATATGGTGTATACCTCGTGATGTCTCCTACTCAAAGCATCTGCAACTACGTTTTCTTTCCCTTTGATGTAATGAACATCAAAATCATACTCACGCAAGAATTCCATCCATCTCCTCTAACGTGCATTAAGATTCGGCTGAGTGAATATGTACTAAAGGCTCTGATGGTCTAAATGTAGCTCAAAATGATGACCCAAAAGGAAATGTCTCCACCTCACAAGTGCATGCACTATTGCTGCAAGCTCGAGGTCATGAGTAGGGTAATTAAGCTCGTGAGTCTTAAGTTTCCTAGACTCAAAAGCTATAGCTCTACCATCCTGCATAAGGACTGCTCCTAAACCCTCTAGGGAAGCATCTGTGCAAACCATGAAGTCAGCTGAGGGATCTGGCACTACAAGGATAGGTGCGCTAGTAAGTGCCTTCTTAAGTTCCTGAAAGGCCTTCTCGCACTTCTCCGTCCACTCAAATTTCTTCCCTTTACACTGAAGAGAAGTAATAGGATGAGCGACTCTAGAGAATCCCTCAACAAAACGTTGATAATAACCTGCTAAGCCCATGAAGCTCCTGACCTCTGTCACACTGGTTGGCACTGGCCAATCCATAATGGCTCTAATCTTTGATGGGTCAATTGAGATCCCATCACCGGATATAACATGACCAAGGTACTTGACCTCTGTTATAAAGAACAAGCACTTTGACAAACTGCCATACAACTGATTATCCCTCAAACACTGCAAAACCTGTCTCGGGTGCTCCTCATGCTCCTTCTCATTCCATGAATATATCAATATGTCATTGAGAAACACAATCAGAAAATGGTCAAGGAATGTGTGGAATACTCCATTCATGAGACTCATGAAAACAGCTGGGGCATTCGTAAGACCGAATGGAACCACAGTGAACTCATAATGGCCATATCTAGTGCGAAATGCGGTCTTGTAGATATCGCTATCCACTATCCTCAACTGATGGTACCCTGGCTTCAGATCAATTTTGGAAAATACTTTGGCACCCTGAAGTTGGTCGAATAAATTGTCGATCTTGGGCAAAGGATATCGGTTCTTGATGGTTACTTTGTTCATTTGTCGGTAATCCACGCATAATCGGAGAGATCCGTCCTTCTTCTTCACGAAGATGACTGGTGCACCCCAAGGAGATACACTAGGCTGAATGTGGCCCTTCTCTAGGAGTTCCTCAAGCTGCATCTTGAGCTCATTAAGCTCATTGGTCATCATCCTATATGGTGCTCTTGAAACTAGCTCGGCTCCTAGAACAAGGTCTATATGAAAATCAATCTCTCTACGGGGCGGCATACCAGGTAACTCTGAAGGAAATACGTCTGAAAATCCCTTAAGGATAGGATGGTCGTCAATAGATGGATCCTTTTCTTCTTCATCATCCTTATCACTAATGGTGATGGCAAATAACTGGCATCCCTTTCGCATGCTCCGCTTAAGCTGCATTGCAGAGATCATACGAAGAGACATGGGTCTCTGAATCCCAGTGATTACTATGGGAGAACCATGATCATCCTCACACTCAATCTTCTTCAGGTGACAATCCATCTTAGCTCTGTGGGCATAAAGTCAATCCATGCCAAGTACGATTCCATATGATCCGAGTGGTGTAACTCTAAGGTCTACTAAGGTGGTGGTATTACCAATCTGAAGCTGACATCCCCTAACCTTTGATTCCACTGACACTCTAGCCCCTGAAGCTAATTCCACTTCCCAATTGACCTCTTGTCTAATTGCCACTAGCCCACAACACTCCACAACCAATGGAGATATAAAAGAGTCAGTAGCTCCTAAATCAAATTATATAGATACACTGCTACCTCTGATCATACCTTCAACCTCAATAATTGTGGCCTGATGCTCTACCTAGCGGTTGTCAACCGCTGCGAAGACCCTATGGGACTTGCCCATATCCCCAACTGTCGGCTCTGATGTTTCCATCCTCTGACTGCCTGCCATCTGACCCTGAGGACACTCTCTCACCATGTGTCTCATGGCTCCACATGTGAAGCAAGCGCCACGTGCCTAAAACTGCACGCCCTGTGGTCTGGAAAAAGATTGTCCCCTTGTTCTGCTAGAACCACTATACCCACCCCTGGAGGACTGTTGAGTCCTCATCGGAGGTGTGTAAGGAGCCTGAGATCACTGATCTCGCCTCTGACCCTGTGACTACCACTGCTTAGGCTTCACACCCTGCTGACTCTGTGGAGGCCTTTGCCTCTGGTTCTATTGTGACTGCTGCGGAGGAGGGGGTTTGGAGAACCCCGATGTGTGTCTTTTGTTACCCTTCCAATGGGGTTTCTGAAACCCGTAAGTCTGGGGTGTAGGGTTACGGTTCTGGAACTGATCCCTCGAGTCCTGAGGTCTCACCCGAATCTCCTCTGCTATCAAAGCCTTCTCCATGGCAACCCAAAGGCTCCCTAGAGCAGCCATCCTCACTGGTCCTGTTATGCCGGCATTTAGCCCTCTGATAAATTGGTTGACGAGAAGCTTCTCATCTTTCAGGTAGTCTACGTACGGTAAGAGTTTGAAGAACTTGTTCTCGTACTAGATCACTGAAAGACCCTTCTGCTAGAGGTCATGGAACTCATCCACCCTATGCTCTCCGTAATGCTCTGATAAGAACCTCTCCCTGAATCTCTCTGTGAAAATCTCCCGTGTGAGAGTATCAATCACTAAGCCACACTTATATTCCTCCTGTCTCCACCATGTGGAGGTTGTCCCTCGCAATAGGTGGACTACTGCACATGCCTTTAGATTGCTCTCATAGAAGTGCAATGCAAAGCACCTATCCAGGCTCAAAAGCCATGCCTCTGCTTCTACCCCGTTGGTAGATCCCCCAAAAGATGGTGGCTAAAGGCGCATAACCTCTCTGATTAGATCCCCTGGATCCTGATGTGCCCTCTCATAATACACTGGTGCTACTACTGGAGGTGGTGCTGGTAGGTGAATGGACTCGGGCTCATGCCTAGCCCGACTCTCTACGGGATTAGGAGGTGGACTCCTACTCCATTCCCGTTCTACTGTTCTATGGCTCCCTGAGTTCTGGTTCTCAACATGATGATCTACTGTCGGAAGCCTATCCTGGACTATGCCAATCAGGTTCTATAGAGCTACCAAGATGTCTCGGTTCGGGTCAACTGGCCGTTCGGGAGGAGCCTCTGGGTTCACTTCCGGAACCGATTCCTCCCTATCGACCTCTTCGCGTGCCATGTGTTCACGCCTAGGGCCTCTACCACATTTGCGAGCTTGTCGCATAGTTGGAGGCATCCTTATGAGAAAATAAAATAAAATGTAATAAATAAATAATTTTTGGAGAAAAATTTAACTAATTAAAAATAAATATAATAACAATAAATATAATTTAATTAATTAAATAATTTAAAGCGAAACATAGTGGAGAAAGGTTCCTAGTGTTGGAAACCTTGCTCTGATACCAAAATGTCATGCCCAAACATTTGGGCACAAACGGAATAATTTTTTTTTTAAAAACTTACCCTAATAAAACTAAATTTGCTAAATAACGCAACAAAAAGTCTTTTCTTAACTAAGTTTTGAACTAATCTAAAAACTAAATTGATTTGGTGAAAACTATTTTATATTTAAAAATGGGATGTTGTTTCCCCAAGGAGTTAATATTATTCCATCAATGAATAAATAATTAACTCATTTAAACAAGGTTCAAAATTAAATTGTCAAGAGAAATAATTAATCTATAAAGGCCTTTTAATTGCTAGGAAATAAATTAATGAGTCCTAACACTTAGATTATTAAACCTATTTTGCAAAATTAACATTAATTAAAAATTGCCTAACAAACTCGAATTAAAGAGCCATCATGACTTACAAACCAACTATAAATCCCTAAGGAAAAATCTCCAAAGAGTTTAAAATTTAAGGAATCTTATTTAAATGTTTATACATACATATGAAATATGAACGTAAATCTATTAATCTAAATTTAGATATTATTTGTCCACATATATATATATATCGCACACACACACACACACACACATATATATGAAGGATGAAAGGTTCCTTTATTAAAACAAAAACTAACATATATTATTAAGTTAAAGGGAAGGGGAAAACCCTATTCAAAATTTGAATGGGTATTCCCCCTCTTTTCTTTTCTATTCCTTTTAAAATAAAAAAAACAAGAACCTAAAATCTCTATCTAACCCTAACTTTTTATTCAACCTACACACATGTTTCTTTTTTTTATATAATTTATCTATGTGTTTTGCCCTAACCCGAAAATTGGGTTAGGGCTTGTGTATGTGTGTGTTTCATTTTTTGTTGTAGTGTTGTGTGTGTGTGTGAATGTGCAGGTAGTGGAGGTGGTGGCCATGGAAGTCACGAAGGGAGGCGGCCAAGAGGGATGGCGGCGGCCAAGAGCGAAGGCGGAACAATGAACATCGGGCAAGGTTACCCCTGGGCGACACTGTGTTTTCCCACAGTGTGGCCGAGCGCCGCCCACTGTGGGTAAACACAGTGGCGGCCGGGAGCCCTTACCACTGTGGTTGCCCATAGTCGCGGCGCCGAGCCGTCCACTGTGGGTAGCCACAGTGGCGGCATGGGCCGCGCTGCCCTCTGTGCACAAGCACAGGGGTTCGGCCTTCACCGAATCCGCTGGTTAATATTTTTTTGCATAAAAAAAAACTTTGTTTCCTATATTTTTTTTTTATTTACTTTTTTTTTAAATACATTAAACATATATATATATATATATATATATATATATATATATATATATATATATATATATATATATATATATATATATATATATATATATATATATATATATATATATATAAGTATGTATATATATCTCTATTTTTTTTTTTGAAATATATATAGTCTTCTAGAATATAATATTTAAATGTTTATATATATATATATATATATAGGTATATATTTTCAAAAACACACTTTAAGCAAAACTATAAGTTTCCTTTCTGATTAATCTTTTTATACATGTAGGAATTAATAATTTCATTTGCAGCATGATAATGGGTGATATATTCATTTCTAATAGGCTAAAAATGTGAGTTTTATATTCTGCCTTTTTTTTTTTTTTTATGTTATAAGCATTCTGTAACTATTGTTAAAGTAAACAATAATCAACAAGCTCCATTTCATATATTTTTCTTTTGCAAATCTAAGATGCTAACTTTAGAAATTTATCACTAATTAGATTTATTTTCCTGCAATTAATTAAATGACAGAAAGTAATAAATTATCACAGCAACTATATTAGCCTAGGAAACATTTAAATCAGTTTAGAGGAAGGCATATTAAACCTACTTAACCATTTATTGTATTTGTATCTATCTCAATAGACCAACTCGAAGAAATAAAATGAACTTATATTTTTCTATATGACAAGATTACAACCAATATCATTTTAGTAACTATAGGAACTTGATAAAAGTAATAGACATTATTTTTGCAAATAAATTAATAGAATAAAGCATTTCTTTATAACCTATTTAAAATACAATGTAGATAACAATACAGATGGGTTTAAAAAACCCTACTAGTTTCTTCTTTCCATTGAAAGAGAACTTTAAATAAAATACATACATTTCCTTGCTTTTGGAAACTAAATACATCATTTGGCTTTCCTTTACAAAGCTATAATAATAAATACAACTCTTTTTTTTTTTTAAATCTTTTATGCAACTCAAGTAAAAACCAGCAACTAATTTCTTCATTTTTCCTTCCCATCCCGAGCAACCTGCAAATAGAACCAAAGGCTTGACCATAGAGTGCTCACCTCCCAACCTAGGCTTACTAGAAGCCACCCCCGAGCTTGGAGAACCAAGCACTAGATGACTTACACACAAACATTCACAACAAACAAAGGGGTAAACACTCAACAAAAATTTTCCCAACCAAAGCTACACTTCACCACAACTTGTTTTCATTTTTCCACGGGTGGAAGTGGACCAAATACCATTGGGGAGACTGCAAGCATGGAACATCTCAAGCCACCTCATGGCAACCAAATACAACAAAAATACATTCCCTCTTCCTTATGCCCCCCAAAGGCATGTAACCCATATCTTCTCCCCTTATGACCCCAAACGCATACACAAGGCTATGCAACAAGGGTCACAAAGAACACCCTTGAGATCACTCTCCATAAAGGAGAGCCTCTCACCCAAGGCTGTCATACTTCTTCCACCCCAAGACCATCCTACTCTCCCAAGAGTAGAAGGCCTTGGACACTCCCAATACAAGAAAGCATAAAAAGAAACAAAGGGAAGAAATTGCATTTTCTTCTACAAAGCAAAATACATATAAACAACTTTTCTCATACAAGCATTTCTCCAAACAAACATATACAACATAAACAAAAGGGAGTAAGAACCAACCTTAATCTGCCCAAAGGTTTGATAGATTTAGTTGGGGATGAGCAGCCCAAATCCACACAATCTCTTCACCAACACTTGGCCAAAAATTCTATCCTACAACTATTCTTCAAAATTTTGCATGATCTCCAACAATGGAGAGTGGGTGATTTACTCACTAAGTCCCTAATCCTTGCCTAAGAAGGCCTCTCTCACTCTTCCCAACCCCTTGGGTAAAGTGAGAGTTCCCATTGGTTGGTCTTCCCAACCTCTTACATGTTGCTAAAACTGGAAAGAGAAAAGGTAAGAGAGGATGGGGAAGAGAGTCTAACACCAAAAGGGAAGGTTGTCTATCCTAGGAGGAACCTTCTAAGTTGAATTTTCGCTCACCTTGGAAAAACCACTTTTTGAGGTGACTAAATAGTCACATGGATGTAGTCACATGTTTAAAAATACCCCTAACCCATAGGTATACCCTTTGGACCTTTGGAAAAGCTCTAAAACTGACCCTAGGAGTCCATTTGACCCCTTAGAAACCCAACTGAAGTTAACCTACGGGTCAAACCTAGGTTGACCACTCCCAAGACTCCCTACCCAAGGAAAATTTGGGACCACACTCAAATGTTTGAAATGGCTTTGGTAGAAACAAACTCCCTCCAAGAGACAAGTCAAAATCAATGACACTAATCAGCACATGTGTCAAGTGACACAATAAAATACATTATAAAAATCGCACATGGAATTTGTCTCTTGTAGGATTACACAAATTAATAAAATCAATTTAACACACATGCATCATTTACTTTCATAAATAAAATACAATACAAACGGGGTGTTGTCTCTCCAAATAGACAACCCCTAGCATTACAAACGTACATAGGTCTAGGTTTGGTTCTCCATATTATTTCCATGGTCACATGGGTAATTTTCCTGCGCATCTCAATTTACACATTAGTAATTCCAAATAACCACAAATATATTATTAAACACATGAATTCGAATACACATCAAACACTCATACAATTGACAGTAATAAATCAATATCTCATATATCCCAATTGATCCACATAAGCAATTATCATAATCCACAAAATTGATCCATTCATATTATAAGCATCCTATTTCTATCATCATAATGAAGTCCTGCAAATCCAATAATGACATACATCATCTCAAAGTAATTCTATTCTAGCAACATATAAAGTTTCATATCCATAATGCATAAAAATGAAGCATCAATATACGTCAATGCTATCCAAATCATGGAATCATATAAGTTCTAAATCCATAATGCATAAAAATAAAGCATCCATAATAGTCTCATAATGAAAATAATAGAAATGCCAGGATGAGTCGGGGTAGGGCCTCACAGACTATCACTCCTGAGGATGTGTACAGGATCCTTCATATCCCTTTTGCTGGGGATAAGGTGGATTATGATACTACATTGTTACCTGGACTACAGGCTCTTAGGAACGTATTCAAGGATCCCGATATCTTGACTCATTCTATGAGTTGGGATATATTGATGGGCAGGTACAGTGAGGAGTATCCATTGGCATGTGTCCTAGCAGGTTTCATTGGTTGCTTCTTGATGCCAGACAGAGGGCAACACGGTTTTAAGAGTGGATGGGGCCGTATGCTGGAGAGGTTGATAGAGACCCCTCAGAGACCTTGCTAGGGCTCTTGTTTGTTGGCCCACATGTATCAGGAGATGCATGAGATTGTTTACAGAGATGGATAGAGCATGAATGTAGGGGTGTACATTTTACAGGTGTGGGCTTGGGAGCACCTTCCCATTTGTCGGCCGATAGTTGATGATAGCAGAGAGCCAGGGCAGTCGATTATTTACAGGTATGCCAGATATATTACGCAGCCCCATCTGGGCAAGATAGACTTATGGTGACGATAGCTCGATGATCTGATAGCTGTCATATGAAGACCATACAGGGGGTTGGAGTCATGGGATGACTGGTGGGTGGTTCAGAGAGATCGTTTTGTTACATGCCCACTGATTGGGAGGTCACAGACTGTTGTGGAGTGATTCATCGTTTCACGAGTGATGAGGCAGTACGGCCGGCCTTAGGGGATCTCTCAGGAGTATACAATGTATGCTCGATACGCCAATGAGGAGAGACAGGGATGGTCACCTAGGCTATCCTATGCTTTAGCGATGCAGGAGCTGATAGGTTTACACTGTTTGAGGTGGGATTATCTGGATGATATAGCAGATGCGGGGTATTGCCCCAGTACAGGGATTACTTTCAGCAGCATCCATTCCCTTGGTTTATAGATCCAAGAGAGAATGCTCCTCATATTGAGGATGTGGAGGATGATGCCCCTGCACCGGCATAGGGACAGGGCCATAGGCAGGGATAGGCAGAGAGACCAAATGCTCCACAACGGACTGGTGGTGATCTTGGTGCTAGGAGCAGCGGAGTGTGAGCTGATGTTGGACAGTAGAGGGGTGAGGGTGGATCCCTTGGGAGAGTAGGCATAAGGTTGGGTGGTGGAGAGGAGGAGTGAGAAGCTCCGAGGTAGGTTCGGCAGTGGCGGGATGAGCAAGGTGGAGCCACCGGTGGAGATGGCGATGGAGATGGTGGTGGAGAGCCTACAAGAGAGCAGGGGGTCGACACGAGATGGTCGATGAGAGCACGCCTTGCAGAGCTGTAGTCACAGTTGACAGTGGCTCAGACTCAGCTGGCAGAGCGAGACCGACAACTGGTCGAGGTTAGGGCCAAGTGTGATTGTCAGATCATAGCATTGAGAGTTGAGTCAAGAGTAGAGATAGAGTCTCTTCGATAGGAGGTGCTTCTCCAGAATAGTAGGGCTGCATATTATGTGGCGGCATATAGTGTCACAGTTCTTGTTGCACAGCAGGTGCAACCCTATTCACAGTATATGGCTAGATCAGAGGGAGCACGAGCATCACGCCAGGATCCTGGGTATCAGGCTCCTCCTCCTCCACCAGGCAATGAAGGAGAGGGCGCCAGCTAGATGATTCTTTTTGTAGCTGGGAAATTTTTTGTAGACACACCCATTTTTTTTAGCCGATATGATTTTTGCTCCAATGGGAGTTTGTATATGTCATTGGACATCATTTTGTACCCTTATACTTGACAGTTTATATATACGAGATCTGATTTGACTTCATCGTACTTATGTTGATCGACTATGAGATGTTTCTATATGCTTTATTCTATATGTATGCATTTATTTAGGCATGAATATATGTAATGCAAATGAATATGGATGTCTATGTTTTGGTTTATTTTTTATATGCAAATAAATGAATGAATGAAAATGAGTAATGAGTAATGAGTAATGAGTAATGCATTTTTTTCATTTTTCTATGCAATAAGATCAATGTAAATGAATAATAATGAAATGAAATGAATGAATCTATATGAAATGTTATGTATGCAGCTAAACATCTCAAAACACAAGTACTCGATCGAAGAAATAATGATAAAAAGACCACTTAGCGTAAGAAATGATGATGCTTTCAGCTCTCATTCAGAAGATAAAGAGATTATTACTATACCGAAATCACTCTACATTCACAAAAATGCAAAATGATATGCGAAATGCAACCTAAACCTAGTCACTGGATTTAAAATACTTAAGATTCATCACTGAGCATAACGAACACAACAGGCAAGTTAGAGTTCCTTTCTTTTTCAATGTGCAATATTAATTATCTTGTCCGCAATGACCCTTTTTTTCGTTCATATCCTTGGACAGATTTCGCGGGGACCCGAATTGCATCATAAAGAAATTCCCTCAAAACAAACAAAGAAATAATGTGGACCTCCCTGTAGCATACAAATAAGCGAAGTCGAGGTATGTGAGGCGATTTCACCTTAATGTGAAAGCTCTTATCACAGACACCTAGCTAATTTATATGTTTCTAGATCATCGGGATCATTCCTACAAGCAGAAAACAAAGAAAATATTATGCCCCCAATCCTTGTTTCTCTTAGTCACAATAGACTTCCTCGAGTTACTTAGAGGGACAATAATCAAAAATTAATATAAAAGACAGCAAACAAAGAAAATTTTCATTCATAGCTCAAACTGTTTAGTAATTGTTTTCCGTTATGTTGTTTTTCTTGTGAACTTAGTGATAAAAACTTTGTAGTAGTCAAGAGACAGGTAACTGACTCGGAGTGGACGACCAGGTTTCACTGACGGAATAATGACTTGGTTGACACTGCTTAGGATATGTAATGTGCTCTGTCAAGTGACCTGAGACTAGGACGTTGATCAGTTTCAAGTCATGAGGGTTCCAACAAATCAGGATGTCACAAAAGTGACTGAAAATATGTACAAGCAAAAGCAAAAGATGCTTGAAAGTGGGAAATGCCAACGTTGCGTTGATAGATGGAGCGCTTGAGTACAAGAGGCACCTGTTTGCCAGGTTTTCACCTGCTTGGCAGAGATTCATTTTTTTTTACCAAGGTGCCTATTTACCAGGTTTTCACCAGGGCAATTTCTCTCTTTTTATTTTTTTTCTTTTCTTTTCTATTTTTTTCTCTTTTTTTGTTCTTTTTAATTTTTATTTTTTTTCAATTTCTTCAGGACTTTTTCTGATTTTTAGGATTTTTTTCAGGACTTTTTCCAACTGTACAAGTTTGCTGGAGCAGAGAGTGCCAAGCAAAGAATTTCTTCAAGTGGATGGTGTTAATCAGTTCATGGAGTTGTTCTCCTTCCAAGTTTGAGAGTTGATAGGCACCAGAGCTGAATACTGCAGTAACAATGTAGGGACCCAGCCAGTTGGGTTCAAACTTCCCTTTATTGTCGCGAAATTGTTGATTTTTTGGATTTTCTCTCAGAACTAGGTCACCAACTTGAAATTCTCTTTGTCGAACTTTCTTGTTATACCCTCTGGACATTCTCTTCTGATACACTCTGAGATGATCAAACGCCACTTGCTGATGCTCATCCAGCAATTTGAGTTCTTGCAATCTAGATATTCTATGATCTTCATCAGTAACAATACCTTGCAACGAAACTCTTAGAGATGGTATTTCTACTTCAATAGGTAATACTGCTTCGGACCCGTACACCAAAGAAAAAGGTGTAGCCCCAGTAGGTGTTCTGATACTGGTTCTGTAAGCCCATAATGCAGGATTGAGCTGCAGATGTCAATCCTTCTCAGACTTGTTCACTATTCTATGCAAGATAGTCAGTAGGTTTTTGTTAGACGCCTCAGCTTGTCCATTACCTTGAGGGTAATATACTGATGACCAGTGTTTCTTTATTTTGAATTTCTCACAAAGCTCATCCAGATCTTTATTCTTGAATTGTCCTCCATTATCAGTCACGATGGACAAAGGTATCCCATACCTGCAAATTATATAGTTTAGGATGAATAAGGCGAATTGTTTACTAGTTGCCTTGGTGAGCAGAACTGCCTCTACCCACTTGGTGAAATACTCAGTGATAGTTATGATGAATTTATGTCCGTTGGATGAAACTAGATATATCTGACCAATGAGATCAAAGGCCCATTGCTGAAAAGGCTAGTGTGTTATAAATGGTATGAGGTCCCTTGTGGGGGCATGTATGAGATTTCCATGAAGCTGACATTTCTCACAAGTCTTAGCAAATTTTATGGCATCTTTTTCCATATCTGGCCAGTAGTAGCCAGTCCGTAATAGTTTCTGAGCTAAAGTAAAACCATTCGAATGAGATCCACAAATACCTTCATGGACTTTCGATAATGCACGTTTAGATTCTTCAGTTTCTAGACATATAAGCAAAGTACCGTCCAAACCTCGTCTAAATAAATCGTTAGCTATGATAACATATCGCAAAGCATTTCGAGTTAGGTTTCTTTTCTCGTTACGAGTAAGGTTTTCAAGGATAATTTGATCACATAGATAGGAATAGATGTGGCTGTATCGGGATGAGTCATGTCCAATAATAGAACAGACTATTTGGGTCTCAGGAGAATCATAAGTAGGGTAATATAACTCTTCCACCAGGAAATCAAAGCGAAAATTGGACTCCTGTAGCTTAGGTATAGATGCCAATGTAGCCATAGCATCTGCTGCTCTATTCACTGATCTAGGAATCTGCTAGAATGATACAAAAGCAAAGTACTTCTTGAGATCGTCTACCATCCTCTTGTAGGGCATCAATTTCTCATCTTGAGTCTGATATATATCGTTGATTTGATTGATGACCAGCTGAGAATCTCCATAGATATGTAATTCAGCAACCTTCCATTCAATGGCTAGTTTTATTCCATTCACCAAAGCTTCATATTCTGCAATGTTGTTTGTGCAAGGGAATAGAATCTTATAAGACTTTGGAATTCAATACTTCTAAGGAGTAATGAATAATATGCCAGCACCTAAACCATTTTGAGTAAAGGAACCATCGAAGAACATCTTCCAAGGTTGTTGAGTAAGTTGCATTGTTGATTCATCTGGCAACTCGATGTGTAGTGGTTGAGTATCTTCAAGTGGAGCTTCAGCAAGTTGATCAACAATTACCTATCCTTTTATGGCTTTGCGTTCCACATATTCAATGTCAAACTCTGTAAGGATCATAACCCTCTTTGCCAATCTTCCAGTGAGTGTTGCTTTATTAAGAAGATACTTGAGTGGATCAATTTTGGCCACCAACTTGACTGAATATGCTAGCATGTAGTGCTTCAGTTTCTGTGATGCAAAGACTAATTCCAAGCATGCTTTTTCTATTATACTGTAGCTCATTTCATAAGACACCAATGTCCTGCTGATGTAATAAATAGCTCATTCTTTTTTGTTGTCATCCTGTTGCGCCAGAAGTGCCCCCAGTGATGAATCAGTTGCTGATATATATAAGATTAGTGGCTCACCCTGAATAGGTGGCATTAATATTGGTGGATTAGATAGGTACTCTTTTATCCGCTGAAGATGTTGTTCACACTGCTGATCCCAGTTGTATATTATTCCTTTTCTCAATACTTTTGTAAAAGGTTGAGCCTTGTCTGCTAGTTGAGAAATGAATCTTCTAATGGATTGGAGACATCCCTGTAGACTTCTCATTTGACTGATGTTCTTTGGAGGTGGCATTTCCATTATAGCTTGGACCTTCTCAAGATCAACCTCTATGCCCTTCTTTGAAATGATGTAGCCAAGTAGTTTACCAGATGTCACTCTGAATGCACACTTCTTTGGATTTATTCGGAGCTTAAATTTTTCCATTATGTCAAGTATAGGACCTAACTCTTGAATATGCGTTGATCTTTTCATAGTCTTCACTAAGGTGTCATCAACATAATCTTCCATATTCTTATGCATCATGTCATGAAAGATAGTTGTAACTGCTCTTTGATAGGTTGCCCCTGTGTTCTTTAACCCAAATGGCATAATGTTCCAGCAAAAGGTTCCCCATGCACAGGTGAAAGTTGTCTTTTCTTGATCTCCAGGAGCGATTTTAATTTGATTGTAGCCAGAAAATCCGTCCATTAGTGAGTACATCTCATACCCAGCTGTCATGTCGACTATCATATCAATATTTGGCAATGGAAAGTCATATTTTGGACATGCTTTGTTGAGATCTCTAAAATCTGTACAAACTCTGATAGATTTATCTGCCTTCGACATAGGTACTATGTTGGAAATCCATTCAGCATAATCTATTGCTCTGATAAACCCAGCTTTGAGTAGTTTCTCTAGTTCAACTTTGACCAATAATGCAACATGTGGGTGCATCTTACGGAGTTTTTGTTTAACTGGTTTTACTCCTGGTGTGATTGAGAGATGGTGCATAATGAGATCAGGATCCAAGCCTGGCATATCAGAGTATGTCCATGCAAAGTTTATTTTCTTCTCTAAGAATAGCTGAGTGAAATCCTTCAATTCCTCTGTTGATAGTGATTGAGCTACGTGAATAATTTGTGGTGTCTCTTGATTCCCAATATTCACTGGCTGAGTTGGCTCGATCAATATGGAAGACTGCTCCTGAAAATGACTGGGCAGTATACCAAGTATCTCACCTTCAGGCGCCTCAAAGAGGTTTTCACCTTTAGGTACGTCCTTTATTTTCTCTTTTTTAGATTCTGATACCGCCACAATATAGTTTTCGCCATCAGATCTTTTATTTTTATTTTTCTTGTTTTTGCGACTAAGATACTTGATATCCTCTTCAGTCATATTTTCACTCCGTTCACTGGTGGAAGAGTTCATAGGTTCGACTGCATTGAGATAATAGGATAATGTATAGTCATTGTTAAAAGTAGGTATATCCATGGGTTGATTCTGTAAAGTACAGTCAATCAATTCGGGATGTACTAAGGACAAATTTTGGATAGGTTCAAGAGCGTTCACGGTATTGTTATCACAACTGCGGATCGAAAAGTCAAGTTCCAGAATGATACTTTCTGTAAGTGTCTCGAGAGCAGGAACAGTCAGATCATGATTATTAAAGTTCATGTTAATATTTAATCGATCTAATCCAATAGACATACTTGTAACGTCATTTACTACGTCGGACTGGACGTCATTTCATGGTTTAACAGCAATAAGACTAGTAGGCAACTTTTCATTATTTGTATCAGATGATTCAAAATTTGAGGCTGAGTGGGTATCATCATGAACAAGACTGTCATCAGAGTCATCAGAGTCATCGGATGAAGTTTCCAAGTTTCTTTCAGGTGATTTAGTAAGCATATGTATGGTATCAATACTAACATCTTTAATGCTACAAGTTCCTTCATATTGTGGTTCATTTGTCATTTGTATCTGACATGCCTGTTGACATGATCTCATTGTTTCGGTGATTTTTTGTCGTCTACTCCATTCAGCTTCTTCTGGACTGATGACTGGTTCTTGTTATGTAGCTTCTAACTCTTCCTGTGTAGTGCTATAACTGATTTGTTTTGTTTTAGGATAAGGACACATAGATGAGAAGCTTTCTGGTATTGTTCCTTCTTTCAATGCTTGTTCATAATTTGCTTACCTCTTTTGTCTAATTTCTTGTATTTCCCTCTCTAGTTTTATGTGCATCATCTCTTGAGTATCATCTATGACACCACTAGATTCTTCTGGAGTTTCTGTAGTGGATGTGTCTGAAAGATAGTCAGGACCCCATTCATACTCGTTTGAATCAGTCTCCGAATCATCTACTTGTTGCCTGCCAGTATATGTGACTGGAACTTTTAATGGTGCAAACAATTCTCTGACTCTTACAACTTCATCTCTTATATCCTCAGGGACCTCAACTTCTTGTATTATCATAGCTGATACCATCGAAGCTTGAGCACTGACTATTTCTTCTTTCTTGACCATTGATTCCTCTTTCTCTTTCCTACACTCTACTTTTGTTTGTTTAGTGTCCACTTCATGTAATGTTAAAGGCGATATTTTTTTCGAGCCTTTAGACTTAGAAACATGTTTTTGTTCTGATGTCTTTTTAGGATTGTATCCCAGTCCAGCCTTATCATGTGTGGATTTGGTTTGTAGCTGAATTGGTTCAGTAATACCTTCTTTTTGTTTGCCCAAAGGACCAGTACCTGAGTACCCCATGTGCTGAATCATTTTGTAACCACAACCATATTGGTTTGAGGAAATCTCACAATGTTGTACCCCCTCATTTGAACTATCTTCCTTAAAGAGCTAGTTAAGCACAACATCCTCTTCTATTTCATCCGCCAAGGAGGTAGAAGACTGTATGAAGAGACCATCATATATAGTATTCGGAGCTGAAGTTTGTGTCCTCATAGCCTCTGATGGCTTGCCCAACTGTTTTGGTGATGGAAGGAGAGAAACTAATGATAGTACCTATTCTATCTTGTAGCCATCCATGCCGATATCTGTAATCTTCAATCTCTTTTCTAAGTCTTTCATCAATGTTTCTGGATCTTCATTTGGAGAGGTTTCCCTATTATGAGGCACAAAAGTATCTGCACCTTTTGTCAATGCATTACAGATGACATTTGTATCAGCAGGAATACTGACTTCAGCTCCATTATAAGGAAACTTTAAGCATTGGTGATATGTTGACGGTACTGCCTTCATTTCATGAATCCATGGCCTGCCCAGTAATTTATTGTATGACAATGGAATATCGAGAACCTGGAAAAGGACATCTCTCTCTAGCGGTCCCACTCTGATTGGTAATGATACTAGACCTTTGGAGGTCCTCTCTTCTTCATCATA
This sequence comes from Cryptomeria japonica, assembly GCF_030272615.1. Taxonomy (NCBI): domain Eukaryota; kingdom Viridiplantae; phylum Streptophyta; class Pinopsida; order Cupressales; family Cupressaceae; genus Cryptomeria; species Cryptomeria japonica. The sequence continues at coordinate 346,280,343 of NC_081412.1, read as the reverse complement.
GGCTTTAATTGTTATTTTCTTGTCTGGATCAATGACATTTTCAGAGAATCCTAGTTGTGTAAGAATATGATAAGTACAGATATTTAACCCCGCGCCTCCATCTATCAAAACACGTTTAACTCTGTGTTTGTGGATCATGGCTTCAATATGCAATGGTTGGTTATGTGGACGATTTAATGAATTGTCATCTTCTTCAAAGAAGGTCAAATAGTGAGGTGAAGTCAGATGACCCACCATAGACTGAAACCAATCAATGTCTAAATCTTTTGGAACGTTGGTAGTGAGCAATGCTTTGTCTAGGATTTCCTTGTGAGCAGATGAGAGCTGTAGCAATTCAAAAATTGAAATTTGAGCATTTGTCCTTTTTAACTGGTCAACCACGCTATATCCAGAGGATGATGATGAGGTTAATCTTTTAAATTTATCCAAGGTTGATTCCTTTTGTTTGTTTGGCAAGGCTGTTGGATTTGATGTTTCTTGAGCCGGGTTGGAAGAACTAGCTCCTTGGAGGGTAACTTTCTTTTGAGATCGGGTCAGAGCTCTTGCATATCGTGATTCATTTGGTTTATCTTGAACTATAATCACATTGCAATATTCTGAGTGTGAAGGTTCAATCATGTTGATAACGTTGTCCTGGCTAGCATAAGTATAATTTACCTTGGCACCTCCTTTGTTCTTTGAGGAATCACCTTGTTCGTAAGCAGGCAAAGGGTCTTTAAATGCTTTATGATCAGCATTGGTTGGATGATTCCCAACAACAACTTTACCAGCATCTATGAGATCCTGAATCTCATGTTTTAGCTTCATGCAATTGTTTATGTGATGACCCTTATTCTGATGGAAGTCATAGTATTTATTTTCTCTCCACCATCTTGGTTTGACATCCAGATCATATGGTCTGGAGTTATCTGGTAGTTTTATCAATTTGTTTGCCAACAGAGTTTTGAAAGCGGATTCATATGATTCTTCAAGAGGAGTAAAATCACGCTTAGGTTTGGAAAGCCAAGGCTTTTCTTTGAACCAGTCCTTTGTTTTCTTTGGCAGATTCTCTGTTGCAATCTCAGCAGCTTTAAGTGCTTGTGTACCACTAGTGAGGTTGAATATTGTGGATTTTGAGTTGGTTTTGACAGTGTCTACTACTCCATCATTAACAACATTCTTGTTGTTGTCTTTGGCAAATTTCCAATACTTGTTCTTCTCTTTGGAGCTAGATCCTGTTTGTGTTTCTTTCCAAGGTGTGATATCTCCCTTCTTTATGAGCACATCCTCCATTCAAATGGCATTATCTACCATTTTGTTAAATGATGGGTGTACTTGCATTTGCACGCTATATTTCAATTCGGGGACCAAGTTATTGACAAATATATCCATTTTCTCAGAGTCTGGAATAGGTCGTGGGTACCTAGAGAACATCCTTCTCTAGCGTTGGAGAAAAGTAAGAAGAGGTTCCCCTGTTTTCTATTGAGTATTACAAAGATCAATCATAGTCACAAGATGTCAAATGTTGTATGAGTATTGTTGTAAAAATAGTTGGATTAGTTCTTCGAATGTTTTTATTCCTTTGGGTAGACTTGAGAACCATTCCATTGCTTGACCCCCTAAACTCCTTGGGAAGAGATGCATGAGGTACGTTTGATCATGCATGAATTCCATACAAGCAGCACTAAATTCCCTAACATGATCTTGAGGATCTGAGGTACCATCATATTTGTCAAATTTTGGGATTTCCACTCGTGAAGGAAATGGAGGCATGTGTAGATTTTTGTCAAATGGAAAGGGACATATTGTTTCCAGAGAATATTGTTTCGAGGACTTGTCCTTATTCTTCAGCTCTGTGAGCTCCATCCGCAAAGCTAGTAACTGTTTGTGTACCATGATTATAGTTGAGTCTTCCCTTTTAGTAACAAGTGTCTGAACATCATATCCAATAGGAAGTTTGGCACCTTGTTTTGCTAGTTCTAAGAAATAGTCTTCCTTTTCTCGGGTCATGATAGTTTTCATCATTTTTCTAAAGTCTTTGTCTTTCTGACAATCAAGGATTTCTTTTTCTGGAGGTTCAGCATCTTCGTCAATCTCACTTGATGATGAGGAGTCATTATGATTTTCTGGAATATTACGGTCGTTTTTGTTTCCATCATTGTATTCTGTCTCATGTATAGTGGGAGATTTCGGTTCATCAAAAATTCATCCACCTGATGACGACGGTATGTCAGTGAGTGGATCCTTCATGTAGAATGGATTATCTTGATAGGTGAAGGTTTGTTCTTTGCCTTTGGCTTGTTTCTTACAAGAACTCCTGGTTTGAATAGGCATTTTTATGGATTAGTGTGACCTAAAGTCATTTTGTGATGCAGAGGTCGAGATCAATTTCAGAGCTAGTTGTTCTATTTAGAGTATTGTTTGGGAGAAACAACTGAGATTTTGTCTGATTTCAGGAACGATCTATCATATCTAAGACGTTATCTAAGTTGATTCTAAGCGTAGTGTAAGATTCAGTCTGGTTTCAGGAACGATCTATCCTGTATAAGACGTTATCTAAGTGACTAAAATTTGATAGGTAGTTGATTGAACTAGCTGAAAGGTGATTGACCAAATCGTGCAATGCAAATGGTAGAGGTACACTGTCTTGATCTGTTTATGCTCAGGAAAATGATAACGAGTATTATGTTTGTTGTAAGTTGTTCCTAGGCAAGTTTGACTATTCTGTTCTGACAAAACCAAAGACTCGTACGACGGGATTTTCTGGACCGGACGACAATTTAGCAACTACAGGATGACAATAGTTATGTTTCATACGAGTTGCTACCTCGTACTGTACGACAAATGAGCATGTGCAGGACGACAAAAGACTCAGAGCAGTTTTGTTTCGTACGACACAGGATACAGAGTCAGACGACAGAATAAAATGACTCGTACGACACAGGATTGGGTCTAAGACGACAAACCAGAAAACTTGTATGACACAAGATGTGATGTAGGACGATGAATTATCAGACTCGTACGATTGTTCATAGGATAGAGCCTAGAAATTTTGAGTTTTTTCGATTGCTGAGTATGACCAATTCTAAGATGGACTGATTTTTTACCAGGATAGACTAGTTTCTGACACGGACAGAGTTTCAACTCACTGAGTTGTTTCTGGTCTTCATTGATTTTTGGTATTTCAGTTTTTGTTTCAGGGATGAAAACACAAAAAACAAGTAGTATGTATAGTGACTCCAATCACAGCATGCAAACCCTAAGGAATTTGGTGAGGAAAGAAAACCTTTTCTTGTAGACTCCGGTACACACCCAATAGTTAATCAGAATACAGTTGCTGAGTCTCACGCAATGGATTCTCAATGTCGTATTATCCGACTCCAAACGCTAATGGGGGCACGAAATGACAAGTATCTTGGGAGAGTTACTATCTCTCTTGCACAAAGATTATCCCCCTTTCGAAGATGAACCGAGTAGCTTCTAATTTTAAATTGGATTTAGTCAGGGATCCGTTCGGCGTGTTGAGGTATAAACTCAATTAAGAGGTCTCCCAGCCTTGAAAACCAAGGTTTAATATACCTGAAGGTATGGAGGAGAGTTATTCCCGAGCACTGTCATTGACTTGATTTTCATCAAATCACGTTTATTTTATAGTGGGTTGGAGTACTTGGCATCTAGTCATTCCCACTTAGGTCATTCCCCTCACACCAGCCGTAATGGCTTTAAGAGTTTTTCAACCCCTCGGGAAGGCAAGCCTGCTAAAGATGTACAAATCTCAAACAAAGAAAAAGCTTCAAGGGTCTGGATTTCTAATTGTCTAGAAAAAGACAAGAGCATACTCTCCTACCTCTCAGAATCTTCTAAAAGCACAAAAGACAGATTTGTTGTTTAACCAGATAGCAAGTTAGGTTCCTAAAAATGAATTTAAAGAATACATGATGTTTAGTCGATTCTCCTTTAGGCAACCTGCAAAGACAACGAATCAGTAGTCATATTGTCTTTGTGCGACAAGCATATTCTTCGACAAGCGTTCTGCAAAAACTAGTTAGGCTGTGAAAAACTCTGAGATAGACAGATAAATAGTCAGGGTCAGTCGTCAGAATAATCAATCAGAAATGAAAAAAATATGAAATTTGCCTCTTTTACTAGAAAATACAGAATTGTACAACAGGAACTTGACTCGTACAAGACAAGATTCAGTATTATACGAAATAAGATTGTTGATGATGTCGGCTCGTATGACAGAGGATTTATGCTCGTATGATAGAGTATCTGCTCGTACGACAGAGGATCTGCTCGTATGATAGGATATTTGCAATTTGTGCGACACCTGCAGTTTGTCGTTTCAGTCTGTAAAAATTGTCGTACGAGATGTAGGAATGAAAAAAAAAAAAACTGAACAATCTGAAACCTAGAAAATAACAAAAAATAAAGCAGTCAGTCTTGGAGGCCGAAAAAAATGTAGTCTTCGGGCCCCACGGTGGGCGCCAGAGATGTGTGTGAAAAAGTGAACCTGTAGCTGCAAGCACAACACTTCAATTAAGTCATTATATGCATGGTTAGTAATCAATAATCAATAAGAAATAAACCATAGCAAAGCGACTAATTGTCTTCTAAAAGATGCGAGTATAAGATTGCTCTCAGATTTTATAAGCAATACCAGTGACTAGACTACACCAAGACGAAGGATTTAATCTATATGATATTAAGCTATATGGATGCAAGATGGATGAATAATTCAAGCAATAATAATCAATTCAAGTAGCAATGGATGCAAGCAATAATGAATGTAAAATGGATGCAAATAATCTAAAAAAGCACAATAATTTTCAATGACTCTAGAGCGAAATTAGCGTGATAATAATCTCCAAGCGTGTTCTCAAAAATCTCTGGGGTGAATTGGAATGAGAGCTGAAGACTGAATTTATAGAGAATCACAAGAGAAAAAGCTCAATTTAGGATTAATTGAAATAATTGAGAAATCATGTTCAGTTAACCTTGAGATAGATTCCAATTATAGTTTAATTGAAATGCATTCAAATTAGAAGTCCAAGTTGCATTGGAAAATAATAATAAATTAATTCCATGCATATCTGATAAAAATAGATAATTCTTTAATTTATTCAAGAAAAAGGTCTTTTCAATGCAACTGAACTTCTTTTTTTGTTTTGAAAAGCTTTAAGTTCCAATTTTAGAGGATAATTCAATAATTCAATTAAATTGCTTTTCTGATTTCAAGTTCTAAATTTAGAAAAAGAAATAATATCTCAAGTTTGATTTCTCTCTCAATTAAATTCTTTTTTTTGTTTTATTTTCAATTAAAATTAATCCTTTTGTAATAAATTAATCCTTTTTGCATGATTGAATGGCAAATTTATTAATTAATTAAATATGCGAGGATATTTAATAAATTAAAATGGGATAATTGATCAAAATGATATTCTTGGAAATGATTTGATTAATTAAATAAATATTTAATTAATGTTGAGTAGTTGATTTGCCATGTGATTTTTGATAATTAAAGTTCATTAATAATGTGCTCAAGATTAATTTAATTGCCTTTGGTTAGGACCTTGGTGATGTTGTCGAGATTAGGGGTCCATGGTTTAGATGACCAATTTTAGGGTATTACAAATAGGAGTCAATAGTTATTGGCCTCCGCAAAAGAAATAAAAAAGAGGAAATATAAAACAAATAATGAAACATAGAATGCATTATAAACGCATGATTATTACACTAAAACCAGGTTATTCTATTCCACTTTTTCCTTCAAATTTTTTTATTTAATTTCAAACATGAACACTCGTTCATACAACACTTTTACTCCAGGCACACGTGATAAATCTCTATCAAGTTTTGATGGAAAATTCCAATCTCATCCACGAAAGAAATTGACTTTCGGCCACATAATAGCAAGAAGATTGAGCACAAATGGTTATAGTCAATGCAATGTCCACACAGTAGTTGTGCATAAGTGATAGATGGAAATCAAACAAGACCAATAGTTAATTTTGAATGTCATTAGATGATCTAATCAATATTAATTATTGCATTTTTAAGATTAAAAATGGATTTTACATCTTTAATACATTAGATAAACTTTATAACTTTTGCTATACATTAGAAATGATTCTAGTGTGACTTGTTTTGTCAATCATTTTATCTTCCTCTTTTCTTTTCTTTTTAAAAATCTTTTTATCTTGGGTTTTCTCACTAGCTTGTCCTACATCCATTTTGGTTATAGAAAATATGTAATGCCTCAATCATGCCTATAATCAATGTGATAGTTTGTGTAAATTTTATCTAATTATTAATAGAATGAGAGATGGCCCTTATCCCTAATTTTAATTACCAAAGAAAGGATTATAAAAGCTCCAAATCTCAACTAATAATGTTAGATGGTTCATCATATCTTAGATTGTTCTCATCTCATACTTTTAGAAACACTTTCAATATTTTCAGTTTAATTATGATATTTGTTGCTTAATGTGCTTGATGTATGCAAAATAGTAGATTGAGCTTATGTTAATATTTTACTTGTGGACTAGTCTCCACTTATTCTTTTTGAATATTTTTATTTTTCTTTGGAACCCATTTGGAAGAAGTGTCTTCAAATAAGGTGGCATTGAGATTGGTGAAATTTGCCTCCTTATTCTTCTTTGAAGCATAAAGATGGAATCTTCATATATGGAGGAATGAAATTATTTTTGTCTACTACTATTTTTTTATCTTTGTGATAGATTCCTTTGGTATAATTAACAAATCTTATCTTTGTGTTCAAAAGAAATTGTTGTTTAATGTTCCTTACTCTTACAATCATAACAAATGTCGTTGAGAGTGTCTAATGTAATTTTCAATTGTGAAGTGACTTGACTCTAGAATATAATCATAATCATTTGAATCCTTTGGAATACCTTAAGAAAATTGTAATTATCACAAGAAAGATTTAACTAATAAATTTTGTCTTTGGTTTCATAAAGATTTTCTATTTGATTTCATTTCCTTTGCAATCTAACAAATTTCCTTAGAGTGAGAACATAAATTTCAAGATTAAAGTAGTTGACTTGAACATAGGTACATATGTATTTCTCATAATTACTATAATTGTTTCTTGGAAAACATAATTTAGACATTGATGTATTATAGAGGGTATCACAATCACTGATATAGCTAATGGAACATGATATGGAAAACTTCACCTATTTCATCAAGACCATGTCAAGAGGAAATACAATACTCTCCAAAATGTCCACAAGAACATCATTGACTATGTTCAGACCAACACATAAATAATTATATATTTGTTTGATATAAAATTTTCAATTATATCAAATTATTCTATACATATAAACTTAGATATCATTCTATGCTACCCATATACCATTAAGTCTAAACCTTTCTCAACTCCATATAAACTTAGATATCATTCTATTCCTCAACTAATTTCGATAAAATGCTTCTATCATTTATACTTCGAAAGATGTTTATACAATTTTGAAGCTCCCATTTGGCACAGGCTAGGAGGATGTTGGTAAAGGTAGTGCTGTCTGGTTTTAAACTTGCCAATAGCATTTGGTTGCAAGTTTCTACAACCTCTTCAACATATCCATTTTGTTAATATCTTGCTATCAGGGGGCTCAGAACAATTTTTTTGAGGCATTATGTGAAATAGTTTGGCTTCATCATCTATGTTTCCACATTTTGCATATCCTATAATTATGGCATTCTGTCAAATAGTGTACGGATCTTGTCTATTCTTACACTTTTGTGCCAGGCCGTCTACCAGGGCAGTTGCATCTACAAAATCCAACAAAATTCCTCCGTTTTTTATCATGTGATGGATGTTCATACCATGTTCCAAAGCTCTGGTTTTGGCAATCTAGGAGGATGCTGGAAAAGGTTTTAGAGTTTGAAAGTGTCTAAATGCTTGCTTTGTGTTTTTTCGGTTGAAGAAGAGGTTGAGCTATGAATCTCAAAAATCATGGCAAATGGATGACACCGACCAAAAAAAAAGTGAAGCAAATAATTGCAGATCAACCCATTAAAACTGAGTACGAACGCCTCCTATGATTGGAAAAACAGATCTCTACGCTTCACGTTCCTTGTCTATTCTTCCACATTTAGCATACATGTCTACCAAAATATATTCGACTGTAACTAATTCCCTTCTGTTATGATTTGATGGGTGCCAATACACTATTTCAAAGCTCCCAATATCGCTGCTGCAACCATCGTTTGCTTATTTGTTCTTCTTAAAATACCTTGCTCATATCTACGCACGAATTTTCTGCCTTTTATCAGCAACTGATGTCTTGTCTTAGGCGATCAAATCCATTCACCGGGATTTTAAGCGAAAAAAGTTTGGATTTGAAATTAACGGCTAGTATAGGTATAACGAAACGAGAATGGACGTTGGCAACAGAAACGGGCCCACAACTGCCACATAAGGAGTAAAAGTTAGTTAGTGTGATGTTTAAGACATGCCATCTGAGTGAGTCCTAAGCACAACTCGTACAACATGTCCAACTCAAACTGCTTAGGTACACAATTTGCTTGCAAAACAAAATTAACAGATAAAATTTTCCCAATCCTCTTGCATAGGGTATTAAGAGATTTCAGCCATAGCTTTTAAAAGTTAGCCGGTGCGTGCATTTCATATAAGAGACGCTTTCGCCGTAATTACAAATTTTCAAGAAGTTCAATATAATACCGCTTTTTCTTTTCAATTAAAAATCTCTTATAGGAGTGGCTATAACATAATATCAAGACAAGGTTATACAGGACAAGAACATGGAAAATTTAGAACAAGGAATCAAAGTCCCTATAAACCCTCCTACACAAGCTAGTACCGAAGGTCTAGGACATCCTCATCATTCACCTATGGATGATCTTAAAATTCAAAACTTTAAGGAGTACCTTGCAAGACGTAGAAAGTATCATCCATCTAAAGGTGCTTCTTCCTCAAACACTCCTTTTTGCTCACATCATCAAAATAATAATCATGACACCAATGACCAGATTTTCAAAATGGAATGCAAGGACTCGTTGATAATGGTATAGTCGAAATCGTAGAAAACAATCCATCTTCTTCTAGAAACCCTTGTCCTACATCTCAAGAGACAAGACCACCTCCTATTGATGATCATGATAAATTAGCTACTAGAATATTTTGGAGATTGAAGTATGATAAGAATGCCATTTTTCCTTTCATTAGACTTAATTACAATTATAAGCATAAGGAAGGTGATGAACATTGTCTTTTTCATCGTACTTATTCTCATTCTCATGGAAATTGTAAAGCACTTAAAACATTTGTTCAAGACCAATACATGATAGAGCTTGCACAACTCTTACAACCAATCTTGCACTCTTCCTTAGTGAAGAGGTAGTGTCTTAGCACTCCATTCACCCTCCATGTTTCTCCTCACCCTATCATGCTAGTAGTTAACTACATTGGGGGCTCTTTGTCACAAGAGGTGATGTTTTTTTTCAATATCAATCATCTTGGGCAGCAACATAACTCATTCTTGCCTCCATGCTTGGTGGGAAAGAATACTATCCTATCTCTTCTCTCTATCTAAAGGTTTCACTATTTCCTTTTTGGATTGCATTCTTCATAACTTGATGTCCTTTCTTGTATGAAATGGTATGTCTCTTATTAATAATCTCTCTTTAAGGGGGTGTTTGGTCCATCTTGATTCTATAGCTTTCCTTTTTGAAGCTTACCTCTTATTTAGTGTTGCATTTTACATATATTGATGTCTTTTATTGCATTGAATATTCCTTCATGTGAGTACATGTGTGTTCCTTGTTTAGGACCTTTCTTTACTTGGAATAGTGCATATTCTTATGTATAATCTCTTCTTAGAGGTTGTGTAATTCTTCTCATTGTCCTTGTGCTTAGGAGACATTGATCTTTTCTTATCCTTTCTAAAGATCCACTTTTCATTTGTTGAGTGGTATGTTAGAACCAGAGAAACAGGACTCGCCCGGACTCACCTAAACTCGACGAGTCCAAGTCCGAGTCATGCTCGCCGAGTCTCTGGGGCTCGGACTCGGACTCGTCCGAGTCTGGGGAGAAAACTCGCCAGACTTGCCGAGTTGGCGAGTTTGGCTCAAACTCGGCGAGTCCCAAGCCTCAAACTCGGCTACTGGCTGGGTTAGTAATGTGACAAAAAAAATACATTTTAAAAAGTTTTTTTTAAATGAATGGTATCGTCTTTTCTCACTACAACCTTCGCGATGCCCCTTGACCCCACCTTGGGGGCGCTGCCCCCAAACCCCCGTCGAAAAATATGGGGGGAAACTGCGTCGATAGAAGTAGGGAAAATTTAAGCTTCGAGTCTGACACTGATTGGATCGACCAGGTAGATATAGAGGCTAAGACTGTAGCCATGGCAGAGGGGGAGTGGAGAGCACGAGCATAGACAGGAGATTCAAAGGCAGATAGTGACACGGATGTTCTTGATGTTGGTGAGCATGGCATGGTGTCACGGGGAGCGGCTATGGTTGTCGAATCATCCAAGACCTACCTTAGATGCCTTCACAGGGGGCCGGGTCGGGGCCGAAGGGTGCAGGCTCCTCTGAGCCATAGGCTTGTAATTGTATTTACCTTTGGTATTTGTATGAAACATTTGATGATGATCATATGATGACATGGATTTTTTATTCCATGTGTTTTGTAATATTGTATACATTTGACAATATTTATATATCTATGTTTGTTATTTCCTTCAGCTACAATTTGCGTTTATGCTTATGTGATTGACGTATACTTGTGTATGTAATCAAATGAGCCGAGTTTGATGATGTTATTGTGTCTTTAAGGTGTATTTAATAAAGGGTGCCTGAAACAAGTTTTAAATCTTTAAAAATCTCTAAATTTCTTGAGTTTTTCACTTTCTCGAGTCCAGCCGAGTCTGGAGCCGAGTCTGATGCCGAGCCCAGAGTCCGAGTCTGAGCCGAGTCCGAGTCCTGTTTCTTTGGTTAGAACCCCTCAAAAATTTTGAGAAATCATGATTTTCAAGCTTGCATTTTACTTGTTCCCATTCCAAAGCATTAACCACCTGTGAAAGTACTCTATGCCTTAAAAGTTTCCTATTGCCATAACTCATAAAATCCCTATTTTTCCTCCTTTGACTACAATTATTTCATTTCATTGGCGAAGACATTCCTTCCCATAGGTTATCGCAATACCGCAGGTACCATATCATGTGATTGCAAGGGGGTTGTGGGATAGAAATAAGATAAACAAATGTTAATATAGTATACCACAATATCGCAAGATTTAAACCCTAAAATAATCAAGAGGCTATGGGATGGTGATAACAACAAAAGGTGTTAATTTAATACACTGCCATCCTCCAAGTAACTAGCTATGGCTTATTAAGTATTTGGCAATATGGTGGTAGGAAAGAAAGGATGTAAAGGTGTTGGTAATCGGGTGAAAGCAACATTGCGGTAGAGTGATAAGAAGAAATTGTCACTACTGCATTACCACAAAGGGAACGAGTGTAACATAAAAGAGTATTGCGGTAATGTGGTGACTGTTACCACAATATCACAGTGGTCAAGACAAATTCTAGGGAAAGACTTGTGATATAGCGGTATACAAATGGATAATGACATTAGCACATTATAGCTGATTTTTTTTGGAAAGAGTGGTGGAAGTAAATCGGCATGCATGGATTTGATGTTGAGGTGACAATTATATACCCTCATTAAAACCATAACTCCCACTTGAAAATTTCATTATGCACTCGAAGAATTTGGTGATCAAAGCTCTACAACGACGAAGAGAAGACATAGGGATACTTGTAGCTCAAAAAAGTAATTATGAAAACTTCTCAAAACTCCATGAATTTTAGATCATTTTAAGAGATAGTTAGCTGAACTGGGTTAGAGAATAAATTAAAGACAATGCTGAGAAAAGGAGAAATTTCTAAACAAAAGGGTGAGTCTTGTAACCCTGAGCCAAAGAAGAGACCACTTCAAAAATCTATGTTAGACATTTTGCCACAATCTCAAGACATTGGGTCTAGAAATGTTTTCAGTGATAACATGCAAGGATGTAGAGATTCTCTCATTCCAATTGCTGGCAGAGATCTATTCTTGTACTTTTATAAAAACAAGGATTGGAAGGTTCCAGTTTCGAACCCTTAGACTCAAGATTTAGCCAAATTGATAGTACCCAATGTATTTTTTGATGTTGAGCTAATTCAAGTGCTAGCTGAAAACTATCACCCTGTCACTAGGATAGTGACAATGCCAAATGGAAACCCTTTTCTAGTGGTAGTCATGTTAGCCATTGTAGAGTGCTTCATGTTGAACAAACAGGAAATCACTAAAGTTGAGTTGCTAAAGTTTGAGCAAGATTATAATAGATTGAGGAAAACTTATAGAAGAGATGAGAAAGGGGTTTTAATAACCATGTTGTGGAGATTATGTCAAATGAGCCTTTCCCTGTTGATGAGTTCCAAGTTTACTTTCAGAGAAAAAAAAAATTAATCCCAAATATTGGGTGAGGATGCTAAAGACAAGATACCAATTTTCATGATGTACATGGCTATGAGGATTCAAAATTTAACTTGGAGTTTGGTTTTGCTTTGGAACTCGAGAGGAAGATCCATGTGTGATTTGTGGCCTTAAAAGAGAAAAAGGCACCTTGTAATATTCACCATTACTCTTTGTTGTGTCATTTAATATTTTATCAAAACAAGCAAGTATTGCAAGACAAGTTAAAATTGGGCACTGCTGACAAGATGGAAAATAGGGTACCACTACATTTGTGGTGCTACTTGTGGGATAAGAAATGTGCAAACAGTGATACAAGACCTTCCATGATGCTTTTGTTGTGTCAATTTTTTGTTCTTTCAATCAAGAAGTGAATATATTGTCACCACAAATAATGGAAATGATAAGACCCTTGGCTAAGAAGCCAAAAGCAAGGAATACTCATAATTTTGGTGACTAGTTCTACATGCCTAATCATACTTTGATCAGAGTATATGCATGCCAAAAGGCCCCCCACCAATTGCCAATATTTGTTTCTAACAGGATTGCCTTTTTGGAATTCATGTGGCAAATGATGTGGATGGACAAGGAAGTCATTGAGAGAATGAAGAAGGAGACATTTTTACCCCATGTGGCTAAATGTGCAGGATACTCCATAGGGTCAAATATGCTCAAGGAATTACAAAATTATTTCAAGACAAATTATACTTTGAAAATGAGCAGGAAAAGGTTGTTGACCCTGAGGGTCACATCAATCATGTAAAAAGAAAAATATTGACTAGCCTAGGTGATGATTATGAAGTGTTGTTAGATGAAGATGTTATTAGAAATTGTGAAATGTTTGATGAATTTTTTCAAAGAAAATAGAAATGGAATATCTTAGTAAATTTGGATAAGGAGAAAAGAAAGAAAGACCCAATCTTTCCCGGGTTCTATTCAGAAGAACCAAATATTCTTAGAAGAATTGAATTGTATGTATAGATAATTTTTGAGAAATTGTATGGTAAGTTAGTTATTGATGAACCCTCACATCAAAAGGAAAAATTTCATGTGAGAATGTCCCAAGGGGTTGTGCTTGTTGATGCTTCAGCTGTTGTTTTTGTTCAATAATCTTCACCTGTTCCCTCTTCACCAAAGAAGGAGAGAAGAGATGACCCTATGCCATTAGTGCCTTGTGATGATACTGAGGGTGTAGGAGATACTAATGAAGTTGTCAATACGTTGAGATCTCTAAAGGATGATGAGGGAGTCGATCACCTCTTAGAAATAAAGAAGAATCACATGGGCAAGATGCTAGGATTGAGGAGGATGCAATGCCAGAAGAAGTTAAAGATTAAGATTCATTGAAGATAGTGAATTCATTAAGACACTTGAATTTAAATATTTTTGGATAAATATGAAAACAAAGGAGTTTGAGGAAAAGAATCAAATGAATATGATGGGTGTTGATGAATCACAACACAACAAAATTGCAGAAAGGACTTACAAGGAGTTAAGATTTGATGAAATAGATGTCACCCCAAAAGAGTCTAGAGATATGGTATTGAAGAGCAATATGTTGATGATTCCAGGGATGATTGTGAAGCAGATGTTCTTGTTAGATCAAGTTGTGCACCAAGAAGACCCTATGCTAGTGGCAGAATTTGACCAAGGAGTAAGTGGAATGAGGTATAGCCCCAAAATAGAAACTCTAGTAGCATGGGTGATATTTAAAACCATGGATAAACCAAAGCTAGTTTCTATGGTTGAGGAGACTGAGGGTGTTTCTATATTGAAAACACTCAAAGATACATCCCCACTGGAGGTGGCCACCATGACGATGCACTCTACCATTTTCCTTAGGGATGTTACCAAAAATATGCAGCAAAAGTTAACTGAATATGAAAAAAATAAAATTGACATGATTGAGTAAATCAACAAGCTATACATTGAAAATGTTAAATTGAAGGATCATTTGACAGGTGGAGAAGCTAGTCAAAGCAAGGCACTTGTTATTCACAAACATGCACCGCCAGAGCCAATTGAAAAAAGCATTGATACTGAAAAATGGGTTGAGGAGGAGCAAAAGTATGAAAGGGAACTTGGAGAACTAAAGAAACTAAATGAAGAAAGCCAATAGAGAATGTCATAGCAAACTCTCTGCATGTTTGACAATATATTGACACATACAGTGAAGTATATCATTGATGAGATAGAAAATGTATACATAGGGTATGAATCATTGTTGAAAGCACTAGAAGTATTCAAGGTGCATAAGCCTATATTGGAGCTACTATCCAAGAGCTGGCAACCAGTGCATCATACTTTAATCACATTATGTAAAGTGTTGCAAAGAGACCCAAGTGCTCCCCCTACTAATAAAATGACTGAGAAGATGGTAAAAAATGTAACTGAGGAACTTAAATATATCTCTACAGAAGAACCAAGGATAAAGGCCAAGATTGATTCCTTCCACACATTCAAACACTGGACTATTCCTTCAATTATGGATAAGGATAAACACTTTAGAGACTTCAATGACTGGAAAAGTGATTCCACTCATATGCAGGAGGAGAAAGATGTTAATGTGCAAAGTTTCAATAGCTTTCTAGAAAAGGTAATAACACTTGATAATGGATATACAAAGTTTATCTCATAAATGTGTGCCATGATGGACAAAAGATAGAGAGACTACATGACAAATGTTCTAGAGGTGCATAGGTATAATTGACCAAGTGACTATGATGTGTACCAGTGAGAGAGCTAGTATTTGAATCCCTCTAATGATTAATGTTGTGAAGTGCTAGCTAGTGGATATGAAGTATGCTCAACTATAGATAGAACCTTGTCAAACCCATTAGTCATGGGTTACTATTCAAACCATGAAGATAAGGAGTTGTGCTTATATTCACAGGCTACTCTCATATGTTATTTGTTTCTTGTTTCAAAAAATTTATTTTAAATCACAAACGTTCTAAATGTCTTAATTATGCTTTTCAAAATATTTTATGTTAACTAATGAAAAGGTGTAACCTTTCATTTTGGGTAGGTAAAACTAAAAGGTCGCCTTGTAATGGTTTGAACCTTGTTGCTTCTCCCATTTTCTATATAAGGGGGAAACCAAGACTGATTAAGGGGTTGGAGAATAATTTATATAGAACAAAGCAATACATCTTTGTACCTTTTGGCAGTGATGATAATACAAATTGCAAGGATCCGGTTTTGTTCTCAATTTTTTGTATGGTTATAATTGTTCAATGTTTGTTAATACAATGAGGATCCGGTTAATACTGAGAGGGGGGGTGAATCAGTACTAACAAAAACTAAAACTTTCAATACCAAAATAGACTTATCTCAGATCTGAAAACATTCAATACTTAAACCAATTCTTCATAACAGATTACCTTATCAGATCTAGACAATCATTTCCACTTATGCAAACTTACTAATCAGATTAGACATCAACTCAATATTAGATCAACAAATACTATTACCAACTTATTAACTGATCAGAATACTTCATCAAACATTTAACCATCAATACCGGTAACCACTTTAAGATCTCTGATAAACAAACATAAATTGTCTTAACTGGTAATCAGAAATAAAACATGAACATCACAAGAAAGAATTCCACACATCAACACCATAATTTTGGCGTGGAAACCCAAATAGGTAAAAACCACGGCGGGAGTTGGTACCCACTAAAATTTGTACTCTTTTGAAGTATGCCCTGTTAGGAGCTTAGCCCTATTAGGAGCTTACAATACACCCGGCTAGGAGCAGACACTATTAGGAGTCACCTGATTAAGGGATTTACCTATCACTCCAGCTAGGATCTTAATGATCTATTAGGATCAAGCTCGTGAGAGGATTTACCACCATTTTTGAGAGATGCCTTGTTAGGGGACTTAAATGATAAAGGCATGTTAGGACCTACTGGTGCAGGAGCACCCATGGCGTAAGGAAAATATATGGTCAAATTCATCATTTGAAATATAATTTATATTTGAAGGTCATTTATAATGTATTTGAATCCATTTGGAATGATTTGTAAGACTTGGAAGCCTAAAAATGTAAGCAAGTCCTGATTATGTCCTAGTTGCCCATATAGGCCCTTATAGGTCAAGATGGTCAAAATTGTATAAAAGGCCATGAGAAGGCTATCAAGTATGTAAAATTTATTAAATAGATTATTTGGACATGTTTATGAGGTTTTTACAATTTGGAGAGTCTTTAGGAAAAAGTGTCAAAGCTGCAAGAAGATTGCAAAAGTGCAACATTTGCAAAAATGTAAAAGTGCAAAAATTGCACATAAAGTTGTAAAAGGGAAGATGAAGGGTCATAAAGGTAGTTGGATGGTTTATAACTACCAAAGAGTCTATAAATATGTTTTATTGGTCGAACCAAATCATTATTGGAATAATAGAGAAGAAAGGAGAACATTTTGGATACATTTTGGTGCATTTTACTATTGTTGATTTGGTTGGCTTTCCAGTTTTTATGTTGGTTCCAAGCCTTATACGACCATGTATGGCCTGGAAACCTTTGTATATGTATAATGGATAGTTAGTTATGGTAATTACCTTTCTTTTCCTTTTGGTTTGGAGTTATTATGTTTAGAAATGAAGAAGATATGGAAGTTTTGGTGAAAGTTGTTAATTGCAGATTTAATACTTCCTGAGAACAGTCACATTGCAGCGTATGGTATGAACTCATATTATATTATTAAGACCTTTAAATAGACTTATTGGAAATATATGTGAATCATCTTTCTTTTCCCTTTTGTTTGAGGCATTTTGGTTTTTATTTGTCGAAGTTATGAAGATTTTGGTGAAAACGGGTTTTAAACTGTCTTAAATGGAGTTGCTGGAAAGGGTTTGTACTTATCTTGTGATTTAACCATTGGAAAAAGTAATGACTTGAATATTATGAAAGTAGACTCAGAGGGCTTTCATTTGAGTATGGTATTGTTTTAGTTTGGTTAAGTATTTGTTGTGAAATATGATGCCCTAGCAGGCAGCAAACATTTGTTGTGAAATATGATGCCCTAGCAGGCAGCAAACATACATTTTCCAGATTTATGACAGTCAAAATTGGTCTCGGTGCAGAGATGATAACTTTGAAATGAACCGTTGGATCATTCTCAATTTGTGATATGGTTTTATAAACATAGTTTTATAGAGCTTCACCGAAGCGATCTTAAAAATGTCGTTGCGTTCAAAAGTTATTAATAACTAAGTACGGGTATATCAGGCTGTCATTAACTGGGACAGCATAATGCATTGTTTTGGTCTTGATTAATGTTTAAAGGGTTGTAAAATGATATGATGGATTTGATATTGTATTGGTTGGTTGATATTAATATGGTTTTGGACTGTAGAATAATGATTATGATCAGATTATGCCTCTAATACAAGTGAAGATGTTGTGTTGAGATTGAAACTCCATGTTGATTTGGGGTTCTTGAAGGGTTTTTCATGATGCTCCGCATCACCTACCCGGTTAAAGGATTTAAGTTGTTGTAACTATTAGGGAACAACAGTGAAAAGTGATCTATTACTTTGCACTTTCAGCTTCCTAAATCAAATCCAATTATGCTTCACACTCTGCAACACTTAGACATATCTTTATCTTCTCTGGGATGGCTTAACTCATTCTCCTAATACCACTGACGCATAAAACATCAACTGTATCATCCTAAATAGACATCTCAATAAGGTCGGCCAATAAACCCTAATTACATCTTGCAATTACAATATAGATCATAGCACATCTTCATCTAGATCATTACAACAATTTACAATGCTATATCAACCATTGGTTGATCGTAACTCATCACAAAAAAATCCGATCTGTACCAAAGTCAAAACCTCAAAACACTCTACTAAGTGTTTTGTTGTTTCCCAAGAAATTCTTCCTTGAATCACACCAAAACAACATTTAAATCACATTAGCAGGTTGTTTCGTGCTATCTCCTCCATGTAGACTCACCATCAATCACCGTCATATCAAGAATCATTACTTGTTGAGTGATTTCATCACCGGTCCTTAAACCCTACTAAAACCCTAGCAAAAGTTCATTAGAAATTTAAAACATGCCTTTCGGTAACCATCATAAGATGTGGTTCCAGTTACATACTCAAATCCATCATAAAAGTTTATCTTTCAAACCACAAGTCACCAAACATCACCAATCACCCGATTCCATCAAAACTTATCTAGTTTACCGGTTAAGGTCCTAATTCCCAGTCTTGTCGGTAAACCCTGTCAAACTGTCAAACTCTAGCTCCGGTAGACCAAATCACTTAGCCAACAATTCAATCATCGAAAAACATCTATAAACATCATCAAACATTAGTTGACCCTGGTTGCCATCAATAACAACACAAATAACTGATCATGTCATCTTTCATCTATCGGTACAGTCATCCATCATCATCTCATCTTCATCAATTATGCCAATCATGCCAACATTCTCCTCCTTTGGAATTGATGGCAACACAAACACCAACCAGGTATATAATTAGAGTGATCATCATTTGCAATTGGCTAGCCGGTAACACATCATCTTCCAGTTCTCATCCTTTTGGCTTTTCCATATCTGATATGTTCTTCTCCCCCTTACTAATAAATTCCTTTTCTTCTTCCTTCTTTTTCTTCTCCCCCTTTGACAGCAATGCCAAAGCTTGAAATGCATCACTTTTCTTCAATTCTTCTACTGCCTCTTCCATTATCTATGTTGATCAAATGATTGCATTAGAGTACTAAATCAGGACTGTATCAGCATATTAAATCAGAGTTGTAAGTCAGAACATCTTATCAAACTTGCATCAGAGTTGCTCCCCCTACGGAGTAGCCCACATCTTCATCAATCCTTAGTGAAAGATAAACATGAAATCCACATGATTGATGCATCTCCAACATCTCAATTCTTCCGGTGTAGGGGTCTAACCCCTAATTTACCTCTAAGAAACTCAAAGGTTGACTTCGGTAAGGGTTTAGTAAAGATATCAGCTAACTGATCTTTACTCTTCACATATTCTATCTTAACATGTTTCTCCTAAACTCCTTCTCTTAAGAAATGATACTTTAGCACTATGTGCTTGGTTTTGGCATGAAGCAGGATTATTAGAAATGTTTATTGCACTTGTGTTATCACAATAGATAGTCAATGTTTTAGACATATCAATCTTGAATCCTTCTAGCACATGTCTCATCCATATGGCCTGCGTGCAATTCATAGATGCAGCAACATACTCAGCTTCAGTTGTAGATTGAGAAACACATGATTGTTTCTTGCTTGTCCATGCAACTAGTCTTCCTCCAAGTAGAAAATCTAAACCGTTTGTGCTTTTGGTATCATCCACATTACCTGCCCAATATGCATCAGTAAAGACATCCAAAGTGAAATATCCTTTGTAGGGATACCATAATCCATAGTCTAATGTGCCTTTGAGATACCCAAAAATCCTTTTCACAACCATCATGTGACTTTCCTTAGGTTCATTTTGAAATCTAGTGTGTGGGGGAAAAAGTGACACTAAGCAAACATGCCCTAATCTCACTTTCAATCACACACTTATGGAATACGAAAGAGCCTAGAGGTATCACACAATTGGCTACTTCTTTTTGTGGAAGAGAGAGCCACGGGCTACCTATTAGGATTTCTATTCCTTTGTTGCAAATGATAGATAAAATGATGCAAGTTCAACTATTAACCCTAAAGTGTAAGTATGAACTAGTAACAAGATTGTAGAATTGAGATTAAACAATGGAAAGCTGTAAACACAAGGACAAGATAAGAATGTAAATGCGTACCCGGTGTTAAAATCTGAGTGAAAATGTTTGGGACGAGGGCGCGGGCGCCACTGTCCTGATTCTGCCCCTGAAACTGCTCCGAAAACTGCTGTTTTGCAACCTGGAAAGCTGTCAAAAATGCTAAAAACTGCTGTCTGTCAGGAGGACCAGGGTGCCCAGCGCCCCTGTCCTGGCAGGACCAGGGTGCCCCACGCCCCTGTTCTGGTCTTCTGCTCTAAAACTTGGTGTGTGGTTCCATCTCCGTCTGCTTCTTTCGGATCTGCAACTTGCGGCGTCGTCTGAATCCCGAAATCTGCACTTATATCTGAAAAAGGTGTTTGGGCGGCTATATAGGGTTTTGCCGTAGTCAAACCCCCGCTTCGGTGATTTCCACCTCCACGAATAGCCAAGTTGTATAGTAAAAGTTGTGTGTGCAGACCTTGTGTGTGTGCAAGATCCTAAAATGAAAGTAAGCAAACTAGAGCAACCTAGAAAGTAAACCCTAATTGCTTGCAAATGATAATTTAAATGCTCCAAATCAATATGTAAAGAGATCTAAAGCATGAATACAAATGATATGATGAAGCTTATGCAAAGACATGAAAACAACATGAAACCATACCCAACCCCAAGGGAGGGGTACAAGCCAATCTTCAGTCGGTGATCCCTTATTGTTCTTCAATGCCTTCAAAGCCCTAAATGAATGAATGAATTTGATGAATGCTTGATGGATGAATGTTGAATGTTGTTGAAGTCTTCAAAGATCTGCTCTTTCGCTGCATAGAAGGTCCTTGAAAACCAAAATTCGGATCCTTTCAAATGAAGAAAGAGAGCTCTTATATATGAAACCCTAGGTCTTAATTTCAACTTTTGGCCGACCTAGAGATTGAATCTCCCGCCAATTTCTTGGGGTTAAGCTTTATTTTATGATTGGATCGGGCTCCTAAAATTTTGAGAAAAATGTCTGGGACCATGTGCACGCTGGGCGCCATGGTCCCGACAACTTTTCACCAAATTTTCAGGGCCGTCGGATATGATGATTTTAGAGCGAATCCCGAAGTTACAGCTGATTTCGAGATGTTTTGACCCCCGAAATCAAGCCCCCAAGTTCAAAATAGGACCTAATTAGGGTTTTTGATTAAATGATGTATTGGAGGAATAAAATGAAAGGGGCACACTTTAATGAAAAGGGCCCAACTTTATAATGTGGAAGATGATGAAATAGGACCTTAGACCTAATTAATTTGATTAATTAAGTGCTAAAGGGGAAATGCAATGTAAAATGCAAAATGTGCCAAGGCGGGTGCTAAACTAGGTGTGAAATTGTATTGCTTTAGCAAGTGCGTACAATTTACGACGCTACATCTAGCTACTAGGCCAATAGCATGAGCAATATCTAGACTGCTATGGACAACATAATATAGCTTGTCAATCATGGATATGTACTCCTTTTCACTAATAGAAGAGGAATCATATTGCTTTGACAACTTGCAACCAGTCACCATCGGTGTTCCTACCATTTTGAAATCTTCCATACCGAAAGTCTTCAATACTTCTTTGATATACTTGCTTTGACAAATAAAGATACCACCATCCAGTTGTTGGACCTGTAAACAAATAAAGAGATTTATTTCACCAATTAGAGATGTTTCAAATTCCTTTCTCATAATATCAGTAAAGTCCATACACATATCATCATTTCCTCCAAAAAAGATGTCATCAACAAACACTTCATCTATCAACATCTTGTCTCCATCAATCTTCAAATAACTATTATTGTCTTCACTAGTACGCTGAAATCCAATCTTGATCAAATGTGCATGTAATCTCTCATACCATGCTCTCGGTGCCTGCTTAAGACCATATAGTGCTTTATGCAATTTACACACCATGTCCTTATCAGCAATCAAGGAAAATCCATTAGGTTGCTCAATGTATACTTCCTCTTCTAGGATTCCATTCAAAAAGGCCGACTTGACATCCATTTGGTAAACTTTGAAACCTTTATATGCAGCAAATGCCAACAGCATCCTTACACCTTCTAATCTTGCAATTGGTGCAAATGTTTCACCATAGTCCTCACCTTCTTCATGTGCATACCCTTTGCAGACTAATCTCGCCTTGTTTCTTACAATCCTTCCCTCTTCATACAATTTATTTCTAAAGATCCATTTTGTTCCAATTACATTCTTATCCTCTTGTCTAGGAACAAGTGACCATGTCTGATTTTTCTCAATTTGATCTAATTCTTCATTCATTGCATTCACTCAATCATCATCTTTTAGTGCTTCCTTTACTATCTTGGGTTCTATTATAGAGATCAAACAATAATTTTATCTAATCTTTCTCCTGGTCTACACACCTGCATTGTTATCACCAATTATCTGATCTTGTGAGTGATTTTATCCAACATATCTAAGTATAGCTTGTTTCGGTTCTGCATCTTCCTCTTTTGATTCTACATTCTCTTCATCATTGTCATCGCTTACCGGTAGAGCGCCTAATTCTACATTTTTCAGTTCTTCATTGTTTTGTGCTTCCGGTTCAATGATCACAAGTCTTTCCTCATTCTCATATTTTTCAGGTTCTAATCTGCTTGTACCTTCAGATTTTCCGGATAGATCATCTACCTTCACATTAGCACTTTCAATAATTTTCTTAGTTCTCTTATTGTAACATTTATACGCCTTTCTCTTAGAAGAGTATCCAAGAAAAATTCCTTCATCGGATTTTGCATCAAACTTCTTATTGTAGTTATCCTTCTTAATGAAGCATTGAGTTCCAAAATTTTGAAATAACTTACACAAGGTGTTTTACCATACCATATCTCATAGGGTGTCTTATTGTTACCTTTCTTCATAAGTACCTAGTTTAATGTATATAATGTAGTACTGACTGCTTCAATCCAAAACATCTTAGGTACATTACCCTGTAACAACATGGTTCTTGCAGCTTCAACTATTGTTTTGTTCATCCTTTTTGCTATGCCATTTTGTTGTGGTGTCCTCGGAGAAAACATATATCTCTTGATAACCTGTTCATCACAATACTTAACAAATTCATCTAATGTGAATTCTCCTCCTCGGTTTGACATTAAACATTTCAAGTTCTTACCAGTTTCATTCTCAACTAAAGCTTTAAATGATTTGAACTTAGTAAAATCTTCATATTTCTCCTTTAAGAAGGTAACCCACATCATCTTAGAATAGTCATCGGTAAAGAGCATGAAATATCTATCACCAAAATAACTTTTTATTCTCATAGGGCCACAGAGATCAATATGTACCAAATCCAAAATATTCTCAGATGTACACTTCTTTCTCATAAAGAAATAGAGGTCATCTTACCAATTTGACAATCTTTACAAATCACATTATTCGGTTTAACAATTTGAGGCAATCCTCTTACAACACTTGACTTGCTTACCTTCACCACGTTATCAAAATTCATATGACAACATCTCTTGTTCCACAACCAGCTATATTTTATTCTTGCAACCAAATAATTATTTACATTAACATTCAAATGAAATAAGTTACCTCTAGTTTGCTTCTCGGTAGCAATCAATTCACCATTACCTCCAAGAATTATGCAGACTCCACTTTTAAACACAAGCAAATATCCTTTATCATTGAGTTGACCAACACTTAAAATATTATTCTTTAGACCATCAACCCAAAATACATCATCAACATTACTCTTCCCATTTAGAGAGATAGAACCTTTACCTTTCACCATGCAGGGAGAGTTATTTCCAAATTTGACAACACCTCCATCAAATTCATTAAGGGTTATAAATTTACTTTTGTCTTCGGTCATGTGGTGTGAGCAGCCACTGTTTATAATCCACTCATCACTATTCTCCATATGTGATACTAGTGCCTTTTTCATTTTACGGTTCCTCCTTTACGGCTACAAACACAATTTCCTCATTGTCATTTTCTTCTTCAGACTCCTCATCGGTCACACCTTCATCTACTGCAACATAACAGTGTTTCTTTCCCTTTCCTTTGATTCTTTTAAAGTTTTCTTTCTTATCGGTGTTAGGGCAGTTAGCAGCAATATGACTAGTTTTACTACAAGAGAAACACTTCAAAGGTAGCTTTCCTTTATACATATCAGTGCCTCTTGGAAATCTCTTTGCTAACAATGCCTCAAGCTCCATCACTTGATCTTCATTGTCTTCATTTCCCCGATTACTTCCATGACTTGTCTTGCACTCATGATTATGACATATATCTTTTCCTTTTCTAGCAGATGAACCGGTAACAGAATCTTTAAAGGCAGATTTAGTAGATTTTGCCACACTATTGTCAAAACTATTGAACTTAAAAGTTGTAAGCTTACCAATCAATGAGTCAACAGTTACCTTATCCTTTGAAATGGATCTAAGTTCTTGGATTGCAGAAACTCTTATACCATACTAAGGTTGAAGACTTTTAAGCATCTTACTCACTATAGCATCATCTTTTATCTTACCTCCAGCACACTTTATGCCACCAACAACTTATTTGATTCTCTAACCATATTGTGCAATATTTTCTCCTTCAAGCATTTTCATGTCATCAAACTTTCCTCTCAACCTTTCTTCTTTGGCTCTTTGTACATGCACATCTCCTCCATATATTGTATCTAGCTTTTTCCCATAACTCTTGTGCAGTTTCCATTCCTTGAACATCAATATATTCTGAATCAGATAAAGTACTTACAATAGCTTCTAAGGCTTGCATGTTCTCTTGTTGCTCTTTGAGTTCATCCGGTGTCAAGGGAGCAGTAGTAGGAGCAACATATCTTGTTTCAACCTGCTTCCAATATTGTGTGTCAAGACCTTTAATGTAGATCTTCATTATATCTTTCCAGATCTTGTAGTTCTCCTTGTTAAACTTAGGACCCTCTTTCTTCATCATCTTGACTTCCTCAAAATCATTTCCTCAAGTGGTTAGGCTTTCTACACACAGAGGACCAAAGCTCTGATACCAATTGTTAATACAATAAGGATCCAGTTAATACTGAGAGGGGGGGTGAATCAGTATTAACAAAATCTAAAACTTTCAATACCAAAGTAGACTTATCTCAGATCTCAAAACATTCAATACTTAAACCAATTCTTCATAACAGATTACCTTATCAAATCTAGACAATCATTTCCACTTATGCAAACTTATTAATCAGATTAGCCATCAACTCAATATCAGATCAACAAACACTATTACCAGCTTATTAATTGATCAGAATGCTTCATCACCCATTTAACCATCAATACAGGTAACCACTTTAAAATCTCTGATAAACAAACATAAATTATCTTAACTGGTAATCAAAAATAAAACATGAACATCACAAGAAAAGCATTCCACACGTGAACACCATAATTTTGACGTGGAAACCCAAATAGGGAAAAACCATGGTGGGAGTTGGTACCAACTAAAATTTGTACTCTTTTGAAGTACGCCATGTTAGGAGCTTAGCCCTGTTAGGAGCTTACAATACGCTCGGTTAGGAGAAGACCTTGTTAGGAGCCACCCGGTTAAGGGATTTACCTATGTTAGGATCAACCTCGCGAGAGGATTTACCACCCTTTTTTAGAGTTGTCCTGTTAGGGGACTTAAATGATAAAGGCCTGTTAGGACCTACCCAGTTAAGGGATTTAAGTTGGTGTAACTATTAGGGAACAACAGTGAAAAGTGATATGTTACTTTGCACTTTCAGCTTGCTAAATCAGATCCAGTTATGCTTCATAGTCTGCAACACTCAGACAAATCTCTATCTTCTCTGGGATGGCTTAACTAATTCTCCTAATACCACCGACACATAAAACATCAACTGTGTCGTCCTAAATAGACATCTCAATTAGGTCAACCAATAAACCCTAATTACATCTTGAAATTACAATACAAATCATATCAGATCTTCATCTAGATCATTACAACAATTTACAATGCTATATCAACCATTGGTTGATCGTAACTGTAATACCCTAAAAATGGTCATCTAAACCATGGGCCACTAATCTTGATAACATCACCAAGGTCCTAACTAAAGGCAATTAAATCAACCTTGGGCACATTATTAATTCTTTAATCATCAAATATCACATGGCAAATCAATTACTCAATATTAATTAAATATTTATTTATTTAATTGAATCATTTCCAAGAATATCATTTTGATCAATTATCCTATTTTAATTTATTAAATATCTTTGCATATTTAATTAATTAATAAATTTGCCATTAATCATGCAAAAAAGAATTAATTTATTACAAAAAAGGAATTAATTACAAAGTAAGAGTTGAATTGAAAATAAAATAAAAGAATTGAATTGAGAGAAATCAAACTTGAGATATTATTTCTTTTTCTAAATTTAGAACTTGAAATCAGAAAAGCAATTAAATTGAATTATTGAATTATTCTCTAAAATTGAAACTCAAAGCTTTTCAGAAAAAGAAGTTCAGTTGCATTAAAAAGACTCTTTTCTTGAATAAATAAAAGAATTATCCATTTTTATCACAAATGCATGAAATTAATTTAATGTTATTTCCAATGCAACTTGGACTTCTAATTTAAATGCATTTCAATTAAACTATAAATGGAATCTATCTCAAGGTTAACCAAACCTGATTTCTCAATTATTTTTAATTAATCCTAAATTGAGATTTTCTCTTGTAATTCTCTATAAATTCAGCCTTCAGCTCTCATTCCAATTCACCCCAGAGATTTTTGAGAACACGCTTGGAGATTATTATCACTCTAATTTCGCTTTGGAGTCATTGAAGATCATTGTGCTTTTTTAAGATTATTTGCATCCATATTGCTTGAATCCATATTGCTTGAATTCGTTATTGCTTGAATTATTCATCCATTTTGCATCCATATAGTTAATATCATATAGATTAAATCCTTCGTCTTGGTGTAGTCTAGTCACTGGTATTGCTTATAAAAAATCTGAGAGCAATCTTATACTCGCATCTTTTAGAAGGCAATTAGTCGCTTTGTTATGGTTTATTGTTTATTGATTATTTATTTACTAACCATACATGTAATGACTTAATTGAAGTGTTGTGCTTACAGCTACAGACCCTTTTTCACACACACATCTTTTGCACCCACCATGGGGCAGAAGACTACATTTTTCGGCCTCCAAGACTGACTACTTTTTTTTTTTTGTTATTTTCCAAATTTCAGATTTTTTGGATTTTTCGTCCGTACATCTCGTACGACATTTCCCACAGGCTGAAACGACAAACTGCAGGTGTCGTACGAACTAGAATCCTATCTTGTATGAGTTGGACTCCTGTATCGTATGAGTTTACATACTGTTGTACAATTCTGTATTTATTTTGGTTAAAAAGACAAAAGAAGCAAATTTCATGATTTTGGTTTTCTGTTCAAATTGATTATTCTAACAACTGACCCTGGTTGTTTATCTATCTATCTTAGAATTTTTCACAGCCTAATCAGTTTTTTGCAGAACACTTGCCAAATAATATGCTTGTCGCACAAAGACAATATGACTACTGATTCATTGTCTTTGCAGGTTGCCTAAGGAAAATCAACCAAACATCGTGTATTCTTTCAATTCATTTTTTAGGCACCTAAATTGCTATCTGGTTAAAGAACAAATCTGTATTTCATTTTTTTTTAGAAAATTCTGAGAGGTAGGAGAGTATGCTCTTGTCTTTTTCTAGACACTAAAAAATCCAGACCCTTGAGGCTTTTTTTGTTTGAGATTTGTACATCTTTAGCAGGCCTGCCCTCCCGAGGGGTTGAAAAACTCTTAAAGTCGTTACGGCCGGTGTGAGGGGAATGACCTAAGTGGGAATGGCTAAACGCCAAGTACTCCAACCCACTATAAAATAAACGTGATTTGATGAAAATCAAGTCAATGGCAATGCTCGGAAATAGCTCTCCTATGTACCTTCGGGTATATTAAACCTTGGTTTTCAAGGCTGGGAGACCTCTTAATTGAGTTTATACCTCGACACACTGAACGGATCCCTTACTAGTTCCAATTAAAATTAGAAGCTACCCGTTTCACCTCTGAAAGGGGGGATAATCTTTGTGCAAGAGAGATAGTAACTCTCCCAAGATACTTGTTATTTTGTGCCCCCATTAGCATTTCGAGCCGGATAATACAGCGTTGAGAATCCATTGTGTGAGACTCAGCGACCATATTCTGATTAGCTATTAGGTGTGTACCTGAGTCTACAAGCAAAGGTTTTCTTCTCTCACCAAATTCCTTAGGGTTTGCATGTTGTGATTGGAGTTACTATTTATACGACGTGTATTTTGCATTTTCATCCTTGAAACAAAAACTAAGTTAGAACTTGTCCATCCTAAGCTGAAACTCTATCCATGTCAAAACTAGTCCATCCTAAGTCAAAACTTTGTCTGTGTTAGAACTAGTCCATCCTAAGTCAAAACTTTGTTCGTGTCAGAACTTGTCCATCCTAAGTCAAAATTTTGATTAAAACTAGTATATCCTGGTAAAAAATCAGTCCATCTCAGAATTGGTCATACTCAGTTGTCATACTCAGCAATCGAAAAAAAACTCTGAATTTTAGTCTCTGCCCTATGAACAGTCGTACGAAACTGATTATTTATCATCCTACATCACATCTTGCATCGTACGAGTTTTGTCATTTGTCATCCTGCACTGTATCATGTGTCATACGAAACCCAAAAGTCTGTCGTCTGGAGCTAGATCCTGTGTCATATGAAACAAAACTGCCCTAAGTATTTTGTCATCCTGCACATACCCATCTGTCATACAATACGAGGCAACAACTCATACAAAACAAAACTGTTGTCGTCCTCTAGCTGCTAAATTGTCGTCCGGTTCAGAAAATCCTATCATATGAGTCTCTGGTTTTGTCAGAACAGAACAGTCAAACTTGCCTAAAAATAGTCTACAACGAACATAATATTGGTTATCATTATCCTAAGCATAAACAGATCCAGACAATGTACCTCTGCCATTTGCATTGCACAATTTGGTCGATCATCTTTTCAGGTAGTTCAATCAACTACCTATCAAACCTAAGTCACTTAGATAACGTCTTACACATGATAGTTCATTCCTAAAACCAAACTGAATCTTACACTACTCTTAGAATCAACTTAGATAGACATCTCATACAAGATAGATCTTTCCTGAAACCAGACTAAAATCTCAGTTGTTTCTCTCAAACAATACATTAACCGAACAACTAGCTCTGAAATTGATCCTGACCTCTGCATCACAAACAACTTTAGGTCACACTAATCCATAAAAAATGCCTACACAAACCAAGACTTCTCATAAGAAAGAGGCCAAAGGCAAAGGACAACCCTTCTCATATCAAGATAACCCATTTTACGTGGAGGATCCACTCACTGACATACCTTCATCATCAGGCAAACCAATTTTTGATGAACCTAAATCTCCCACTATATATGAGACAGAACACAATGACAAGAACAAAAACAACTGTAATGTTCACAAAACCGACAATGATTCCTCATCAAGTGAAGTTGAAGAAGACACAGAACCCCCAGAAAAAGATATTCTTGACTGTCAAAAGGACAAAGACTTTAGAAAAATGATGAAAGCTATCTTGGCTCGAGAGAAGGAAGACTATTTCTTAGAACTAGCAAAACAAGGTGCTAAACTTCCTACTGGATATGATGTTCAGACACTCGTTACGAAAAAGGAAGAGTCACCTATACTCATGGTACACAAACAATTACAAGCCTTACAGATGGAGGTCACAGAACTGAAGAATAAGGATAAGTCCCCAAAACAATATTCTCTGGAAATAATATTTCCCTTTCCATTTGACAAAAATCTATACATGCCTCCATTTCCTTCACGAGTTGAGATCCCAAAATTTGACAAATATGATGGTACCTCAGATCCTCAAGATCATGTCAGAGAGTTTTGTGTTGCCTGTATGGAGTTCATGCATGATCAAACGTAACTAATGTGCCTTTTCCCGAGGAGTTTAGGGGGTCAAGCAATGGAATGGTTCTCAAGTCTACCCAAAGGAATAAAAATGTTTGAAGAACTAATCCAATTATTTTTACAACAATACTCATACAACATTCGACATCCTATGACTATGATCAAGCTTTGAAATACTAAACAAAAAATAGGGGATCCTCTTCTTACTTTCCTCCAATGCTAGAGAAAGATGTTCTCTAGGTATTCTCGACCTATCCCAGACTCTAAGAAAATGGATATATTTGTCAATAACTTGGTCCCCGAAATGAAGTATAGTATACAAATGCAAGTACACCCATCATTTAACAAAATGGTAGATAATGCCATTCAAATGAAAGATGTGCTCATAAAGAAGGGAGATATCTCACCTTGGAAAGAAACACAACCAGGATCTAGCTCTAAAGAGAAAAACAAGTATTGGAAATTTGGCAAAGACAACAACAAGAATGTTGTTAATGATCGAGTAGTAGATACTGTTAAAACTAACTCAAATCCCACAATATTCAACTTGGCTAGTGGTACATGAGCACTTAAAGCTGCTGAGGCTGCAACAGAAAATCCACTAAAGAAAACAAAAGAATGGTTCAAAGAAAAGCCTTGGCTTTCTAAACCTAAGCGTGATTTTACTCCTCTCGAAGAATCATATGAATCCGCTTTCGAAACTCTATTGGCAAACAACTTGATAACGCTACTAGATAACTCCAGACCATATGATCCAGAAGTCAAACCAAGATGGTGGAGAGAAAATGAATAATGTGACTTCCATCAGAATAAAGGTCATAATATAAACAATTGCATGAAGC
Source organism: Cryptomeria japonica (assembly GCF_030272615.1). NCBI lineage: Eukaryota > Viridiplantae > Streptophyta > Pinopsida > Cupressales > Cupressaceae > Cryptomeria > Cryptomeria japonica. The sequence goes on along the minus strand of NC_081412.1, from coordinate 346,249,287 downwards.
TAAAACATGAGATTCAAGATCTCATAGATGCTAGTAAAGTTGTTGTCGGGAATCATCCGACCAATGCTGATCATAAAGCATTTAAGGACCCTTTACTTGTTTATGAACAAGGTGATTCCTCAAAGACCAAAGGAGTTGCCAAAATAAATTATACTTATACCAGCAATGACAACGTCATTAACATGATTGAGCCTTCCCAATCAGAATATTGAAATGTGATTATAGTCCAAGATAAACTGAATGAATTACGATATGTAAGAGCTCTGACCCGTACTCAGAAGAAATTCACTCTCCAAGGAGTTAGTTCTTCCAACCTAGATCAACCAACATCGAACCCACTAGCCCAATCAAACAAACAAAAAGAATCAACCTTGGATAAATTTAAAAGGTTGACTTCATCATCATCTTCTAGATATAGCGTTGTTGAATAGTTGAAAAGGACAAATGCTCAAATCTCAATTTTTGAATTGCTAAAACTCTCGTCTGCTCACAAAGATATCCTAGAAAAAGCATTTCTCACCACTAACATTCCGAAAGATTTAGACATTGATCAGTTTCAGTCTATGGTGGGTCATCTAACTTCACCTCACTATCTGACCTTCTCTGAAGAAGATGACAACTCGCTAAATCATCCACATAACTAGCCATTGCATATTGAATCCATGATCCATAAACACCGAGTCAAACATGTTTTTATAGATGGAGGCGCGGGGTTGAATATCTATACTTACAGTCTGCTTACACAACTAGGATTCTCTGAAAATGTCATTGATCCCGACAAGAAAATAACAATAAAAGCCTATGATGAAGAAGAAAGGACCTCTAAAGGTCTGGTATCATTACCTATCAGAGTGGGACCTATAGAAAGAGATATCCTTTTCCAAGTACTTGATATTCCTTTGTCATACAATATCTTACTGGGCAGGCCGTGGATTCATGAAATGAAGGCAGTTCCATCAACATACCATCAATGCTTAAAGTTTCCTTATAATGGAACAAAAGTCCTATTGATACGAATATCGTCTGTAATGCATTGACAAAAGGTGCAGAAACTTTTGTGCCTCATAATGGGGTAGCCTCTACAAATGAAGATCCAGAAACACTAATGAAAGACTTAGAAAAGAGAATGACGATTACAAATACCGGCATGGATGGCTACAAGATAGAACCGGTACTTTCATTAGTTTCTCTCCCTCCATCACCAAAATAGTTGGGTAAGCCATCAAAGGCTATGAGAACACAAACTTTAGCTCCGAATACCATATATGATGGTCTCTTTGTATAGTCCTCTACCTCCCTAAAGGATGAAATGGAAGAAGATGTTGTTCTTAACTGGCTCTTTAAGGAAGATAGTCAAAATGAGGAGGTACGACATTGCGAGATTTCCTCTAAACAATATGGTCCTAGCTACAAGATGATTCAACGCATGGGATATTCAAGTACTAGTCCCCTGGGTAAACATCAAGAGGGTATTATTGAACCAATTCAGTTGCAAACAAAATCCACAAATGATAAGGCTGGACTGGGGTACAATCCAAAAAAGACATTATACCAAAAACATGTTTCTAAGTCTAAGTGGCAGAAAAGGATATCGCCTTCAATATTACAGGAAGCAAACGCTCAACAAACAAAAGTAGAGTGTAGAAAAGAGAAAGAGGAATTAGTAGTCAAGAAAGAAGAAACCATCAGCACTCAAGCTTCGATGGTGTCAGCTACAACAATACAAGAAGTTGAGGTCCCTGAGGATATAAGAGATGAAGTAGTAAGAATCGGAGAATTGTTTGCACCACTAAAAGTTCCAGTCACATATACTGGCAGGCAACAAGTAGACGATACAAAGACTGACTCAAACGAGTATGAATGGGGTCCTGCCCACCTCTCAGATACATCTAGTACAGAAACTCCAGAAGAGTCTAGCAGTGTCATAGATGATATTCAAGAGCTAATGCACATAAAACTAGAGAAGGAAATACATGAAACTAGACAAAAGAGACAAGCAAATTATGAACAAGGACTGAAGGAAGGAAGAGTACTAGAAAGATTTTCATCTATGTACCCCTATGCTAAAATAGAACAAATCGGGTATAGCACTACACAAGAAGAGTTAGAAACTATAGAACAAGAACCAGTTATCAATCCAAAGGAAGCTGAATGAAGTAGACGACAACAAATCACAAAAACAACAAGATCATGTCAACAGGTGTGTCAGATACAAATGACAAATGAATCACAACATGAAGGAACTTTCAGCATTAAAGATGTTGGTGTTGATACCATACATACACTTACTAAATCACTTGAAGAAGACTCAGAAACTTCATTTGATGACTCTGATGATAGTCTTATTCAAGACAATATCTACTCAGCCTCAAATTCTGAATCATCTGATACAAACAATGAAAATTTGTCTACTAATCTTATCACTGTCAAACCATGATATGACGTCCAGTTCGGCGTAGGGAACGATGCTACTAGTATGTCTATTGGATTAGGTCAATTAAATATTAACGTGAACTTTAATAATCATGTTCTGACTCTTCCTGGTCTTGAGACACTTACGCAAGGTATCCTTCTGGAACTCAACTTTTTGATCCGCAGTTGTGATGACAATACCGTGAACGCACTCAAACATGTCCAACATTTATCCTTACTACATCCAGAACTAATTGACTATACTTTACAGAACTAGCCCATGAATATACCTACTTTTGCCAATGACTATACGTTAGCCTATTATCTCAATGCAGTTGAACCCATGTACTCTTCCACCGGCGAACAGAGTGAAAACATGACTGAAGCGGATATCAAGTATCTTCGTCACAAAAACAAGAAAAACAAAAATAAAAGATCTGATGGCGAAAAGCACATTGTGGCGGTGTCAAAATCTAAAAAAGAGAAAATAAAGGACATACCTAAAGGTGAAAACCTCTCTGAGGCACCTGAAGGTGAGATACTTGATGTACTGCCAAGTCATTTCCAGGAAAGGTCCTCCATATTGATCGAGCCAACTCAGCCAGTGAACATTGGGAGTCAAGAGACACCACACATCATTCATGTAGCTCAATCACTATCAACTGAAAAATTGAAGGATTTCACTCATCAGTTCTCAGAAAATAAAATAAACTTTGCATGGACATACTCTGATATGCCATGCCTAAATCCTAATCTCATCATGCACCATCTTTCTATCACACCGAGAGTTAAACCAATCAAGCAAAAACTCCATAAGATGCACCCACATGTGGCACTATTGGTCAAGGCTGAGCTAGAAAACCTATTAAAAGCTGGATTCATTAGAGCTATAGATTACGCTGAATGGATTTCAAACATAGTACCTGTGTCAAAGGCAGATAAATCTATCAGAGTTTGCACTGACTTCAGAGATCTTAATAAAGCTTGTCCGAAGGATGACTTTCCATTACCAAATATTGATATGATAGTCGACATGACTGCTGGGTATGAGATGTACACACTAATGGACAGATTCTCCGGATATAATCAAATCAAAATAGCTCCTGAAGATCAAGAAAAGACAGCTTTCACCTGTGCATGGGGAACCTTTTGCTGGAATGTCATGCCATTTGGGCTAAAGAATGTAGGGGTGACCTATCAAAGAGCAGTTACAACTATCTTTCATGACATGATGCATAAGAATATGGAAGATTATGTTGATGACACCTTAGTGAAGACTATGAAGAGATCAATGCATATTCAAGAGCTAGGTCCTATACTAGACAGAATCGAAAAGTTTAAACTCCGGTTAAATCCAAAGAAGTGTGCATTCGGAGTAACATCTGGTAAACTACTTGGCTACATCATTTCAAAGAAGGGAATCGAGGTTGATCCTGAGAAGGTCCAAGATATAATGGAAATTCCACCTCTGAAGAACATCAGTCAAATGAGAAGTCTACAGGGACGTCTCCAATCCATCAGATGCTTCATTTCTCAGCTAGCAGACAAAGCTCAACCTTTCACAAAAGTATTGAGGAAAGGAATAATATACAATTGGGATCAGGAATGTGAACAACACCTTCAGTAGATAAAAGAGTACCTATCCAATCCACCAATATTGATGCTGCCTATTCAGGGTAAACCATTGATCTTATACATATCACCAACTGATTCATCACTGAGGGCACTTCTGGCACAACAAGATGACAACAAAAAGGAACGAGCTATCTATTACATCAGTAGAACATTGGTGTCTTATGAACTGAAATACACTATAATAGAAAAAGCATGCTTGGCATTAGTCTTTGCATCACAAAAATTGAGACACTACATGTTGGCACATTCAGTCAAGTTGGTGGCTAAAATTGATCCACTCAAGTATCTACTCAACAAAGCAACACTAACAGGAAGATTGGCAAAATGGGTCATGATCCTTACAGAGTTTGATATTGAATATGTGGAACGCAAAGCCATAAAAGGACAGATAATTGCTGATCAACTTGCTGAAGCTCTTCTTGAGGACACTCAACCACTACATATAGAGTTTCCAGATGAATCAATAATGCATCTTACTCAACAACCTTGGAAGATGTTCTTCGATGGGTCTTTTACTCAAAATGGTTCCAGTGCTGGAATACTATTTATCACTCCTCAGAAGTATTCAATCCCAAAGTCATATAAGATTCTATTCCCTTTCACAAATAATATTGCACAATATGAGGCTCTAGTGAACGGGATCAAGCTAGCTATTGAATGGAAGGTTGCAAAATTACACATCTATGGAGATTCTCAGCTGATCATAAATCAAATCAATGATACATATCAGACTCAAGATGACAAACTGATGCCTTATAAGAGAATGGTTGATGATCTTAAGAAGTATTTTGCTTTTGTATCATTCCAACAGATTCCTAGATCCACAAATAGAGCAGCAGATGCTATGGCCACCTTGGCATCTATACCTGAGTTACAAGAATCCAATTTTCGCTTTGAATTCCTGGTGGAAGAGTTACATTACCCGGCCTATGATTCTCTTGAGACCCAAATAGTCTATTCTATTATTGGACATGACTCATCCTGATATAGTCACATCTACTATTATTTATGAGACTAAATTATCCTTGAAAACCTTACTCGTAATGAGAAAAGAAACCTAACTCAAAACGCTTCACGGTATGTTATCATTGCTAATGATCTATTTAGACGAGGTTTGGACAGTACATTGCATAGGTGTCTAGAAACTGAAGAATCTAAACGTGCGTTATCGGAAGTTCATGAAGGTATTTGTGGATCTCATTCGAATGGTCTTACTTTAGCTCAGAAACTATTACGGACTGGCTACTATTGGCCAGACATGGAGAAAGATGCTATTAAATTTTTTGACCTGTGAAAAATGTCAGCTACATGGAAATCTCATACATGGTCCAGTAAGGGATCTTATACCTTTCACTACACAATGGCCTTTTTCAGCAATGGGCCTTTGATCTCATTGGTCAGATATATCCTGCATCATCTAACAGACATAAATTCATCATAACTGCCACTGAGTATTTTACCAAGTGGGTAGAAGCGGTTCCGCTCATCAAAGCAACCGGTAAACAATTCGCCTTGTTCATCCTAAACTATATCATCTACAGGTATGGGATACCTTCATCCATCGTGACTGATAATGGAGGACAGATCAAGAATAAAGATCTGGACGAGCTCTGTGAGAAATTCAAAATAAAACAACATTGTTCATCAGTATATTACCCTCAAGGTAATGGACAAGCTGAGGCATCTAACAAAAACCTACTGACTATCTTGCACAGAACAGTGAACAAATCTGGGAAGGATTGGCATCTGCAACTCAACCCTGCACTATGGGCTTACAGAACAAGTATCAGAACACCTACTGGGGCTACACCTTTCTCTTTGGTGTATGGGTCCGAAGCAGTACTACCTATTGAAGTAGAAATACTATCTCTAAGAGTTTCCTTGCAAGGTCTTGTTATTGATGAAGATCATAGAATATCTAGATTGCAAGAACTCGAATTGTTGGATGAACGTCGGCAAGTGGCGTTTGATCATCTTAGAGTGTATCAGAAGAGAATGTCCAGAGGATATAACAAGAAAGTTGGAAAAAGATAATTTCAGATTGGTGACCTAGTTATGAGAGAAAATCCTAAAAATCAGCAGTTTTGAGACAACAAAGGGAAGTTTGAACCCAACTAGGTGGGTCCCTATATCGTTACTACAGTATTCGGCTCTGGTGCCTATTAACTCTCAAATTCGGAAGGAGAACAGCTCTGTGAACTGATTAACACCATCCACTTGAATAAATTCTTCATTTAGCATTCTCTATGCCATCAACATGTACAACTGAAAAAAGTCCTGAGAAATCCTAAAAATCGGAAAAAGTCCTGAAAAAAATCACAAAAAAAAAATTTAAAAAGGAAAAAAAAAATTAGAAAAAGAGAGGAAAAAAAATATAAAGAGAGAAAATGCTCTGGTGAAAACCTGGTAAACAGGCACCTTGGTAAAAAAAAAGAATGAATCTCTGCCAAGCAGGTGAAAACTTGGCAAACAGGCGCCTCTTGTACTCAAGTGCTCCATCTATCAACGCAACGTTGGCATTTCCCACTTTCATGCATCTTTTCTTTCACTTGTACATATATTACAGTCACTTTTGTGACATCCTGGTTCATTGGAACCTTCATGACTTGAAACTGATCAACGTCCTAGTCTTAGGTTAATCAACAGAGCACATTACATATCCTAAGCAGTGTCAACCAAGTCATCTATCCGTCAATGAAACCTGGTCGTCCACTCCGAGTCAGTCACCTATCTCCTAACTACCAAAGAGTTTTATCAGTGAGTAAACAAGCAAAATAACATAACGGAAAACAATCACTAAACAGTTTGAGCTATGAATGAAAATTTTCTTTTATGTTGTCTTTTATATTGGTTTTCAATTATTATCCCTTTGAGTAACTCGAGGAAGCCTATTGTGACTAAGAGGAGAAAGGATTGGGGGCATAATATTTTCTTTGTTTTTTTCTTGTAGGAATGATCCCAATGATCTGGAAATATCTAAATTAGCTGGGTGTCTGTGATAAGAGCCTTCACATCAAGGTGAAATGGCCTCACATACCTCGACTCCGCTTATTTGTATGCTACAGGGAGGTCCACATCATTTCTTTGTTTGTTTTGAGGGAATTTCTTTATGATGCAATTCGGGTCCCTGCGAAATCTGTCCAAGGATATGAATGAAAAAAGGGTCATTTCGGACAAGATAATAAATATTGCACATTGAAAAAGAAAGGAACTCTAACCTGCCTGTTGTGTTCGTTATGCTCGGTGATGAATCTTTAGCTAGGTGTCTGTGATAAGAGCCTTCACATCAAGGTGAAATCGCCTCACATACCTCGACTCCGCTTATTTGTATGCTACAGGGAGGTCCACATCATTTCTTTGTTTGTTTTGAGGGAATTTCTTTATGATGCAATTCGGGTCCCTGCAAAATCTATCCAAGGATATGAACGAAAAAAGGGTCATTGTGGACAAGATAATAAATATTGCACATTGAAAAAGAAAGGAACTCTAACCTGCCTGTTGTGTTCGTTATGCTCGGTGATGAATCTTAAGCATTTTAAATCCAGTGGCTAGGTTTAGGTTGCATTTTGCATATCATTTTGCATTTTTGTGAATCTAGAGTGATTTCGGTATGGTAATAATCTCTTTATCTTCTGAATGAGAGCTAAAAGCATCATCATTTCTTACGCTAAGTGGTCTATTTATCATCATTTATTCGATCGAGTACTTGTGTTTTGAGATGTTTAGCTACATACATAAACATTTTATATAGATTCATACATTTCATTATTCACTCATCTGCATTCATCTTATTGCATAGAAATGAAAAATTGCCTTTCATATTACTCATTACACATTCATCTATTTGCATATGGAAAGAAACAAAAATAGACATCCATAATCATTTGCATTACATACTAAAAAAAAATGCATACATATAGAATAAAGCATATAAAAGACATCTCATAAATCGATTGACACAAGTAAAATGAAGTCAAATCATATCTCGTGTATATATATATCGTATAAACTCTAAGAGTACAAAATAATGTCGAATGACATATACAAACTTCCATCGGAGCAAGAATCATATAGGCTACAAAAAATGGGTGTGTCTGCAAAAAATATCCGAGCTACAAAAATAATATCTAGCTCTCATCCTCTCCCTCATCGCCTGGTGGAGGAGGAGGAGCCTGATGACCGAGATCCTGACGAGGTTCCCGAGCTCCCTTTGATCGTGTCATATACTGCGAGTAGGGAATGACTTGCTGCACAACTGGAACTGCGATGCTATATGCTGCAACATAGTAGGCTGCCCTACTAGTCTAGAGAAGGACCTCCTGTCGCAAGGCCTCTATCTCTGCTCTTGTCTCTGCTCTCATATCTAAAATCTGGTGATCAGGCTCAACCCTAAGATCTGCAAGTTGTCGGTCTTGCTCTGTCAGCTAAGTCTGAGCCACTGTCAACTGTGACTGCAGCTCTGCAAGACGTGCTCTCATCGACCATCCTGCGTCAGTCCCCTGCTCTCTCATAAGCTCTCCACCTCTAGCTCCACCCTGCTCCTCCCTCCGTTGCTGAACCTATCTCGGAGCTGCTCACTCCTCCTTAGCTCCACCCAATCTCACTCCTACACGCCTTAGGGATCTGCCCTCACCCCTCTGTTGTCCAACCCGAGCTGGAACCCTGCTGCTGCTAGCACCAGGATCACCACCTCCTCACCTTGGAGCCTCTGCTCTCTATCCCTGTACCTGCATGGGGGCATCATCCTTAATATCCTCTATGTGAGGTGCCTGCTCACTCGGATCTGTAAACCTAGGAAATGGATGCTGCTGGAACCAATCTCTGTACTAGGGAAATACCCCTGCATCCACAACATCATCCATATAGTCCCATCTAAGGCATTGTAAACCAGTCAGCTCCTGCATAGCCAAAGCATAGGACAACCATGGAGACCATCCCTGTCTCTCCTCATCTGCATAATGCGCATAAGTTGTATACTCCTACGATACCCCCTGAGGCCTACCATATTGCCTTATCACCTGGGATACAACGAACCACTCAACAATAGTCTGTGATCTCCCGATAAGAGGGCGCATAACAAAAAGGTCCTTGCGAACCAGCCGCTAGTCATCCCATGGCTCTAAACCTATGTAAGGTCTCCACACTACGGCTATCAAGTCATCTAATTGCCGCCGCCAAAAATTTGTCTTGCCCAAATGGGCTTGTGTGACATAACCGCCATACCTATATATAGAATCGGCTGCCCAAGCTCTCTACTATCATCTACTATAGGCCGACAAACTGGGAGGTGCTCCCAAGCCCAAACCTGTAAAATAAATACACCTGTAGCCATGTTCCTGCCATCCCTATATACAATCTCATGCATCTCATGATACATGTGGGCCAATATACAAGAACCCTAGCCAAGCCTCTGAGGGGTCTCCATCAATCTCTCTAGCATCCTGCCCCATCCACACTAGAAACCCTGTTGTCCTCTATTTGGCATAAGAAAATAGCTAATAAATCCTTCTAGAACACACTCTAGTGGAAACTCCTTGATGTATCTACTCATCATCACGTCCCAACTAATGGAACGGGTCAAAATGTTTGGATCCCTGAGTACATGTCTAACTGCCTATATTCCAGGTAACAATGCTGCATCATAACCCACCTTATCCCCAGCAAAAGGGATACGAAGGATCCTATATACATCCTCAGGAGTGATAGTCAACTCCCCCACTAGCAAATGAAATGTGTTATGCTTTGAATGGAAATGCTCAACCAATGTTGTGAGCATACCGTGATTCACATGGATATCTGGTAAACCAAGAAGATGAGTCAAACCGCACAAGTCAATATGAGTCTGATCAACCTCTGATAAATGTCGTACTAATGCCATGGTGGGAGGATAAACGCATCTGAAAAGCATAGGAGGTAATCGAACGTGCAAAAATCCAACAATGAAGCATCAGAAAACATTCCAAATGAGCCTACAAGAGAAATAAAACATCACGCAGATCTAACTAAGTCAAGTGCAAAATCAAAATTTCAAGTTTAGATCTTCAAAAATGCCCACTATTTCCCGAATGACAAAACACAGAAGGGCAGCATCTCATACGAGTCAGGATTGACCTCCGTATGACAAAACATCCCCATACGACAAAATATAAGACCCCGCACGACAAAACGGTCTTTTTACAATCATGTCGTACGACATGAGGGTAAGGTCCAAATGACAATTCTAGTGGCCTAAAATGAAAAAATAAAATTTAACAGTTACTCATACGAGACAGAATCCTGCCTCGCACGACAAAACGTAAAACCCAACCCCAAACATGCGAAAAACTTTAAAAATGAGCAAAAAAATTCAAAATTGAAAACATAAAGAGGCTTAAGATCGATCACTTACCGCTGGCTCATAGTTTCGGGGTCGATTATCACGTCTCTGGCACTTAAATCGATGTGTACAAGTAGAGACCACGATTTTCTTCATAGAAGGCTTTTTGAATTTTCAAACTTGGAGGGTTAAAATGATTTGAAAATGACACTTTTGTCCCATATATAGCCAAAAACTTAATTTTTTAACTTGCTCTGATGGACATGAAAATTGTACCCTTAACTAATTTGCCCATTCTAATTTCATTTTCGGGATTGAAATCAAAATTCGAGATTGTTTTTACTAGTCAATTTCAAAATTTGGACCACTTAGCGCTTTTTATCAAATGCTCATTCTTTCTTCAAATTGCGCTCAATTTCTCATGAATCAATGCTGAATCTTAACTTTATTCTACACAACTTTGAGCTCAATTTCTCATCATTCAACGCCAAATTTTCAAAAATTCCTCAGGATCAATTTGTGCCCAAATAACTTATCATCGCCAACAATTGCCTATAATGTACCCTCGTTATCTTTCGATTTCATTCCCGAGGGGGCATACTCACGACCTTATGACCTCACATCTTCAATGTCGAGAAATTTTTTAAGCTTTATCAAAAGTCAAGCAAAAATCTTTTCAACTAAAGAAAATCAATTCTTATTGCTAAGGGGCATCTCAGCTTCATCGCTTCACATCAAGTAGAGATCTCTCGATCATCTTAATTGAATCAATCTCTAGGGGCATATCAGTTTCATCGCTTCAAATCAAGCTGATATTTGTCTTCATCTGAATCAATCTCTTAACGTTAATCAATTTCATCGCTTTTCATCAAGCTAATTATTCATTTAAACTCAATCAAATGTTTAAAGAGTATCTTTGATCACACGCTAAATCTAAGCAGGTGTTCAGTTTCATCTCTTTGAATCAAGCTGGACAGTTTATTTTTCGCTCATCGTATCTTGGTCAATCAAGTTCAAGATCGATTTTTATCTTTGATGTGTCTAGATCAATCAAGTTCTAGATCAGTAAGATCTACTTCTTGATCAATCAAGTTCAAGTTCGGTATCTTTTGTTTTCTATCGTTCCTCAGTTCAATCAAGTTCGAGATCGGTATCGCTTTAATCAGACTTCATTCAGCTTCATCGCTTTGAATCAAGCTAAACACCTTGCTCTTCATCGGGTTCGTGATCAATCAAGTTCAGAACTGCCATCTCCTAGACATCACATATTCTTTGAACCAACGCGTTGCTCGCACATTAATTCAAAGAGGGGCAAATGTAATACCCTAAAAATGGTCATCTAAACCATGGGCCCCTAATCTTGATAACATCACCAAGGTCCTAACCAAAGGCAATTAAATCAACCTTGGGCACATTATTAATTCTTTAATCATCAAATATCACATTGCAAATCAATTACTCAATATTAATTAATAAATTGAATCATTTCCAAGAATATCATTTTGATCAATTATCCTATTTTAATTTATTAAATATCTTTGCATATTTAATTATTTAATAAATTCGCCATTAATCATGCAAAAAAGAATTAATTTATTACAAAAAAGGAATAAATTACAAAGCAAGAGTTGAATTGAAAATAAAAATAAAAGAATTGAATTGAGAGAGAAATCAAACTTGAGATATTATTTCTTTTTCTAAATTTAGAACTTGAAATTAGAAAAGCAATTAAATTGAATTATTGAATTATTCTCTAAAATTGGAACTCAAAGCTTTTCAGAAAAAGAAGTTCAGTTGCATTAAAAAGACTCTTTTCTTGAATAAATAAAAGAATTATCTATTTTTATCACAAATGCATGGAATTAATTTAATATTATTTCCAATGCAACTTGGACTTCTAATTTAAATGCATTTCAATTAAACTATAATTAGAATCTATCTCAAGGTTAACTAAACCTGATTTCTCAATTATTTTCAATTAATCCTAAATTGAGCTTTTCTCTTGTAATTCTCTATAACTTCAGCCTTCAGCTCTCATTCCAATTCACTCCAGAGATTTTTGAGAACACGCTTGGAGATTATTATCACGCTAATTTCGCTCTGGAGTCATTGAAGATCATTGTGCTTTTTTTAGATTATTTGCATCCATATTGCTTGAATTCTTTATTGCTTGAATTATTCATCCATTTTGCATCCATATAGTTAATATCATATACATTAAATCCTTCATCTTGGTGTAGTCTAGTCACTAGTATTGCTTATAAAAAATATGAGAGCAATCTTATACTCGCATCTTTTAGAAGGCAACTAGTCGCTTTGTTATGGTTTATTATTTATTGATTATTTATTTACTAATCATACATGTAATGACTTAATTGAAGTGTTGTTCTTACAACTACATACCCTTTTTCACACACACAGTAACTCATCACAAAAAAATTTGATCTGTACCAAAGTCAAAACCTCACAACACTCTACAAAGTGTTTCTCTGTTTCCCAAGAAATTATTCCTTGAATCGTGCCAAAACAACATTTAAATCATCTTTGTGGGTTGTTTCGTGTTATCTCCTCCATGTAGACTCACCGTCAATCACCGTCATATCAAGAATCATTATCAGTTGAGTGATTTCATCACTGGTCCTTAAACCCTACTAAAACCCTAGCAAAAGTTCATCAGAAATTCAAAACATGCCTTTCGGTAACCATCATAGGATGTGGTTCCGGTTACATACTCTAATCCATCATTAAAGCTTATGTTTCAAACCACAAGTCACCAAACATCACCAATCACTCGATTCCATCAAAACTTATATGCTTTACCAGTAAAGGTCCTAATTCCCAGTCTTGTCGGTAAACCCTGTCAAACTCTAACTCCGGCAGACCAAATCACTTAGCCAACAAGTAAATCATCGAAAACCATATGTAAACATCATCAAACATCAGTTGACCCTAGTTTCCATCATCATCTCATCTTCATCAGTTATGCCAATCATGCCAACATTCTCCCCCTTTGGCATTGATGGCAACCCCAACACCAATTAGGTATATAATCAGAGTGATCATCATCTGCAATTGGCTACCCGGTCACACAACATCTTACAGTTCTCATCCTTTTCTCTTTTCCATATCTGATCTGTTCTTCTCCCCCTTACTAATAAATTCCTTTTCTTCTTCCTTCTTTTTCTTTTCCCTCATTGAAAGCAATGCCAAAGGTTGAAATGCATCACTTATCTTCAATTCTGCTACTGCTTCTTCCATTATCTCTGCTAATCAAATTATTGTATCGAAGTACTAAATCAGGACTGTATCAGCATATCATATCAAAGTTGTAAGTCAGAACATCTTATCAAACTTGCATCAGAGTTACTCCCCCTATGGAGTATCCCGCATCTTCATCAATCCTTAGTGAAAGATAAACATGAAATCCACAGGATTGATGCATCTCCAGCATCTCATTTCTTCCGGTGTAGGGGTCTAACCCCTAATTTACCTCTAAGAAACTCAAAGGTTGACTTCAGTAAGGGTTTAGTAAAGATAACAGCTAACTAATCTTTACTCTTCACATATTCCATCTTAACCTACTTCTCAAGAACTCTTTCTCTTAAGAAATGATACATTAACTCTATGTGCTTGGTTCTAGCATGAAGTACAGGATTCTTAGAAATGTTTATTGCACTTGTGTTATCACAATAGATAGTCAATGTTTCAGACATATCAATCTTGAATCCTTCTAGCACATGTCTCATCCATATGGCCTGCGTGCAATTCATAGATACAGCAACACACTCAGCTTCAGTTGTAGATTGAGAAACACATGATTGTTTCTTGCTTGTCCATGCAACTAGTCTTCCTCCAAGTAGAAAATCTAAACTGTTTGTGCTTTTGGTATCATCCACATTACCTACCCAATATGCATCAGTAAAGACATCCAAAGTGAAATATCCTTTGCAAGGATACCATAATCCATAGTCTAATGTGCCTTTGAGATACCTAAAAATCCTTTTCACAACCATCATGTGACTTTCCTTATGTTCATTTTGAAATCTAGCTACTAGGCCAATAGCATGAGCAATATCTAGACTGCTATGAACAACATAATATAGCTTGTCGATCATGGATATGTACTCCTTTTCACTAATAGAAGAGGAATCATATTGCTTTGACAACTTGCAACTAGTCACCATCGGTGTTCCTACCATTTTGCAATCTTCCATACCGAAAGTCTTCAATACTTCTTTGATATACTTGGTTTAACAAATAAAGATACCACCATCCAGTTGTTGGACCTGTAACCAATAAAGAACTTTATTTCACCGATTAGAGACATTTCAAATTTGTTTTTAATAATATCAGTAAATTCCATACACATATCATCATTTCCTCCAAAAATAATTTCATCAACAAATACTTCATCTATCAGCATCTTGTCTCCATCAGTCTTCAAATAAATATTATTATCTTCACTGGTACGCTGAAATCCAATCTTGATCAAATGTGCATGTAATCTCTCATACCATGCTCTTGGTTCCTGCTTAAGACCATATAGTGCTTTATGAAATTTGCACACCATGTCCTTATCATCAGTCAAGGAAAATCCATCAGATTGGTCAATGTATACTTCCTCTTCTAGGATTCCATTCAAAAAGGCTGGCTTGACATCCAATTTGGTAGACTTTAAAACCTTTATATGCAGCAAATGCCATTAGCATCCTTACACCTTCTAATCTTGCAATTGGTGCAAATGTTTCACCATAGTGCTCACCTTCTTCCTATGCATACCCTTTATAGACTAATCTCACCTTGTTTCTTACAATCCTTCCTTCTTCAACCAATTTATTTCTAAAGACCCATTTTGTTCCAATTACACTCTTATCCTCCTGTCTAGGAACAAGCGACCAAGTCTTATTTTTCTCAATTTGATCTAATTCTTCATTCATTGCATTCACCCAATCATCATCTTTTAGTGCTTCCTTTACTGTCTTGGGTTCCATTGTAGAGATCAAACAAGAATTTTCTCTGATCTTTCTCCTGGTCTGCACACCTCCATTCTTATCAGCAATTATCTAATCTTGTGAGTGATTTAATCTGACATATCTAGGTATAGCCTGTGTCGGTTTTGCATCTTCCTCTTCTGATTCTACATTCTCTTCCTCACTGTCATCACTTACCGATTGAGCACCTAATTCTGCATTTGTCGATTCTTCATTGTTTTGTGCTTCTGGTTTAGTGATCACAAGTCTTTCCTTGTTATCATCTTTTTTAGGTTCTGATCTGCTTGTACCTTCAAATTTTCCAGATAGATCATCTACCTTCACATTAGCACTTTCAATAATTTTCTTAGTTCTCTTATTGTAACATTTATATGCCTTACTCTTAGAAGAGTATCCAAGAAAACTTCCTTCATCGGATTTTGCATCAAACTTCTTATTGTAGTTATCCTTCTTAATGAAGCATTGACTTCTAAAATTTTTGAAATAACTTACACAAGGTGTTTCACCATACCATAGCTCATAGGGTGTCTTATTTTTACCTTTCTTCATAAGTACCCAATTTAATGTATATACTGCACTTCTGACCGTTTCTCTCCAAAACATCTTAGGTACATTACCCTGTAACAACATGTTTCTTGCAGCTTGAATGATTGTTTTGTTCATCCCTTCTTCTATAACATTTTGTTTTGGTGTCCTCGAAGCAAACATCTATCTCTTGATACCCTGTTCATCACAATACTTAACAAATTCATCAGATGTGAATTCTCCTCCTCGATCAGACCTTAAACATTTCAAGTTCTTACCAGTTTCATTCTCACCTAGAGATTTAAATAATTTGAACTTACTAAAAGCTTCATAATTATCCTTTAAGAATGTAACCCACATCATCTTAGAATAGTAATCGGTAAAGAGTATGAAATATTTATCACCAAAATAACTTTTTATTCTCATAGGGCCACAGAGATTAGTATATACCAAATCTAAAATATTTTCATATGTACACTTCTTTCTCTTAAAATAAATAGAGGTCATCTTTCCAATTTGACAATCTTTAAAAATCACATTATCCGGTTTAACAATTTGAGTCAATCCTCTTACAACACTTGACTTGCTTACCTTCACCATGTTATCAAAATTCATATGACAACATCTCTTGTGCAACAACCAGCTATTTTCTATTCTTGCAACCAGACAATTATTGGCATTAGCATTCAAATGAAATAAGTTGCCTCTAGTTTTCTCCCTGGTAGCAATTAGTTCACCATTACCTCCAAGAATTCTACAGACTCTACTTATACACTCAAGAAAATATCCTTTATGATTGAGATGACCAACACTTAAAAGATTATGCTTTAGACAATCAACCCAAAATACATCATCAACATTACTCTTCCCATTTAGAGAGATAGAACCTTTACCTTTCACGATGGAGGAGGAGTTATTTCCAAATCTGACAACACCTCCATCAAATTCATTAAGGGTTATAAATTTACTTTTGTATCTGGTCATGTGGTGTGAGTAGCCACTATCTATAATCCACTCATCACTATTCTCCATATGAGATACTAATGCCTTTTCTTCTGACAGTTCCTCCTTTACGGCTACAAAGACAATTTCTTCATTGTTATTTTCTTCTTCAGACTCCTCATCGGTCACACCTTCATATACTGCAACATAACAGTGTTTCTTGACCTTTCCATTGAATCTTTTAAACTTTTCTTTCTTATCGGTGTTAGGGAAGTTAGCAACAATATGACCAATTTTACTACAAGAGAAACTCTTCAAAGGTAGCTTTCCTTTATACTTACCAGAGCCTCTTGGAAATCTCTTTGCTAACAATGCCTCAAGTTCCATCACTTGATTTTAATTTTCTTCATTTCACTGGTTACTTCCATGACTTGTCTTGCACTCATGATTATGACATATATATTTTCCTTTTCTAGCAAATGAACTGGTAATAGAGGCTTTAAAGGCAAATTCAGTAGATTTTGCCACACTATTGTCAAAAATATTTAACTCAAAAGCTGTAAGTTTACCAATCAATGAGTCAACAGTTACCTTATCCTTTGAAATAGATCTAAGTTCTTGGATTGCAAAAAATCTTATAGCATATTGATGTTGAAGAGTTCTAAGCAACTTACTCACTATAGCATCATCTTCTATCTTACCTCTAGCACTCTTTATGCCACCAATAACTTATTTGATTCTCTTACCATATTGTGCAATATTTTCTCCTTCAAGCATTTTCATGTCGTCAAACTTTCCTCTAAAGTTTTCTTCTTTGACTCTTTGTACATGCTCATCTCCTCCATATATTGTCTCTAGCTTTTCCCACACCTCCTATGGAGTTTCCATTCCTTGAACATGAATATATTTTGAATCTGATAAATTACTTACAATAGCTTCTAAGGATTGCATGTTCTCTTGCTTCTCTTTGATTTCATCCAGTGCTAAGGGACCAGTAGTAGGAGCAACATATCTTGTTTCAACATGCATCCAATATTGTGCACCAAGAACTTTAATGTAGATCTTCATTCTATATTTCTAGATCTTGTAGTTCTCCTTGTTAAACTTAAGACCCTCTTTCTTCATCATCTTGACTTCCTCATAATCTTTTCCTGAAGTGGTTAGGCTTTCTACACACAGAGGACCAAAGCTCTGATACCAATTGTTAATAAAATGAGAATCCGGTTAATACTGAGACTGGGGGGTGAATCAGTATTAACAAAAACTGAAACTTTCAACACCAAAATAGACTTATCTCAGATATGAAAACATTCAATACTTAAACCAATTCTTCATAACAAATTACCTTATCAGATCTAGACAATTATTTCCACTTATGCAAACTTATTAATCAGATTAGCCATCAACTCAATATTAGATCAACAAAAACTATTACCAACTTATTAACTGATTAGAATGCTTCATCAACCATTTAACAATCAATATTGGTAACCACTTTAAGATCTCTCATAAACAAACATAAATTGTTTTAACCGGAAATCATAAATAAATCATGAACATCACAAGAAAAGAATTCCACACATGAACACCATAATTTTGATGTGGAAACCCAAATAGAGAAAAACCACGTTGGGAGTTGGTACCCACTAAAATTTGTACTCTTTTGAAGTGCGCCCTGTTAGGAGGTTACAATACACCCGGTTAGGAGTAGACTCTGTTAGGAGTCACCCGGTTAAGGGATTTAGCTATCACTCCAACTAGGAGCTTAATGATCTGTTAGGATCAACCTCATGAGAGGATTTACCACCCTTTTTCAGAGCTTCCCTATTAGGGGACTTAAATGATAAAGGTATGTTAGGACCTACCCAGTTAAGGGATTTAAGTTGTTGTAACTGTTAGGGAACAATAATGAAAAGTGATCTATTACTTTGCACTTTCAACTTGCTAAATCAGATCCAGTTATGCTTCACAGTCTGCAACACTCAGATAGATCTCTATCTTCTCTGTGATGACTTAACTCATTCTCCTAATACCACTGACACATAAAACATCAATGGTGTCATCCTAAATAGACATCTCAATTAGGTCGACCAATAAACCCTAATTACATATTGCAATTACAATACAGATCATAGCACATCTTCATCTAGATCATTACAACAATATACAATTCTATATCAACCATTGGTTGATCATAACTCATCAAAAAAAAATCCGATCTGTACCAAAGTCCAAACCTCAAAACACTCTACTAAGTGTTTTGTTGTTTCCCAAGAAATTCTTCCTTGAATCGCACCAAAAAACACTTAAATCATCTTCACGGGTTGTTTCGTGCTATCTCCTCCATGTAGACTCATCTTCAATCACCGTCATATCAAGAATCATTATCAGTTGATTTATTTCATTACCGGTCCTTAAACCCTACTAAAACCCTAGCAAAACTTTATCAGAAAGTCAAAACATACCTTTCGGTAACCATCATAGAATGCGGTTCTAGTTACATACTCAAATCCATCATAAAAGTTTATGTTTCAAACCACAAGTCACCAAACATCACCAATCACCCGATTCCATCAAAACTTATCTGCTTTACCGGTTAAGGTCCTAATTCTCAGTTTTGTCGATAAACCTTTTCAAACTGTCCAACTCTAACTCTGGTAGACCAAATCACTTAGCCAAAAAATAAATCATCTAAAAGCATCTGTAAACGTCATCAAACATCAGTTGACCCTAGTGGACATCAATGACAACACAAATAACTGATCATGTCATCTTTCCTCTACCGGTATAGTCATACATCATCATCTCATCTTCATCAGTTATGTCAATCATTCCAACATCAGTTATGTCAATCATGCAGTAATGATAATAAAAATTGTAAGTATCTGGTTTTGTTCTCAATTGTTTGTATGGTTATAATTGTTCAGTGTTATGTGGTTGTCTCAATTTTTATTTCTTTCATGTTATTTAAATCAGTGTATCAAGGATACTTCTGATTTATCAAAGCATCTCTTTATTGCTCTATGTAATTTATTTAATTGGCTTCTATAATGCATAATTAAAATCTATTTAATAGATCACAGTAATTTGGAAGAATCATTTGGATTAAGAAGAACTTAATAACATTAATTTTATGCACATTTATGTCAGTCATAAACAATTAAGGTTCTACTCAATTTGAATTATGTTCAGAACACATATTTACATGGTTTAGACTTTGTTGCCCTGCAAGAAAGACACCAATCTTAAAAGTTATCAAAGACTTTCTTTCAACCGAATTTAAGATTGTTTTTTATTTTTAGTATTAGGAGTAGATGAAATTTTCTTGTAATAAGTAATTTTTGGTGTAATTAATTATTTATGTTGGATATTATTACACCTTACTTAAGTTTAGTTAGGTACATGCATTTCATAGTAGTTTGGGTATGAGACACTTGGGTGTTTGTGCCACATTGGGATAGTGTGTGTAGGAGAATTTCCACCTTTTGTGGTCTTATCTTGTTACATTCTACATTCGGTGGGTGATCCACCTCATGTGGAATATTATATTCTTTCTCCTACCTACCCCTACTTATCCCTACCTACCCTTGTTTCTTATTGAGCCACATGTCATGTTTGTGTGCTCACATATCCATATTGCCTTGCCTATATAAGCAGGCTCATATTCATTGTATGTAACAATTGATCATTCATCTATTGATGAGAATATAATTTATTCTTGTTCTATATTTTGTCTCTCTATTTTGTACTTTTCATTGAGCTCTTGATCTTGGCAAAATCTCACATGGTATCAGAGCCATTAGAGCATCATTGATTCATCTTTGGAGAGATTTTGAAGGACGTCAAGAGGCAGATCTGAGGAGCAACATCTTTTAGAGGCGTCCTAGACCAGATTCGACCTCACCATCGCATCTGGATGGCCATTTCCATGAATTTTGACTATAAATTTGCCTATATTGGGTGAAAGTCAATTTCAGGGCCTTGGAGGAAAAATTCAGCCTATTGGGTTGTACGGTATGATTTTTTTTCAAAAAAAAATATTTTTTATTTTTCTCCAAATTTTGTTTTTTAATATATTGCAATATTATAAAATTCGCAGTTTTATTTTTTTTTGTTTGGGCATATTGAAAAGTAATATTATCAAAAAAATATTTTGTATTGAGGGGGGGTCTCGTGACCACCCCCCCGTACTTCGTATTGTGCCCGTGGTGATTTGCAATGGCTCTCGTACTAGCCGGACCCACCGTGTTTCTCAACACCATCTGCATTCCCGGTGACTCTCATTGTTGCTACTTCCGGTTGCCACTACACTACCACCCACCAGCTCCCGTCCTCCCTATGTCCGAATTCCTTTGTCAGCCGCTCTGCACACTTTTTAGGTCCTTTTTTGGTGCCACCCATCTACTCCCCCTAGCGGCCACCCAACTACTGGCTCCCGCACATCTTCCTCGGTCGGCGACCTTGGTTTCTCCCGCTCGGCGGTCTTGGTTTCTACCACCCGACGACCTTGGTTCCTCCAAGATGACAAAACATGTGGCACTTCCTAATTTGTCCACGCAGATGTATGGTCACACACATCAGTGTCCAGTTGGCAGCTACCCTAGGTAGTCATACAGGCCACTCATCGAACCAGCCAGCATATGGATTTCGCCACACAGAGTGCACAATCAGCAACACATTAGGACGTCACGTCATCCGTACAACTGATACAGTCAATTGCCCCGTCACCCGATAAGTGTCTGCCACATCAGCGCCAAGTCATCACCACATCATATTTTTGTACAGCCACCTCACTGACAGCTCAGAAGAACGTACGAAACTTGGCATTATCTGATTCGTCCATGTCATTCGTTTGTACCGTACGGACGCACAATCAGTAAGGAGGCAAAGTTTTGGCAACGGCCATACGGCCGTGAAATTTAACCTCGCAGATTTCTGACGTCATCTTTTTTTTGAAAATTTGGCAGGCCCCTCTTCGTTGAGCTTTTTGATTTTGCAGTTCAACTTCAAATGGCCATATCTTGCTCATTTTTGCTCTTTTTTGCTCCTTTTTTGGTGCATTTTTTTTTGAAATGGGCTAATTTTTCATGTAATTTCTCATGGTGGCATTATTTTCTGATTTTTATGGATAGATATTTCATAAATATTAGTTTTTGGTGACTATACCTGTCCAATCCCCATTTCTGCATTTTTCAGGATTTTGTTTGGGCTCATACAAACTCCTTTTCTGGTGTCCTTTTTTTTGAAAGTGCATGTTTTTTTGCTACTTTCATAATCTGCTATCAGATTGCATTGATTTTGAGTAGAAATTGTACTTCCGCATATGGTCTTTTTTGGCCAATTTGGCACTTGTATTGTATAGATCTATCTTTCTGGTATTTTTCATTGTAGTTCTTAGCCTATTGGGGCAGTTGTAAAACAAAATCAAAAGTCCACCTTGCCATTGTTTGCAAGTGGCCTATTGTACACGCACTACATATAAAGTGTCAAAATCATCATTTTTGGGGGGATGGTACTTTGATTGAGTGAATTTAGGAGGGTGTCTCTTTTGATTTTGTGCTCTTGTGTTCTTTCCTTTTTTCTGCTATGGGTTCTCCTAATTTTCCTCTCTTAACTCCTCATAATTATGCTACTTGGAAAATTGATGCATGGAGTAAACTTATGGAAAAAGGATTAACTCATTATAGTGATGGAACTATTGTTGCTCTCATTGATCCTAAGGCTGATCCTATTGCTCACTTGAATTGGCTCACTAAAAATATCATGGAAATTGGTACCTTAAGAAATTATGTATCAAAGGATCTCATCTTTCATATTGAAAAATGTGCCTTAATTAAGGATGATTGGCAAAAGTTTCAAGACTTGTATGGTCAAGTAGATGAGATTAGGGGATATCAAATTGATAGTGATCTCACATGTTAGATCCCAAGAACTTTTATACTATACAAGACTGTCACTAAGGCAAAAGAGTTGAGGGCACAACTCAAGGACTGTGGCATTGATAAGAAGGATACTCAATTGATCTTCAATTTCATGGGCATGCTTCCACTAGAATATGCAGCATTTGTTTCTAGTTTCCAAACCCATAGGATGACAATGGGTTCAAGCTACATAATGCCTACATTTGATGCTTTCACCGAAATGTTGATGATGGAACAAACTAAGTTGATAAGCATGGGCATTCTCAAGACTTCTAAGTCTCAAGAATTAGTGGCAAATCAAGGGAACAAAGGAAATCAAGGAAAGGACAACTCCAACAAGAAGAAATGGCAGTTAAAGCCTAAGGACAAAGCACCACCTTCTCCACAACAAGGAGATTCATCCTCTTCCAAGAAGGACAATTCACCAAAGAAGGAGAGACCTACTTGTGCCTATTGTAAAAAGGTTGGTCATGAGGAGCATCGTTGCCATTCTAAGAAGATTGATGAGCTCACACACATCCTCAAAAAGCACAACATTTATTTGCCTCATGCCTACAAGAATGAGGATTCATCACCTTCCACTTACTCAAAATCAAAAGGGAAAGGGAAAGCATTTATGGCTTCTACAAGTGGGAAGACTCACTCTTTTGCGAAAAGAAAAGGAAAATCTCTTTGTGCTACTACAAGTCATGATTCAGGGAGATAGCTTCTAGATTCAGGGGCTTCTCATCATATGGCATCTTTGGAGTCTATGTTTTCTACATTTGAGCCTTGCACCATGCCTTAGATTTTGATGGGAAATCATACATACATGGATATGATGGGGAAAGGAACTATTGTCATTGGGGATAACTCCTTCAATGATGTGTTGTGTGTACCCCATTTGACAAACAATATCCTTTCCATTTATCAAATCACACAAGGGGCAACAAAGAAAACTATGGAGTTCACACCTGAGTCAATTTTCATTAGAGACTTGGAGACTAGAGCTATCATTGCAACTCGGGTGGTGGATCATGCATCTCGATTATACTCCTTTTCAGATTTTGTTGATGAGGATGATTTCACATATGATGATTCTTCACATGATGATCACACTTCTTGTGATGATTCAGATTTTGAGGAGAACTTTGGGTACTTGAACTTGGGGATTCTCACATGTGACCCCATTCTTGAGCCTTGTATTTCATCTCCTCCTATTTCTATCACATCACCTCTTGCACCTGATGATGTGGATAGCGTGACAATTTTACCTTCTTATTTAGTACAACAGGATATATCTTGTCTTCCAGCTTCAGTTTCATGGGATGAGTACTTGACAAACATTGTAGGTTTGTTTGTGTAATCATACATTGCATATTTGGGAGACATCATTGATGACATTCATCTTCTCTTTTATGAAGATTATCCTTCTTCGATTGTTGTGAGGGAACACTCTGACCCTCTTGTTCATTCTCTACATGATCATTGTTTCGAGGTTGAAATGATTATGGATTCTTATGTACATTAGTTGGAGGAGGTCTCTTTATTATTAGAGGAGACATGTGAGTCTTTGGGACTTGTTCTACATTCATCTCCACTAGGATCTTGGAGTGCCTTTTTTAGCAGTGTGGCATAGTTCACCACCTTTGGAGGGGGTATCTTTCATCATTGACATGGGGACACTTGAGCAGTTTTCAGAGACTTCATTCATCATGAGTTTTTTTCCTACATCTTCCCTTCATGATTGGGGAGACTTCATTGATACACCTTTGGTTTTGTTTCTTCCCAAGGGGAGGAATGTTGTTCGACATTCATGGAGCAATTTCTTCATTCATTCTCAAGCTTCTACCATTGGTGCAGATTCTACATTGAGGGAGGGCTACCTAGCTTCTCTTCTTCTCTCATATGCGGGGGACTTTTTTCTCACATGGGGATTTGTTCATCACATACTTCTTTGAGATTTCTCTTGTATAGTTTTCATCTCTCTTTTGGGGGAGGGATTTTTCCCATTGGTTTTTTCTCTCTTTCCCTGCTTTGTGAGAGATTTCATTGCATTGGTTTGCATGCATTTACATTTGTACATGAGTACCTAACATGGCCTTGTAGCCGAGACCCATCTTGCATTGCTTAGTTGCATTGTAGACTTAAGTGCATTCCCCTAAGTTTCACTTAAGGGGGGGTGTTGGTGTAATTAATTATTCATGTTGGATATTATTACACCTTACTTAAGTTTACTTAGGTACATTCATTTCATAGTAGTTTAAGTATGATACACTTGGGTGTTTGAGCCACATTGGGATAGTGTGTCTAGGATAATTTCCACCTTTTGTGGTCTTATCTTGTTACATTCCACATTTGGTGGTTGATCCACCTCATGTGGAATATTATATTGTTTCTCCTACCTACCCCTACTTATCCCTGCCTACCCTTGTTTCTTATTGAGCCACATGTCATGTTTGTGTTCTCACATATCCATATAGCCTTGCCTATATAAGAAAGATCATATTCATTGTATGTAGCAATTGATCATTCATCTATTGATGAGAATATAGTTTATTCTTGTCCTATATTTTGTCTCTCTATTTTGTACTTTTCATTGAGCTCTTGATCTTAGCAAATTCTCACAGTTATCTATTTTAATATCCTCATGCTAGAAAGAAATAGATAAAGGAGATAATTTCACTCATAAATTGTGTGAAGGTTTCAATGTATTGTAGTATCATTCAAAGGAGTGAATGATTTATGATTATAAGGGTACACCCTCCAAAGCATAGAAGAGAAAAAGATATCTACCCTTGGGAGATTCTTGTTCGTTGGCTAGATCAATTGTAAAACCTAATTATTTGGCATACTCTCAGGGTTTTACGATCTATTGATTTTGGAACCAACATGGTATTTTATTATGATTTGATGTTATTCCTTGTGAAGTTGTTGTTTTCTCAAGGATTCTCTCTTATGCAAGAGGTGTGTATCCTTGACTATAACCTCTTTTACACTTGGCAATGTATATCTATTATAAACAAACCCCTCCACTTTGGATCAAAAGTGTGCCATCCTTCATCAAGAATCCCTTTCACTTAGCAATAAGAGGAAGGTAGGCATTATTGTTCTCCTTACCTTCTTTTGGTAGAATATGTTATGTTTATTCAAGAACTCCTCTTGGAGGTAGATTTCTTTTGAAAAAATATATCTTCTCCTCTAAGGATTCCCTTTACACTTGTTGCAAGATATCTCTTTTTCAACTATCTTATCCTTGCTTATAAGAGTATTACCTCTTTGTCTTGAATTTAAAAGGATATCTCATTGGTTTTTAAGGGGGGTATCCTTGTTCCCAGCTTCCATAAGACATCAAAATAGGACTATGTTTACATTTTAATGGGGGTAGACCATATTCTTTAGAATATATTGTACTATATTTTTGCATGTCTTAAAAGAGGTGTTCATTCTCAAAACCAAAGAAAACAAACTCTTACACAAGATACTTCATTCCCAAAACTAGACACAACATTTATATGTCTTATAGAGGGTGTACATTCTCAAAACCAAAGAAAACAAACTCTTCCACGATATGTCCTAAAAAACAAGCATATATTTGTCTTACATGAGGTTACACATACTCAAAACCAAAGCAAACAAACTCTTACACGAGATGTTCCTGATACCAAACACACATTTGCATTTTTAATTTCATGGCCTACATAGGTTGTTGGATGCTCGAAACTAGAGAAAACAAACTCTTATATGGGATGCTTAACACCTAAAACCAAATAGTTGCACACACAGCAAGATGAGTGGAACTAGCAAAAAACAACTAGACTATTTCTACTCTCCTCTCTAACATGGATCACCTAGTAAAACATAACTAGATTATTTTATCCATGTCCTCTCTCTCTTCTTCTCATGGATCACCTAGAAACTAAAACTATAATGTGTATCCATGTCTCCCCCTTTCTTCTCATCATGAGCTCATAGCTTTGCTACTTGTGGTTCATGGTTTTATGCATGCTCTTTTTCTTTTTATGTGATCGCTTGTGTTCTTCAGATGGAATTTTCAAGAATGATATTAGTGGTTGTAATGTGGTGAAAAGTGATGAGGGGACATCAAGTGGAAATCTTTACTCCCCTCAAAAGAGGAATGGGAGATTCACAAAGGATTCCCTTCAACTTCTCACGCACATTAAATTTAAAAGATGGGGGTTGAATTCACTAGATTCAATCCCAATGGAAAGAGATTGAATGCTAAATGAATTGTAAGGAATTTGGCAATGGATTTGGAAAGTAAAGAAACCCTCTTTTAAAATAGACAAGTTGAGTTAAACGAATTGAGACTAAGTGTAAATATGAAGCTGTGCACCTAGAATTAGCAGTAAGATGTTGAGATGGAGCTCCCCTGCAAATTTGAGAAAACATTTTTGGGACCAGCTTGAAAGTGTACTTGGTGCTCCAAAAATCCGCATGCCAAAAAGGGTTTTTCCATCTCTAAAAATGAATCCTAAACCTGCAATTACATCTGCACACTTGCAACCTACACATAGAAAAGAGAAAATGTAGTTGGGATTGCAGGTTTGCCTTCAGGTCAAACCCCATTTTGAAATTAACCAAGTGATTGAAAATAATTGCAAGTAAATGAAAGGAAATTTTTGAAGTAGAATCCACCTCAAGAGAGGATGCAATTGAAATGTTGATAGAATTTGTTGAAAGGATATGTGGAATAAAATGTCTTGAATGTTGATAGGGATCTCCTCTTCAATTGTTGAATCCTTGATTTGAATGCAACACCTAGCCTTGAAAGGAGACTTGAAATGCTCAATGGATGCTTGAATGTTTGCTTGTGCTTTATGATCAACTGGTTGTCGCTTATCGTCGCTCTTCTCATGAACTTAATTTTCGCTTGACTTCACTTTTTGAACCTATGCTCCTTATATACTTTCCAATTAGGGGTTTTTAACTGATTTTCCATCTTAGGTGGACATAGGAAAACTTTCCCCGCTCACAATTGATAAGCCCTATGCAGGATTTGATCAAGGGAGGCCCAAAATAGGGTAGGGATAGGGGCGCCATGTCCCTGTCCTAGGGGGGACAGCGGCACCACGCCCCTGTCCTACCTTAATTCAGGACAAGCAGTGACAAAAAGTAGTGCAGGGTGCAAACTTCAATTGTTTTGAGCATGTCTCGGGTCTCCAATCAGGCTTAGGGATTCATCCGCCAATGCAAAGACCCAAATACGATCGAAAATTACAAGGTCACAATTTTATGATGCTACATTTATCCCCCACTTTAACGGGAGTATAAGTGTACACTAATACTACTGGTAAAGTACAAGGAAACAAGACTGAAAGACTTTCACCACGTCAAGGAGGCAAGATACACCAAGCCCCCAGTGGACTAAGGATCTTAAGACTTAAATTGACAAAGTAAAAGGGAAGATAAAGAGGGAGAGAACCATGACTGCAAGTAGCCAAGTTCCCCTCACTATGAGTCATGAAAAGCAAGGATACCAAAAATTACAAAGCAAAGACAAGTCCACTAAATAACTCGAAGTATCCAGAAGGAAAATATGAGTGGAGTGTATGCCCCCACATTAAAGTGAGTGCGCAAGCCTTATCAGGAGCAATTGCTTTAAGGTATGATACACCAAAGAGAGAGAGACGGAGACAAAGATAGAGAGAGAGAGAGAGAGAGAGCACGTTATCACAAGGATTTAGCCCCCAATCGAGGAATAAACCCAAGGATAATGAAAACAGAGCACGAGGTGGCTTCACTTTCCTTGGGGTCAGTATGTTGTATGATAACTCATGTATATCATGTATATATATGCATAGAACAGTCCTCGTTCCCCAAAGAAAGGAAACCACCTTGGAAGAAAGGGAACACATGTGTCTTTTGAGTCAACATGAAAGAGACCAAAAGAGATATCAATGCTTTGCATCATCCTCAAGTAGACATCACTAGGGACAATAAATAGAAGAAAAGGGATACACATAGAAGAATTGGCACAAAAGAGAAAGAAAGGAGAGAGGTAGAGGATCTACGGTGCTAATGCAACTAGTCTAGCATGACATCCACCTCTCGATCATATTGATCACTATTTTGGGAAGGCGGGAAACATGCCAAAGGAGCAACATTAAGCACAATAGATGGAGCTATCACAAGATCCAAACAAGGACAATGCTCATTTTCTAAGTCACTTTTTTTTGTTTTGAGGAGCTAGGATCAAGGCTTTTGAAAATTCTGCAGATAAATCTTTGTCAACATCAACATATTCATATTCATGATCAGAAGCATTAGGAGTTGTATTTTCATCATGAATAACATTTTCACCTATTTCTTCACCAAGATTTATAGAAAGAGGATCCCTAACATGAATAGAAGTAAAACCATCACATGTTTTTTGCAACTTATGATTTGGATATTTAGGTTCAACATCTTGCTTAGGATAAAATAGAATCATGTCAACTGTTAGTGTTTTGGGAGATTGAATAGTTTGAGAAACAACATCACGAGCTCTACAATGACCTTTTCATTGGTGATCTCTCACACAATGATTTCGTCGAGTCTTAGCGGAAGGCTGAGAAGAAGGAGGAATATTTATTGAAGGAGGAATGTTTTTTGAAGGAGAAATATTTGTTGAAAGAGGAATGTTTTCATCTTTGGTAGTTGGATGGTTAGGTTGAGGTCTCTTAGGTTGAACAAGAGGAGAGGTGGGTCTCTTCTCTCTATAAGAGCAAGGAGGTGGAACTGCACCATATAAAGGAGGAATGTTTTGTGTAGGAAGAAGACCAAGTCCATCATGAGGAGGAGATACAGGTCTAACCTTAGGAGGGATATTATTTTTCTTCTTAGGAGAAGGCATAGTTCCATCCATAGGAACAGGTTGGGAATCTTCCTTAGGAGGAAGATTAGTTCTATCTGTTAGAGGAAGAACTTCATCTTCAAGAATAGTGGGGATATCAAGTGTTGGAGTTCTAGGTTGGCTTAAGGATAAGATCATATCTTTCTTCCATTTTTTATAAGATTGAAAGAGAGAATCACTTCTTGCTGAAAGAGATTGAAATTGTTGAGGCCAAAAGTAATCAATAGGAATACCTGGGCTTCTTTCAATTGGTCAAAATAAGCTATGGTTATCATTTATGATTTCTCCATTATGGGGAAATTTCAAACACTTATGGATTGGAGAGGAAAAAGCCTTCATGGAAGATACCAAAGGTTAGCCTAACTTCACAAGAAAATCTATCAAATAACTTAATGACCACATTAGTATCATCTTAGATTGGTTGATGCAAATGTAAAGTATAAAGATATCTTCAATGATGACATTAACCATGCAAGAGGGATAAATAAGCACACCTCGACAAGGTTTGTATTGGATCTTCGCAACTATGTATAAAGGGTCATCGGGTGCTCTAATGGTCTCACTAGGGTCAAATGTGATACATGGATCCTTAGGTGTTTCTTATTTCTCTACCATATTCACCAAATTTGGAGTCATGGTAGTGAAATAAGAGGGAGAGAAAGAGGTATGTTCGGTCTCAATCACATTAGAGGTATGAAAGGGTAAAGGAACAGTGAAAATATTAAGATTTTGATTAGGAAGAGCCACTAATTTGTTTCCCTTATCATTCACACCTGCCACATATATAGTATTATTATCAATCAGGTCTTGAATCTTACTTTTTAATGCAAAACATTTCTCAGTATCATGACCAGGTTGACGATGAAATTGACAAAAATAATTATTATCAAAGTAAGGTGAGGTTGCCTTAGAAGGGTCAACTGGTTTTATTGGAGGAAGTTTGATAACATTTCTTTGTAATAACTGAGACACGATGCTATGAAAAGATTCATTCAAAGGAGTAAATTGTCTTTCTCTTTTGAAAAATTTAGAAATAGGAGGCACACCTGTTGTAGCATTCACATTGTTGTTGTTGATGGTGTCATTGAATTTTATGAAGCCTTTGTTAGGTTTGACCATCGCAAACGGTTGTTGAGCACTCTCACCCTTGTCACTCGGAGCCATAGGAGTAGATTGCTCCAGTTGACTCACAGTTAGTTGATAATTATGAAGTGTTGCCCACAATTGTGGAAAGGAAGTAAACTCAGAAAGGAGAAGTTTTTCCCTAATGTCTTTTTGCAAATTAGAAATGAAAATTATTTGAATATCATTATCAGGCACTAGAAAATAAATTTGAGAACACAAATGCTTATATCTACCAATGAAATCAGTCACTTTTTCTTTAACACCTTGTTTACAATGCATTAAATCAGTCAAAGT
The DNA here is from genome assembly GCF_030272615.1 of Cryptomeria japonica. Lineage (NCBI taxonomy): Eukaryota > Viridiplantae > Streptophyta > Pinopsida > Cupressales > Cupressaceae > Cryptomeria > Cryptomeria japonica. The sequence goes on along the minus strand of NC_081412.1, from coordinate 346,218,291 downwards.
GATTTTAGGACCTATGTTGTTTTTAAATTGTTGAATAAAATCATTTGCTAATTGTTGAAAAGAAGTAATGGAATAGGAAGGCAAAGAGCAATACCATTGTAAAGCCTTATCTCTTAGTGTTCTAGTAAACAATTGGCAAGCAATCTTTGATCATAAGCAAAGTCAGTACACAAAGTTTGGAATATTTTGACATGTGTTAAAGGATCACCTTTTCCATTATAGAGTTCCAATTGAGGGACTTCAACATGTTTAGGAGGGACAACTCTAACAATGTCAAGAGAAAGTGGGCTTGCAACATCAAATGTGGGTACACTAAACTTGGACTGACTCATAGAAGCGATTTGTTATTGCAATGAAGACACAGTTTGAGCAAGGTTATTAATGGTTGCTTTGGTTGAGGAATTTATGTTAGACATGTTTGATTGAGAAGGCGGTGTGATGTTATTGAAAAAGACATTGATTGAGAACAAGGTGGTGGAACACTATGGTAATTAAGCATGAGTGATGATTGAGTAGGAAATGGTATATCGAAAGGAGGGATAGAATGATTGGTTGGGAGACAATAGGAATACTCATTGAAGGCATAGATAAAGATGGAGGATTGATTGAGGAAAAGGGATTATCCCCATGAATAATGGTTGTAGGTATGACATTTTGAGTTGATGTAGTCATGATGTTTGAAGTGAAAGTAGGAATACTAGTCATTGAAGTGGTCAAAGGAATAGAATGATTCATTTGTGTAGGAGGTTTTGAATAACCTAATTTCTCAGCACAACTCTTTATGTGAGCAATACCATGCAATATATCAATTCCATTCTTATACTTTGAATCATGTATTTTAGACCTTCAATTAATGGAAGAGCTTCACTATTAAGATATTCTTGGGACATCCATTGTTGGAATTTGTCGAATTGATTATCCAATTTTGAAAGTTGATCTATGGAAACTCTAGTCAAAGATTCTTCTTCATCATTAGAATCAACAATTGGGTAGATAGGGATGTTATTAGGATGGGAAGAATTAGCACTATCCTCATTGAAGAAGTCTCCCAAATTAGGCTCCATCTCTTTGGTAATTAAACCTTGGTAAGCCTTAATTCTAATGCTTTGTCTAACGGGGATAGTATAGGTAGGACTAATAGTCGTAAAACTCATGCACTAGAGGGAAAATTTGAATTTTTGAATTTTGGAAACCAAGTTTGCAAAATTGAATAATGCAATATTCAAGAAAATGATGATTAGACAATTTGAACTTTGTGGAAAGAGGAAATGGCACGCTTCTCAAGAAAATTTATGATAAAAAGATTAAAATTTAAAATTAGGGCCAATGGGATACCACTTAATTAAAATTGACAAAATTAAGGTTCTAAAATTAGGACAGATTATAATTAACCACTTAATTTTAAATGTTTCCTTGAAAGTTGTAATGTTGAAATTGGGAAATATTTTTTATTTTAGAGGAATCAAAATTCGACAAAATCAGCAAATTTCCTGGATTTAAATAATTAAATACAGTCATAACTGTTAGGACCCGGAGGCAACTGAGAGGGGGGGGGTGGGGGTGAATCAGTTGTCTATTAATTTCAATCCAAATATAACTTAACCAAACTTAGTGCATAATACCAGTAAACCAAACATTAATGTTGGTAGACAGTTTAGCAATTAATAACAGTACCGGTAAAGTTTAATGCATGAAACAGAAAGACAAATAACATACACAACACATAACACAGTTATTTGTATGTGGAAACCCTGTAAGGGGAATAACCATGGTGGGAAACCATACCCACAATCAGATGATACTACTACAGATAGTATGTGTGTACAAATGGGGTCTGCACAAGCAGAGAGGCCAACTACCTAGAGCTCACTGCTCAATCACAAAATGGAGTCACACTGACTACAATTGGATGGTTAAATCCAATGATAATGTACTACTTAAAGTAGCATCTTCATATGATGGATTCAGTACCGGTTAAGCTCTGATTGTCTTCCTCATACCTTCCTTGTATCTTCAAATGTTGTCTACGTGTATAGCTCTGCTTATATTCGCATATACCTTATTACAATCCTTTTTCCACTCCTCCACATAATCTCACAAATGAAATCTTACATATATACCAAAACCTAAGACCACATGTGTAGGTCGGCTCACTAAGATATTACAATTAAATCAATTACAAATGAATCATTATGTGATGCATGATGTCGGCTCAATGCATTTACAATTATAACCAATCAATAAAACATCTCCATAACATGTCGTGCTGATCTGGAATAGATAATGCTTGCCAGTCCATAACCTAGACCTATTTGTTGGTAACAGCAAATATGCAAACTCAATTGTACCAATAATCAAATCATCAAAACCAAGTGTCCAAACAATGTCTTCGGCATAACCAAGTAATCTCCAAATGATAACAGATCATCCTCAGTGTCGGTGAACAATATAACATGTCGGTTAACCAGATACCGGTGGCTGTGCATAAGTCACTGAGCATGTCGGTGAACATAACCAAGAATCTCCAAGTGTTCTCAAGTGTTGACAAGTGTTGACATCAATGACAAAACCAATGCAACACATCCATAATACCAACAATCTCCCCCTTTGGTATTGATAGCAACACAAGATGGAAAAACCATCTAAGTGCCAAAGGAGAAATGCCAAAAACCAAAAACCAACAATCTCCCAAAGAGATCATCAAAATACAGATACAGAGAGTAACAGTCTCTCCCCCAATGAATAATCTCTCCCCAAAAGATAATGTGTTTTTCCATAGATATCTCTCCCCCTTTGACATCAAATGTCAAAGCAATACAAAACCAAATACAATCAGTTCATAGAACTTATTACAATTGTTATAACCAAATTTATTCAATCTACTCCCCCTAAGAAGTAGCTCTCCTTCATCAAAGCCGGAAAAAAATTTCTCTGTTAATTCTGTCGGTCTGATGCCATGCTCCAAGTATCTAAGTTTCTACCAGTGAGGGTATAACTCCAAGCTGCTCTCTTAGATATTCAAAAGTTTCCTTAGGCAAAGGCTTAGTAAAGATATCTGCAATCTTCTCTTTAGTATTCACATAAATCAATTTCACTTCTTTTGCTTCAACATTCTCTTTTAGAAAATTGAATTTGATAGAAACATGTTTAGTTTTAGAGTGAAATACCGAATTATTTGATATATCAATTGCTGCCATATTATCATAGTAAATGATTATAGGTTCTTTGCATTTTACCTTTATGTCCTTTAACATTTTCTTAATCCATAATACATGTGTACAATTAGTTGTTGCTGCAAAATATTCTGATTCTGTTGTTGATAGTGATGTACAACTTTGTTTCTTGCTCAACCATGAAATTAGTCTACTGCTTAGAAAAAATGTTTTGTCGGTGGTTCTTTTTCTGTCATCTACATCTCCTACCCAATTTGCATCTGTGTATGCACATAAATCAAAATTTTCATCTTTAGGATACCATAAGCCAAGATTTGTTGTGCCTTGTAGGTACCGTAAAATCCTTTTTACTGCTGATTCATGATTTTCATTAGGATTACTCTGAAATCTTGAAACAATACATACTGCATTCATAATATTAGGTCTTGTTTGTGTCAAATACAGTAAACCTCCTATCATAGATTTGTATCTTGTTGGATTAACAGGTGTTGATTCATCCTTTAATGATAGTTTATCAGTTGTAGTCATAGGTGTACTTATCAGTTTAGAGTTTTCCATGCCAAATTTCTTAATTCCTTCAAGTACTTTGATTGATTTATGAATATACCTTTATTAGTCTATCAAATCTGCAATCCTAAAAATAATTTTATCTCCCCAATCATAGACATTTCAAATTCTTCCTGCATCTTATTAGAAAAGTCTTTACACAATCCATCTTCTCCTCCAAAAATGATATCATCAACAAAAACTTCAATAACCAAGATATCATCATTAGTCACTTTGTAATATAAGTTGTTGTCAGCATTACCTTTAGTGTAACCAAGCTTCAAAATATATTTGTCCAATCTAGCATACCAAGCTCTAGGAGGTTGCTTCAATCCATATAAAGCTTTCCTTAACCTGCAAACCATATCTTTGTCATCTGTCAAATAAAATCCATCAGGTTGTTCAATGTAAACTTCCTCTTCAAGATCATCATTCAGAAATGCACATTTAACATCCATTTGATATACTTTATAGTTCTTGTGTGCTGCAAAAGCTAAGAATAATCTGACTACCTCAATTCTAGCTACTGGTGCAAAGGTTTCATTGTAATCAATTCCTTCTTTCTGTGAATATCCCTTACACACTAATCTTGCTTTTTTTTGATTACCTTACCATCTTCATTTAGTTTATTTCTGAATACCTATTTAGTTCCAATTACATTTTTGTTTTTAGGTCGGGGAACCAATGTCCATGTGTTATTCTTTTCGATTTGTTCCAATTCATCTTCCATAGCTTTAATCCAATGTTTATCTTCACATGCCTCATTAATAGTTTCTGGTTTAATTTGAGAAATTAGACATACCTCTTCATTCGCCAGTCTTCCTCTAGTCATAACTCCTTGATACTTATTCCCAATTATCTGACTTCAAAGTGATTCAATCTTACATACCTAGGTGTATTCACTTGTTGTTGTTCTTTAGTCACTATGGAATTCTCAGATGATGTCAGTGTGACTGGATCAATATTCTATACCGGTGTACTCATTGTAGGTTCATTTGTGATTATCTCAATTGATGGTTCAGAGTCTATAGACCTTCTAAACTGTTCATCAATCTTCACATTTGCACTTTCAATTATTTTCTGCAATCTCTTATTAAAACATCTATGTGCCTTTCTCTTAGATGAATAACCAAGAAATATTCCTTCATCACTTCTAGGATCAAATTTCCCAATATAATCATCTCTCCTAATATAACATTTGCTTCCAAATATTCTGAAATATTTAGGAGTAGGAGTATTACCAAACCATAGTTCATGAGGGGTCTTACCGGTTTCACCTTTGATGTGAACTTTGTTGAATGTGTAAACAGTTGTATTGACTGCTTCTCTCCAATACACATGAGGTAGGTTTGCTTCTGATATCATGCTTCTAGCTGCATCCAAAATAGTTTTGTTCTTCCTTTCCACAACTCCATTTTGCTGGGGTGTCTGAGGTGTTGATAATTGTCTTCTAATTCCATTCACTTCACAGAATGTATTAAATTCCTTAGATGTGAATTCACCTCCTTGATCTGATCTCAAACATTTGATTTTCTTACCAGTTTCATTCTCTACCATCACTTTGAATAGTTTGAGTTTCCCAAAAGCTTCTGATTTCTCCCTGAGAAAAGTAACCCAACACATTCTAAAATAATCATCAATGATTAGCATGAAATATCTATCTCCTTGTAAACTTCTAGTTCTTGTTGGACCACATAAATCAGTATGAATTAAGTCAAGAACATTATTGGATTTTTCTGGAATACTCTTAAAAGTTTCTCTAACTTGCTTTCCAAATTAACATTCCTTGCATACCAGATTGTGAGGTTTAACAATCTTAGATAAATCCCTTATTGTCTTAGTTGTACTGATTTTCACAATGCAATCAAAATGTGCATGACACAGTCTCTTATGCCATAACCAAATTTTATCAATATGTGCAATCAAGCATGTCTTCTCATTGTTATTCAAATGAAAGATATTACCTCTATTCTAATTACCGGTTGCTATTTCCAAACCATTTCTATTCATGATTTTGTATTTACCATTCTTGAATTGTAATTGAAATCCCTTTTCAACTAGTTGACCAACACTCAAAAGATTATGCTTCAAACCTTCAACATAGTAAACATTATCAGTATTGTGCTTACCATCAAAAGATATAGTGCCTTTTCCTTTGATCAAACAAGCTTTATCATCTCCAAATCTTACTAGACCTCCATTGTATTACTGAAAGGTTAAGAATTTACTCTTATCACCAGTCATATGATGTGAACATCCAGAATCAATGATCCATTCATCCTTTTCTTCAATTTTAGTTGTCAGGGCCTGCTCTACCGGTTGAACAGTAGGTGTCGGTTGATCTTCTATTATTGCAACAAAAGCCCATCCATTGTCTGTCGGTTCCTCATCAGTAACTCCTTCATCAACATAGTAACATGATTTGTCTCTATTCTTCTTAAATCTGTACCTTTGATATCCAGGGTTAGGCTTGTATGTTCTTTTAGCTTCTTCTTTCAATCTTTCATGTCTATCAAGAAACCTAGATGCCATATGACCAATTTTATTGCAGTTAAAACATTTGAATGGTGCTTTACCTTCATACTTACTTCCAACTGGACCATTAGGCATTTTCCTTGCAAATAGTACTTCAAGCTCTTCAAGTTCTTCATTCTCTCTTCTAATTTCTTCAAGTTCTCTAGCATAGAGTGCTTTCCAATCAGATTTTTTAGATGATGATGATGATATTGCAGATGATGAAGCTTTGAAAGCCAAATCTATCTTAATTGTAGCAATACGACCAAATTCCTCAAGTTCAAAAGCTGAAAGTTTTCCAACCAAAGTATCTCTAGATATTGATGCATTAGGCATTGTTCTCAATTCATTAATAGCAGTTACTTTCATTTTGTATGCCAGTGGAAAATCTCTTAAAAATTTAGAAACAATTTCATCTTCACTTAAGGATCCTCCACAATATTGTATACCCAAAACAATTTCATTAACTCTTTCCATAAAAGCAGAAATCCTTTCATCTACTTCCATTTTCAGATTTTCATACCTGACCCGGAAGCGTTCCAGTTTTGCCATTTTGATAGTGGTATCACCTTCATTCAATGTCTCCAATTTATCCCAAATAGCTTTAGTAGTAGATCGGTTTGATAATCCCATGATTTGTTGATCGGATAATGCGCTCAAAAGTGCTTCTCTTGCTTTGCAATCATTCTCCCAATCTTTAGCCAAGGTTGGTGGGTTAGGTTGACTTTGAGTAGGACCAACATAGCCATTCTTTGTAACATCCCATATGTCTTTTCCAATGCACTTCAGATGAGTCTCCATTCTGATCTTTCATATACCATAGTTAGTTCCATCAAGCTTCAGACTGTCCATCCTGAAATAGTTAGTTGCCATAGAATCTCCTCAAGCTGTTAAACTTTTGCAAAAAGAGGACTAGGCTCTAATACCAATTGTTAGGACCCGGAGGAAACTGAGAGGGAGGTGAATCAATTGTCTATTAATTTCAATCCAAATATAACTTAACCAAACTTAGTGCATAATACCGGTAAACCAAACTTTAATGCCAGTAGACAGTTTATCAGTTAATAATAGTATCGGTAAAGTTTAATGCATGAAACAAAAAGACAAATAACATACACAACATATAACACAGTTATTTGTACGCGGAAACCCTTTAAGGAGAAAAACCACAGTGGGAAAGCTTACCCACAATCAGATGATACTACTGTATATAGTATGTGTGTACAAATGGGGTCTGCACATGCAGAGAGGCCAACTGCCTAGAGCTCACTGCTCAATCACAAAATGGGAGTCACACTGACTACAATTGGATGGTTAAATCCAATGATAATGTACTACTCAAAATAGCATCTTCATATACTAGATTCAGTACCGATTAAGCTCTGATTTTCTTCCTCATACCTTCCTTGAATCTTCAAATGATGTCTGTGTGTATAGCTCTGCTTATATTCACATATACCTTATTACAATCCTTTTTCCACTCTACATAATCTCACAAATGAGATCTTACATATATACCAAAACCTAAGACCAAATGTGTAAGTCGGCTCACCAAGATATTATAATTAAATCAATTACAAATGAATCAATATGTGATGCATGATGTCGGCTCAATGCATTTACAATTATAACCAATCAATAAAACATCTCCATAACGTGTCATGTTGATCTGGAATAGATAATGCTTGTTGGTCCATAACCTAGACCTATTTGTCGGTAATATCAAATATGAAAACTCGATTGTACAAATAATCAAATCATCAAAACCAAGTGTCCAAACAATGTCTTCGACATAACCAAGTAATCTTTAGATGATAACAGATCATCCTCAATGCCAGTGAACAATATAACCTGTCGGTTAACTAGATACCGATGACTGTACATAAGTCACTGAACATGTCGGTGAACATAACCAATAATCTCCAAGTGTTCTCAAGTGTTGACAAGTGTTGACATCAATGACAAAACCAATGCAACACATCCATAATACCAACAATAACAGTCTCCTGAAATTTCAGGAAAAAAGCCATGGACCAGGTTGAAAGTGTACTTGGTCTGCCCAAATTTTTTAGAAATTTTCAAGGATGAAAGCTACGATGATTTGAGAGCTAACCCCAAAAAATTGGTTGATTTTATGAATTTTAGATAGGCTAAATTGAGGTTTGAATGTCAAAATAGGACCCTATTAGGGTTTTGAAAAATATAAGAAATTGAATTCCAAATTTGAAAAAGGTCAAACCTAATGGATAGGGTCACCTTGAATAATATTTAGAAAATTAAAATTGATTGAAATTTGCACAAAGTCCAAGAAAATTTGAAAATTAGGGTTTTAGGGCCTAACCACTGAATTTTGAAATTTTGAATTTTGGAAAAAGGAGGGAAATTGAAATTTTGAATTTTAGGCAAGAAGACAAGTCTGAAAATAGTCTTAAATATGAAAAATTGATTGTGAATCCAATTTTTACACAAGTTCAAGTTGATTTTTGAAAATTAGGGTTTTGACAATTAACCACTTAATTTTGTAAATTTGATTTTGCAAATTGAACAAGACAATGAAAGAATTGAATTTGATAAGCAATGTAATTTTCAGATCTAAAAAAATAGATAGCAATTTTTTCAAAACACAAGTTCAATTTCGATTTTAACAACTAGGGTTTGATTGAATTAACCACTAAGTTTTGCAAGAAAATTAAAATTGTAAATAAAAAATATGCAATAATTTTCAATGTCAAGCATGTAAGACGTCGAGTTCACCAAAATGTAATGTGGTGAAAAGTGATGAGGGGAGATCAAGTGGAAAGCTTTACTCCCCTCAAAAGAGGAATGGGAGTTTCACAAAGGATTACCTTCAACTTCTCATGCACATTACATTTAAAAGAGGGGGGTGAATTCACTAGATCCAATCCCAATGGAAAGAGATTGAATGCTAAATGAATTGTAGGGAATTTGGCAATGGATTTGGAAAGTAAAGTAACCCTTTTTTAAAATAGAAAAGTTGAGTTAAACGAATTGAGACTAAGTGTAAAGATGACAAAGAAATGATTATATCTTGAGATAGAGATATGGGATGAATTTGTGCACCTGGAATTAGAAATAAGATGTCTAGATAGAGCTCCCCTACAAATTTGAGCAAAAGTTCCTGGGACCAGGTTGAAAGTGTACTTGGTCCTCCGAAAAATCTGTGCGTTGAAAAGGGTTTTTTCGTCTCTGAAAATGAAGCCTAAACTTGCAATTATAGTTGCGCACCTGCAACCTACACACAGAAAAGAGAGAAAATGTTGTTGGTATTGGGGGTTTTCCTTCAGGTAAAACCCCATTTTGGAATTAACCAGGTGATTGAAAATACTTGCAAGTAAATGAAAGGAAATGTCTGAAGTAGAATCCACCTCAAGAGAGGATGCAATTGAAATGTTGATATAATTGCTTGAAAGGATATGTGGAATAGAATGTCTTGAATTTTGATAGGGATCTCCTCTTCAATGGTTGAATCCTTGATTTGAATGCAACACCTAGCCTTGAAAGGAGACTTGAAATGCTCAATGGATTCTTGGATGCTTGAATGTTTGCTTGCGCTTTATGATTAACTTTTTGTCGCTTATCGTCGCTCTGCTCATGAACTTAATTTTTTCTTTTCTTTTCTTTTCAAACCTATGCAAATAAGAGGGGAAATGCTCCTTATATAATTGTCAATTAGGGGGTTTTAACTGATTTTTTGTCTTAGGTCGACATAGGAAAACTTTTTCCCACTCACAATTGACAAGCCCAATGCAAGATTTGATCAAGGGAGGCCTAAAATAGGGTAGGGACAGGGGTTCCACGTCCCTGTTCTAGGGGGGACAGAGGTGCGACCCTGTCCTGTCCTAATTCAGGACAGGCAGTGACAAAAAGAAGTGCACAGTGCAAGTTTCAGGTTTTATTGAGCATGTCTCGGGTCTCCAATCAGGCTTAGGGATTCATCCGCCAACGCAAAGACCCAAATGCGGTCAAAAATTGCAAGGTCGCAATTTTATGATGCTACAGTGGTTAAGACATTTGATTATTGAGGTTTCTTCAGCTATTTGACTCGAGGTTTTGTTTTGGTTTTTAGCTTTTGTGTGTTTCTTTTATCTTTTGTCTTTGTTTGCCTTTTTTGTTTTTGTCTTACTTTGTGTCCCCTTACATGCAATTGTGTAAGTTAGCATCCTAACATTAGGGGCTTGATTCCTCAAAATTAGTGATTTCTTATACTCCTTGTGATCTCTCTCCTAATTTCTCCTCTCTCTTTCATATTTCATCTACTTTACCATGAGTATTTGTGTAGGCCCATACTCCCATTAAAGTGGGGGCTAAATGTAGCATCATAATTTGTCATCGGGCCAATTTGCACCTCATGTTTGTACCCCTACTTTAGAATGACCTATTCTCATCTCCTTTCTAGGTATTTTTGTGTCTATTCTCTAGCTTTGAGTCCATGAACATGATTTTGTGGGTCCCACCATGAGATAACCACCTCACTTTAGCATTTTTTTGGTCTTGATTGTGGAACACCCTAGTCTGGAACCCCAAAATGCCATGGTCTTACTCAATCAGTCCCCAATTTGAAATGGGGTTGGGGCTTTATCTAATTAGTAATATTTGATCCCCATGTCTATGAATGACCAGTGGAGGTCGGCCTAATCGGTAGTTTACCTAGAAGCCCCTATATAAAGACATTTTATCAACCTAATTTCATCTAATCAATCTAAGTCTCCATCCCTAGAATTCTTGCATCCATGAAGAATTCATCATCAAGCATTTTTAGAGATCTTCATGGCTATATATTCATCATTCAATCATTATCGCTAAAAATAGCATCAATCTTATGCAAGCATGTGTGTGTGATTAGGGTTTTGTGTTTGTCATGCCATTCCATACAACATTTATGATAAAGCATCATCCTCAACAAGTATAGATCTGAGGTACATCTATTCAGCATTTATTTTAGTATTTGCACATTATTTCATTCAAGTTTAATTCCTAAATCGGGGTTTGACTTAGGTAAACACCTATTCCCAACCATTTCCCCTTCTCTGTGTGCACAAAATGGGTACAAAGTTGCATTTGGGAGGATCAACAAAATTCATAGAGATGAACATATTTAACTTTTGACTGCAATAAATTTGGAGGACCATGTCGAATTAATACTACTTGGTTCTGAAAATTAGGCCAAACCTCTGGGAACAAATTTGTGACATTTGATTTTGTCTAGATCTAGGTTGGTGTCTCCATTTAATGACTGTAGCTCATTTTTTCTATCTAAACACTTTAATAATCACCTATTTTTCCCTAACCTTCAATTGTACAATACAATTCAACTAAAGGAGGAGAAGGCCCTTTCCAGGGATCCTAGAATTTCATCAAATTCTTGGTCTTGGAAAGCTATATCTCTAACATTCCTCTCCTCCCTAATATAATTGGATAATTAGGTAGTTTAGTGGTTTTATTATCTTAATTTAACACTAACCCTAATTTTCCACCATTACAAATATGTTATCATTTCTTGAGAGAAGGTTTCAGAAAAGGAAGTCAGACTAGAATATATTTCTACATTAGAGAAGATAGCAAACAATTTTATTAAGGCATTGGTGAAGGATACTTTTGAGTACCTTGGGTAGAAGTTAAGGGTTATTGCAGCCCCTCCTATTTAAAAATAGATGCATTTTCAGTGGTGCACCTTTCTAGGGAGAGAATTATCACGTATCCTTATCTCTTGGATTGATGTCGATGCTACTCTTAGAGGGAGCAGTGGTGTGAGTTGGCTATATGGGTTTTTTTTCGTGCCCTTTGTTATTTTTCTCAAAAGGGGAGAGAGTATTGGTTTTTGATTGGGAGAGAGTATTGGTTCTAGATTGAGAATTGGTGTGAGATTTGGAGAGAGAGTTGTGAGATTATTGTTGTAGAGAGATATTTTTTTATTGATGGTGTTATTTTGGTGTTGACATCAATTACAAAGGAGGATATTGTTGGAGATTGTTGATAGCATAATATTGTATGGTTGTCATTGATGTCAAGCCTAGTTATTTGAATCAATGTTGGTCTAGATATACTTTTTCAAACCTTAGTTATCTGGATGGATGTTGGTCCAGATATTCTTTTGGTGTTGGTTGTGGCATCCTATATTCAGGGTGGTCTAGAATGCTTTTGGTGCCCTCCAAATATGTTGTTAATTGCATTATGAATTAGTAGATCATATTATTTTGGTTTGAATATGTGTTGGAAGATGTATTAAGATGTTTATTTAGGTCTTGCCTTTGCATGTGGAGATTTTCATGGAGTATTTTGCATTATAAATGGTTATATGGCCAACTAGTTGATTACATCTACATGTCCCACTTTGTAACATCCTTTAGAGTGTGTGTTAGCATGTGTAGATAGTTGGATCATTCATGGAATGATGCATTTTCATATGTTTTGGTTCCCTCTTTCTCCTATAGTGGATCAATCTGAGTATTTTAGGTTTGTGTGGATTATTTTGTGTAATATTGTTTATTCTATTTTCGTTGAACCTCAATTAGGTTTTTAATATTGTATCTCATATTTAAGATGTGCATATGGATGAATTGAGTGTGAATGAGAATTTAATTATGTGACAAGTGTATGTGAATGGTTTTCAAGTAGATTTGAGTTTGTAGTGATGCAAAAGTTAGTTTGAGAAGAGCTTTGAAGGTTATATATTCTGCAAGATAATGTATTGTGTCCACAAATATTATTAGAGATGTTTGCCATGATGTTGGTTACTTGATTTAATTTCATGATCAGGAGAATCCTTATTAATTTCTATTCAACTAACTCATTGTTGATTGACAGTGAGTCCTTCAACAACAGTTTGTATCTTGTCCTAAAGAAGTGTTCTTCAGCTATGCAAGTCCTCTTTGTATCTTGTCTAAGGGTGTGCACCTTAGTTCTGCAAGTCCTTCAGGTGTTGGTTCTCCTTAACTACATGCCTAAAATGTTTTAAACATTTCTATTCATATTGTGTTATATTCTCATCATAGTTTCTCCCTATTTGGGTTTTCCACATAAAATCTAGTGTTCATGTGTTTATGTGTTTATGGTTGATGTGTTCATGGTTAATGTGCTATTGATAAATTAGTTGATTAATAAAAAAATTTGAAGTTTCATACTTATTCACCCCCCTCTTAGTCTTGTTGGGTGTTCAACACCATGCTCATGTGAAAGAGTATGATCACACAAAAATGAAAAATTATAGAGACAAATATTTGTTGAATGATAAGTTCATGTTGAAACCAGAGTGTGCCCATTTGAAAGAAAAGAAATCAGATGTCTGGAGTTATTTTCCCATGTTCTACAAAGAGGAGATTAACATAATTGTATTAAGTCATATACATGAACAATTCATTTCATTAGACAAGAACTAAATGATAGTGAAAAAGGTTATTAGTGTGGTGATGAGATTGTGCCCTACTACAGATGTCCCTACACTAAAATCCATGAAGAATGAGGTGGTTACTAGGCTAACCAAAGCATAGTTTGATAAAAGGGCACTTCTCACTGATGACATTGTTGATCTAGGTGTTCAGTATGCCTCTATGGGCATCACCTATAAGATTTATTTTACCAACATAGAAGGTTTTTCCTCTACTACTACCATACATACCACATGAAAAATGGTCAAGGAAGATAAATATTTTGATTTATGTGAGCTACTAAGATAACAATTAATGGAGAATTTACAGAACACCAAAGGGACTAAGTACCCCATTCTAGTATGAATTTTTGATCATCTGTTTAATATTATATTTCATGAGTGAAATTCCTAGTAGGGGGAATGTTTTCTAGAAAATGGATGTGTCTATATCTTTTCAAATAAGAGATCATGTGTATAGCTTTCCAAATGAGAAAGTTAGTGATAGTTCTTATTGGGGTTTCTTCAAAAACCTTTGAGGGTGAAATGAAAATGACACATAGAATACCAATTAAGGTTGTAGAAAGATATAAAGAGGTGATCACATTTATGGTTGAAAAAGATAATTACTATATGGAGGCTATTAATCCTAGGACTTCTTAGATCCCAAAATTCCCATATGAGCTTCCTAGAGATGAATGGGTTGCTTATATTGAGTTGTTGATTAGCAAACCTATATATCCTAATACCAAAAGATTTGTAACCAGTGAAGAAATATTTAATATTTAAATTAAGAAAAAGGTGGATAAATTTTTTGAGAATATAAAAGGAAATTTGGAGAAAACATTTGGTGTGCAAGCTAAGAGCCATGTTGGGGCATCTAGAACTCATGGTAATGCCCCTTAATCACTTCTTGCACCTATAAAAATAGGAATGTCTACTATTTTTTCTACCACTCTTCCTACATCTTCATAAAAAAGAGATCTACAACTATTGAACTTGAGAAGGAGAAAACAATTGAGAACAAGAAAACAAGGAAAAAGAAACAAGCAAAAAAAGAGAAAAGATAACAATAGTTAACATTAATGAAGAAGAATAAATAAAGGTTTTTGAGTTGAGAAGTAGAGAGAAGAAGACCAAATAAAGTGGAGGAGAAGGTATCTCAAAGAGAAAAGATAAAGGAAAGGGGATATTGAAAGGTGAGCCAAAGAAAACAAAGAAGGCTCTTCTAGAGAAAGAAACCTTCAAAATAGATGAAATTCTTAATGCAATTGAAAGTCATGGATCACTAAAAGAAATATCTTTGCTACATATAGATGTGCTATTATATAATCAAGAGATTATTGAACAATCAATTATAATATACAAGATGAAATGTAACTTAACCTTGAGTGATATTTTAGACCAAGTTCCAGACACCCTTGTAAATACATTAATGGAGAAGAGAGATGGTGTAGTCAACTTAGAAGCCAAAATAAGAGAAGAACCTATAAAAAAGGTCGGTCTTACATAATCTCAAGATGAAATTGCAAAGATTACACAAAGGTAGTCATATAAGAACTGAGAACAAAACAAAGAGTAAATACTCTAATGGGTATGAGTGAAGAAGATAAAGAGATGATTCAGAAGGAAACAAGAGAATTTACTACAAAGGTCTTAAAGGAGATGAAGGAGGGAGAAATAATGATATAAGAACAAGTTTCTTCTAGTAATAGTAATTTAGAAGAAATCTCTAACATACAATTCATTAATAGGTCTATTTTTTGGTAAACCTTTGACAAAAATTGGTAGTAATATTGAGCTGACCAAGGAGACTTCTCCAAAGAAGTATGATAATGATTCACAGGATGCGAAGAAGAGAAATGAGGACAGTGTCCCTCCTTTTGAAAATAATAATCTGAATGTAGAGAAAAATGTTCCAAAATTGGTAATGCATAGGAAAGTATAGAAGATAAGGAGAACATAGAAATGTTCAAGTTCAGAAGAAATTTGTGGGTACAAGACAAATGGAGAACACTAATGTTGGAAGAGGAAAAGAAAAAGAGAAGGATGATGTAGCAAATAATGGTGGTGTAGAGGAGAAGAAATAAAAGAATATTGACAAATCGCAAGATACTGTAGAGAAAGTGGTTGAGAAAAATGTTGGTAAGGAATCATCTTATTCCTTTAAAGACCTATTAGATATAAAAATGTAGTTTCGTCCTATGGTAGCTCCATAGCTAGTACAAATACCAACAAAAGGGGGACAGTTAGACCCATCAAGCATCTCCCCTCTTCATATTTTTTTATTGGGAAACATCCTAAATAAATTGGGAAGAAATTAATTAGTACAAGAGCATGTAAAGAAATCATGTTTGATTGATGATGCAGTAAAGATTATATATGAGAGCTTGCCAGAGGTATACATTGGCTCATCCTTATCTCTAGAATAGAAGCTAAATTACTTATGAATTCCTTTAAGGATCATTCAACTCATATAGAGAAGAAAGCGTAGGAGGAAATCCTAAGGAAATTAAATGATAGGAGAATGGTTGATGTTTTTTAAAGGAGCGCTAATGCACACAATACTTTGTAGATGGACGTAAATAAGTTCAAGGTGACCGTATTCCACAAAAATCATCAAAGGACATATTGACTCAATTGAGTTGTATTTCTTTGAATTGGCCAATGCATATGACCTTGAGAAGGATAAAGATGGCTCCATCAAAGTACTTATACAACAACATGGCTCAAGCGGCCTTATTAGCGGCTGACTTGGCAGTGAACATGAAGGCATCGAAGGTCCACTTTGAAGGGGATTCTCAGGTTGTGATCAATGCCTTGATCAAAGGTGATACCCTATGTTGGAAGCTAAATAAATTTATACATATAATTTGTGAAAAGTTAAAATTCTTCCAAGATTTTTGTATTTCCCACGCGAAAAGAGGCAGGAATGTCATTGTTGATGGGCTTTCAAATGTGGCATGTGAGCTTTCTAAATGGGAGGTGAGGTGGCGAGATTGTCATGATTGCATTGTGCGATGGAGTTAAGACGCCCTGCCAAGATTGTACTCTTGCAAATTCGAAATAAGCATCTTTCGGTCGGATTTTTATCCAAAGTTGTAGTCTGATTCGAGTTAATGAGCATTTAATGTGGAATGCTCTCTGAAATGGTGGCAGTTGTCGAGCATGCCTACTTAATTTAATTTTTTGGTATCATTTCCCATTCAATAAGGCTTCTCTGTGAGTTGCTGGTGAAGGCTACAGGGTTTTTGCAGAGTTCGACGGTTTTTTTGCATTCTTTTTCTTGTGGACACCCAAAATGGAAGCCAATTTTACTCTGAAGTCTTCCAAGTTGATGTCAGCCTTTCGAGGTCCTGTCTCAATGAGGAAGTTGGAGAAAATGTATCTGGAAAATGACCCACTTTTCTTGAAAGTGGTTCAGTTGGTGTTGGGTGAGGAAGTGGCGGTCATAGGTCACAGGTATCAATGTAGAGCGTATATTTAATCTTTAATTATAGCTTGGGGACTAGACTTGGGATATGAGTGCGAGGAAGTCAAGAAGGTATTTAGGATGATCATTCTGCATACCTACCTATTAAATTTGGAGTTGTTGTTGGAGTGGTTTGTTTCGAGTTGGGGATTCAACCTTTCTGAAGGAATTCCAGAGAATAATGTTGAGTTGCAGGCAAGGCACTCCTGAATTTCATTTCATTGTAGCCGAGAGGAGGTCAAAGCTCGGTTCAAGGATGATGCAAGGCAAGGTTGGGAAGGATTGGTGGTTTATGTGTAGATTATGGATGTTGAAGAAATTATTCGACAGGCAGGTGTGGAGGCGAGGCTGGTAGATGAGGCGAGAAGCAGGAGGTCAATCACTAGAAGGCTCTCGACGGAGCTGGCAAGACAGGTTGAATAGGGTGGTGTGATTGGTGGCTCTGGTGGGGTGGCGGGTGATTTGAGCTCTTATAGTGCTGCAGAAGGTTAAACAATTGTTGTTGATCAATGGTACCTCTTGGTACATTTTTTGTCTCTCTGAAGTTTCTGTTTAATTTTATTTTTTGATAAACTGTTTATGCCATTGAGGCATGATGTATTGAAACCTTTTTTGATAGTGGGGTGGGGTAGGGTTTTTTGACGTCTCTACTTAAGTACAGAATGCTTTTGGCTGGGTGGTTTTATTTCCAAATGGTGGTTTGGGTTTTATGGTGGTTTACTATGTACTTCAATTTCCTACTTAATAAAAACAAAAATATTTTATCGATAAAAAAAAATAGAAAAACATCATGTATAACGATCTTTGCTACAAGAGTGGATAGACCAAATTAAGAAATAATTTTGTATGCTAAGGGAAGTAGTAGATTTCAGGTAGGCTTCTCAATCCAACATTTTGGGAGAAGTTGAGAAAATTGAGAATAAAATGGAGGTTTTGAATAATATTGATATAGCTAAGGCCTTATAGTTTGAATGTCAAAACTGGATTCTCACCTTAGCAAAGGCCACTTGGGATGCAACTCTGGTTGTTCTCGAGGTAAAATATAAAGGTAGCTTACCTTTCAAGAGTTGGAAAAGGCATAGATAAGACAATTTTTGGTTGTATAGTCTTATAGGAGATCACAATATCTTTTTTGGGGGGGTTTAAAGGAAAAGGATTGTATATATCAATATCAGTCTTTGAAGGATCTCCATCTAAGGGGGAGCTTGTGCAGTAATGTTTTTCTTTGGTGTACACATTATTCCTTTTTCCTTGATGTCAAAGCGGGAAAGATACTAGACAAATTCCATGTTGGAGAGATAGTAGATAAATAATAAAGATATTGGGAAAAGGGATAGTATATCTACAGATGTAGTTTAGTAGATAAATATATGGTGTTGTCATTAATGAAAAAGGGGGAAATTGTTGGCAATTCATGTTGTCAATGATGTTAACCCAATGTCTAATAAAATGTGGTGTCAATGAGGAGATGTGTTGAGTTGTTGATTGATGTTGGTGAGGCATATTTGAGAGAAGTTGTGCCTCTAGCTCATTTAAGAATGTGAAGGTCGATAAGGAAGATAATCCAAAGAAGCAACAAAGATATTCATGATAGTTGTTAGTTTGAAGTTAGGGTATGTGTTGATTTACATGATTCGTTATTTTTTTATATGATGTGATCATTGTAATTGATGTATACAAGCTCAATAAGTTGATTGGATGATTTAATTGCTCAATTCCTACGTATTCTAAATTTTGAACCTATTTGTAAACCCTAAAGATCCAGCCACTAACCTAGATCTACAAATGCATTCAATAAAAAATCAATAGAGATCTACAAATGCATGCAGATGAAATGAAATAAACAAAGATATACCTTCACATGCATAAGAGGCTTTTGTCCATTGTCCTCCTATATTAATGATGGTTTCTCCTAAATTTGTTTGCACTTCTACAAGAGCACAAGGAAGAATGGATGTGGTTGTGATGGTGTATAACAATGCTTGTCAACATGTATGCTTTAGCTAGATTTTGGTAGAGTATAGGTATGATTGCTTATAGATGTATTGGATAATAAGGGGTGGAAGCCTATTTTATAGAGATCATCCTAAAAATAGAGGGTTTAGATTAAGAGGTAGGATTATGAATGGCCAAGATCACTTAGATGAAAGAGACTCAATAGGATTTTAGGGTAAGTAAAAGATAAAGGGTTCAGATTAAGAGGTTAGTTGACTTTGGAGAAAGCACAATATGAATGAAGAGACAATTAACACTTTTCACATGCCTAAAAATTTAGATTATGATTCATGGAGGGTCTTGGAAGTGTAGAAATTTCTATTGTGTTCTCCTCTTTTTTGTCTCCTAAGTTCCCCTAGGTTAGGGTTCATTGAAATCTCGATAGGATTTTTTCTTTTTGCATCCTTGTGGAAAAACCCTTTTTATTTCTAATTTGCTATTGATTGGTGTTAGTGGGTGTCAATTCTTTTAAGTTATAGTTGGAAGGGTTTCCCGTCGTGTTTTAATCGGCCCCACGTGCTAGGTAATCTAAGTCAAGCCAGTCACCTTTAATGTGGGGTTAGATCAGTATATGTTGTATTTATTTGAAAGACCCTAGGTCCTGGGTTTCTCAATGTCCTTAAGAGTCATAGCCCTGTCACCCTTTGTTATTCGCCACATGTTGAAGTGTCTACTTAAGTGATGACCAGGAATATTTTGGCCCAACGAGATGGCAGGATCTCACCTTTGTGCCTTTAATTGTTACCCCGTGAGGGTTTCCTTGTAGTTGCCTAAGTGTAGTGGGATAGCGAGATGCACCAAATGCTTTAGAGTAAATTTATCTTGTTGGGTTTGTGAGGCTATAGAGATATAGTTTTGGGATAGCGGGACAAGGAAAAAGTTAAGGCACCCTTATCCCGCAAGCGTAGTGAGATAGCAAAGATGTGTTTGCAAGCTGGCGGGGCATGTGTAAAGTGTCTTCCCGCCACCCCGTGAACTGTAGGAAGAAAGACAAGTTAGGGTGTGGGCCAGTAGGTTAAAGAAGCAAGGATGTCTCTCGCTGCCCTGCACGCGCAATCCCAAGATGTTCATGCTAGACATTAAATAGGTGCAGACAAAGAGATATGAACCTTGCAAGCTAGCGCTGAAAATTTTAATGGTAAAGGATAATTTACCCCGCATGGGTGTAAGGGCTCAGGTAAATATGATATGAGATAGCAGGGAAGCTGCAAGATGATTCCCTCGCCACCTCACGCAACA
Source organism: Cryptomeria japonica (assembly GCF_030272615.1). Classification (NCBI taxonomy): domain Eukaryota; kingdom Viridiplantae; phylum Streptophyta; class Pinopsida; order Cupressales; family Cupressaceae; genus Cryptomeria; species Cryptomeria japonica. The sequence continues at coordinate 346,197,968 of NC_081412.1, read as the reverse complement.
AACATGATGGAGATAATTTTCTTTCCAAAGAAATGAGGAAAAGGGAGCGGGATGCCCTTGCGAGCTAGCGGGGATGCTTAGGAAGTAAAAGAGAATTTACCTCGCAGGATAGATGACTCCCCAAAAGTTGAAAGCAGGATAGCAGGACAAATGTAGAATGACTTCTTCACCACCTCGCAAGCGAAATACAAGGAAGTTGATCACCCTGCGGGGTAACAAAATGAGTAAGGAGGATTGAGTCCCCACTACCCCATGACACCAAGAGTGATGGAAAAAAGACATTGCAGGGTAACAAAGCGCATGAATATAGAAGGTCCCCACTACCCCGCAGCACCAAAGGGGACAGAAAAGTGACAATGTGAGGTAACTAAATGGATAAAAATAGGAGACCTTGCCATCTCGAGAAAGAAAAATCATATGAAAAGGTGGTGAAATTTTATCAAAGGCAGAACTTTAGAGTTAAGTGAAAATTGAAGGAGGCAGAGGATGAATTTCAAGGAGCCATGTCATTATTCATGTCATTATTCAAAGGGGTCAACGATGCAATCGCAGTCATCCGTGCCTAAATCGATGGCGGAGTTTGAATTTTGATGCCACCTGTAGATACCTAAAATTGTCCTCTTTAATTAAATAAATATTTTTATTTATTTAATTATTTTATCCTAAGTCTTCTATTAATTAAATAAATCTTTATTTATTTAATTCATTCATTTACCCTTTTTTAGATCTTTCCTCATTTAAATAAATATTTTTATTTATTTAAATTATCCTTTCCCTAAATTAAATTAATATTTCATTTATTTAATTTGTCCCACTTCTTCTATTAATTAAATAATTCTTTATTTATTTAATTAATTCAATAGCTTTTTCCTCTATGACACATGTCACTTATCTCTTAATCCTCTCTTACCTACCCCCTTCATTATTTTATTATTTCTTCTACCTCCCCGTTAATCCTAGCCGACCATTTATTTTTGTCACCTCTTAATCTTATCCCTCCATTGTCTAAAGCATCTTCTATATAAGAGGATACTCTCCATTATCAACCCTAATGAGTGAATCAATCTTATGAAATCAATCCTTCTTGCGATCAAGTGTCTTCAACCGCAATTTGTTCTTTGTTGAGCTCTTGTGCACACATAAAATCTAGAGAAAATGTATTAAACAAGATCAATGGAGATAGGAGACAATGGAGATTGAAACCCTATTTGACACGTGAATGGTAATATTGTTTATTTTGTTGATTTACATGATCTTAGGTATCTTCATTGGTGTATGGTGAATGTTTGGTTGTAGAACTAGGGTTTTTATTATGGTTGGATCTTTATGGTTTTGCAATAGTTTATCATCATTATTTTTCATCGTATACACCACCAACCAACTAGGTTTACACGAAAGAATTAATGGCAGCACCCCTGTGATCAATAAAGGCAAATTTTGAAGCATGATTGTCTACCCTGCATTTGAAGAGCGATCAAGGAGAAAGTACAAAGAAACCTGAGGTCACCCGGAGCATTTATCAAGCTGTGATTGCAACCAAGTGCCTCCGAAAACCAAGTGATTATTGAGCCTCACTCTATGTTGTTGTGAAGAAATTAGGAGTCATGTAGGATTTTTTTTAGATGAAGAGTTTAATTCCCATACTAGGATAGTAGAATGGCCTCCCCAATGAAGAACACAACCTCTCCTACTAAAAAAACTCTAGAGAAGGGAGAAGCTTCCTCCATCATGCCTAAAATCACACATGCCACCCCTTTGGCCATCATCCACACAGCCCCTACAATTTCTAATGAGTCTTTTGTTGGACCAAACCCTCCCTCTGCCATTAAAACCCCTCCTAGTACTGACTCAAACCAATCGCCGGAGGATTCCTCAAAACCAAAGAGAAAGTGAGTGCTAGGGTAGGCAGCTACTATGATTCCCAATGATGAATCGTCTATTGATGAGCCAAATCCTTCCCCGCAGGCTAAAACCCCAATGCCCAAGAGAAGAAAAGTTCTCGCTAAGAAACCCACCACAACATCTTCTACACAGGCCTCTCTTGATGTAGTAGAATTGGACCCCTAGGAGGAGGCTCCTAAGACAAAAAGAAGAAAAAGCCCTTGTAAAGAAGGCATCATCATCCTCTACCGAGCAAGACCCTCCTGCTACAAAAAATCCTCCTACTTTGGAAAACCATACCCCTACTCAACAAGAAGAACCCTCACAAGCCCCATCTCCTTCAGTCCCAACCAAGAGTGTTGATGAAATAGCAGTAGAGGTGGAGAGGTTAGAAAAGATGGACAAGAAGAAAAGAAGAGAAGCAAGGGGCTTGCGCCAAGACCTTTTGGAGTTGTTCAAAGGCTCCAGCATGCATTAAACCTTCAACCTTCATTGATAGGATTTCCCACTATAGGGATGGTATCACCACAGATACGGGGTGGGATATCTTTTATTATTTTTATGGGAACAGGGATAAGGTAGCCTCGATATTAAACCCATGGAATCTTAGTTTGGGTAAGCTGGTGGTCCCAAGTGTTTTTGTAGAGCCAATGCTAATCAAGGAGCTTACCAAACATTACCACTCCCCAAGTATGACTCTTAGAATGGCCAGTGGTTATATCTTGGTTGATTTTTCAAAAGAAGCCATTATCGAATATTTTTATTTAGATAAAAGTGCCTTGATAACCATTGACACAAAGAGATTAGGAGCCAAATACACTTCAAAAAGGAAGTTCTATAGGGATTAGGTGCTACCCTAATACAAAAAAAAAGATTTACAAATGGGGGAAGAACTATATTTTGGATTCGGAGAAGGAACCTTTTAGTCTATCAACTTTTGAGTACTATTTTGTGAAAACCTACTATGCTATATGCTAGATTTTGGGAGAGGATTGTGGGCTAACTCATATGCCAATTGAATACATGATGATGATCATCAATATCCAGCACCCTGAAACAAATGAGCTTTATTATTTTGCCTCTTATATCTAAGAGAAGAAGCATGAAGAGCTGACAAAGGTGAAAGATGATAAAGTCCAATTGGAATTTAAACATTATTCTCTATTATGCCATATAATTCTTTTTTAAAAAGGGACAAATTGGTATGAGGCCTTACAGGTGAAGAAAATTGATCCTCGAATAGGAAATAGGTGGCCAATTTAGAGATGAACCTGGGTATGGGATAAGGGGTCTAGGTAATCGAATTACATGGCATTCTTTGACCATTTTGTTGTTAAGGTCTTAGGGATGTGTGGAGTGTTGGCATTTTGATAATTATGTTGTGATTGTCATTGATGGACACACACTTGCTATGAGATCACTTTGTGAATGTATGAATTATGCTCAACCGGTAATTGTTCCAAACCAGTATCATGTTGTAGCCTTTAGACTATTGATGTTATGCAGAAAGTGTTTACCGATCTCAAGCGGTATAAAGACCCAAGCGGCATAGAGAGATCAAGCAGTTTAAGGATCTCAAGCGGAGCAGAGCAAAGGAGCCAGAAGCGGCAGTTATCTTTTTCCCACTCTTCAATTTTTGTCAACCAGAAATCTGTTTGAACCGGTATTACTCTGAGTTACCAATCGGTAATCGGAAAAGTTTTATAAACTAGTAATACTCTGTGATGAGTTACCAACCAATATATTTTTGTGATGAGTTACCATCCACCGACACTTTGATAGTGATTTTGTGTCATGTTACCAAATGTGTCTAGATACAATGAACCTAGGAACTTGCAATGTAATCCTATTGGACCGACATGAAATCAGATTCCTTTTTAGGACATCATGTCTAGGGTTTTGTGAGTGTATGTATGAGTGTAGCTGTTAGGTTTTGGTGGTCATTGAAGCTCTTGTATGTGTGATCTTAGCTGAGAAGATCAAGTCTGTGTACTGCAATAGAGTGTGGATTTACTGAAGACTGAAGTAATGCTGAAGAGCATTAGCTATGAGCTACAATTGATCTAATCAAGCAAATTGTGCCATTTTCTAGATCATTCACTTGTTGATTACTCACATCTTTGACAAGTCAGAAACCCTTAACCGGGTAGGCCCAGAAAAGCCTTTGTAAATCCTCTAACAAGGTGGTTCATATCTGTGGATCTGAAATCCTCTCACAAGGTAGTCTTTAATCGGACTTATCTCCTAACAAAGATTGAGATTCCTAACAGGATCTGTTATGGTAAAGAACATTGTATGACCTTAACTGGTCTGGTTACTATTCCGCAGATAGTTACTTGTGAGTTTCATCTCACCGTGGTTTTTCCCATTTGGGTTTCCACGTCAAAATCTCTTGTGTTATGGTGATTGTGCTTCTATGGGTGAATGCCTTATTTTCCATTTGGTTTGCATGTATGTTAACTGGTTTGTTTGTTAAACTATTTTACTGGTTTACTACTAGACTGTTAAAGTGTTTAAGTACAGTATTTTTTGGTATACTAATTCACCCCCCCTCTTAGTATTCATCAATTGGTATCAGAGCCAACCTTTCTATAAGTCTAACCACTTGGAAAGAGATATGGGGGAATACACTATGAGGGAACTTACTCATTGGCTCACTCAGACTGAGAAAGCCTATGATGAACTTAAGGTCAAATATAAGGCCTCTCAGGAAAAAAGAAGAGAGCATGCTGAAAAACTGATGCAGCTAACTGAAAATAGTTCTTCTGATGAAGCAGACATGGAAGCCCTAGTCCAAGAAGTTGAAAAAATGAATGAGTCCAATGCCAACCTAAGAAGGGAACTTGAAGGACTAACTATTAGAATGTGTCAAGAGCTTGAGAACCGGAGGAAAGCTAAAGATCTAGTAAAAGACAAAGATCATGAGATCTCCAAGCTGAAGCAAGAGATCAGTACACTTACCGCTCATCTTCTTGAAAATAAAATGGAAAAGGAATGAATCCAAAGTGAACTAAACATGGCTATTTCTAAGAATGCAACCTTGAAGGAATCCAATGCTGCTATTTCCAAAGAACTCACTAAGTCAAAGGAAATACTTGCCAAATTCAATAAGAGCACTGTTGAGCTAGAACAGAATCTTGAATCAGCTAAACCGGTAAAGAATACCAATGGACTTGGTTTCTCTGATTATAAGGAAGGTGAGACCTCTGGAACAAAAGATGGAGCATCAAAGAAATAACTGGCATCTAAGGATAAAGGTAAGCAAAAGTTCAAACCTGTTTTCTTTAATTGTCTCAAGGAAGGACACACTGCTAATGTATGTAGAAGTAAGGCTTACAATAATTTTCCTTATTTTCTAAACGATAAGCCTAGACCCAATAGACTCAATGGTAATTGTTATGCATGCAACAAGTTTGGGCATAGAGATTTTGAATGAAGGTCTGTCATGCACAATACTGGAAGGTATCCTCAAAGGAGTCAAGGAGTTTTTCCTGAATCCTCTGAGAACCAAAACCCAAACTAGTTTAATACCTATAGTCATCAGTCAGGTAGCGGTGGCTATCAAGCAGCAACCGGATGGAGAGAAAACTATTGGATTTGTCATGGTCATGGTCACATTGTTGTAACATGCAGAAGGAAGAATGGAAACATGAATAATGGACCTTGGAGAGCACTTGGAATGGTTTGCTATCATCGCAACAAACCGGGTCATACAACAAGATTTTGTAGAACAAGAAAGAGTATATCGGATAATATACTAGTCACTACAAAAGGAAAGATTGATGTTGAAATTGTTCAAACAGATATGAAGAAAACCTGGAAGAAGAAGCCAGAAGAAGTGATTCAAGTAGAACCGGTTTCTACACCTAGTGTGGAAGTCGTTGAACCAACAAACTAAGCTTCAGAAAAGATTAGGGGGAGCAAACGGCGAAATATCTCGAACCCTCGGTTTACACCAATAAAAGACCTCAACCGGTATGTGATACCTGTCAGTTGGTAGAAGACCAGAAATGGTAAAAGGAAAATTAGGGTTTACACCCTAATAGTGGAGCATTTATTGTGGTAGGTGAAGAACTTGTTTAAAAGAATTTTTCAAAGTCATTTTTCATTTATCAGTTCACGAGCGAAGAAGTTTTCAAGCACATAGCGAAGAAAAGCAATTTGGATTGTGATTCAAATAATTTATCAAAATCCTGAAGAAGAATCAGAAGCAAACATATGTTGGTGAAGTATAGAACACAAAGCGGTATTTCAGCAACCAAAGGAGTGTGTAGCAAAGTTTAAATTGCGAGCCCTAAATTTTGACTTATGAAGGTATTTTTCAAAATTCTCTATTTATCATGGCTTCCGCATCACATGCTAGTTCTAGTGCACCTGATGATTCCATAGACTTCATTCAACGAAAGGCAAAATACATAGCCCTTTCATAAATACTCGTTGGTGTTATAGTGTAGGAAGGCATTTCCGATTACATTGACTATAAGATTGAAGATCTTGGATCTCTGATGATCCATTCTCAGTTGAGTTTGTTATGTGGGAAGGACAAAAAGATTAAACCGGAATTCAACATTCTGGAAAAGAAGAAACTTCACAATGCTGTCTATTTCCTTGAAGAATTTTTAGATGATCACATCTGCATTATTCTGAGCAGTATACATGGTGATAAAATATACTTAGAGCGAACGCATGATATTACACCAGAAGAAATTCATGCCATCACCGGTTTCTACAATGTCGATGAAGTGCTAGCCCTAAGGAAGATTAGCAAGACAGAAATGACTAAGCTCACTGGTTCAGTGAGCGATTCACAAGGAATGACTGTCAATTCCATCAAGGACGATCTGGTCAAATATGCATGTATGGTGATAGGATACCGGATGTTCCATGCCAGCAGAATCAACTCTGTCTTTGTTGCAGCGGTAAATGCCACCTACAGGATGATCAAGGAAGATGCATCATTTGATTTGTGCACTTGTATACAAAGACAACTTCTGTTGAACCTCAAGTCAATCAAACAAGACAATGCCTTGAGATTTAAGTTTTGGCAACTATTGGTTGGGTTGTTCTTCTACTTCCAAGGCTATTTTCTAGGAGTAGGTGATATTTAGTGGTCTACTAACCAACCGGTGACAAAGCAAATTAAGGAAAGCCTACAAGCGGTAGGAACCAGTTATCCGGAAGTACTGAACAAATACTTTGATGAGTTCAGATGCAAAATGAACCAAAGGGTGAGAATATCCAGTGATATTGTCAAGAAATATGAAGATGACATTTGCTTCACCATCGGAGTTGATGAGTGCATAATGGAGGCGGTTGAGCCTAGACAGGAAGAAGTAGAACCGATGGGATATGAGGTAATGTATGACATGCTAGATAGGTATGCCTCTACCCTAATCACCTCGCCCCTTGATCCAAAGGCAAAGAGAACCGGCACCTATTTGGAAAGGGTTACACCGGTTGGAGAACCCTCGGTAAAGAAGGGAAAGGCAGTGCCTTCATCATCGGCACCAGTTATCAAAGCAAGTCCTAAAGTGACCAAGCAGTCACCAGCAAAGAAGAAACCAAAAGCGGCACCCGCCAAAGTCTTTGAGAGGAAGTGGAAGACAAAAAGCAATACACCAGACTCAAAGGACATTGTCTCTGAAGAACAGCCTAAGAAGACTAGGCAAACAAGGAAAAAGACAAAGAGTGAACCGGCAACATCTGCACCGATAAATATTGATATTTCCTCTTACAAACCTTTGACACATTGTCAAAGAACAACTAAGAATATTAGAAGAAAAGTGCTTGGTGATTTGAAAGAGTGCTTTGATGATTTTAGTGATGATGAAAAGGAAGAAGTTGAACAAAAAGTCATTAATTATCTATGTATTAATGACCGGTGGCCTTCAGAAATTAAGTCTGAGACACCTGATTTTTTATATAATTCTTTAGATAACAAATGGCACATTGCCATAGAGAAAGAACAAGAAATAAGAGAGGAAGTATTCGCAAAATACTTCACTAAAGTGCCTAAAACAGAACTGTATGAAGTGGTGGAGAGATATAAGGGCCTCTTCTTCATGAGAAGAAGAAGACTCTTGTTGTTGGAAGGAAAAGTTTCAGAAGTGGTCAAAGATACCCCCTCCCTTGCTCAATCAGCTTTAAGATTGCATCAAGTGGCTGAAGCCAATAGGAAAGCTGAGCAAGAACCGGAAATCACTCAACCAGATGAAGTATATGACAGTGAAGGAGAACCGGTCACTACTCAATTGGACCCGATTGATGTTGATTCCTTGAATGGTGAAAATGTTACTCCAGATGCACCAACAGAAATAGAAGGTCAGGAGAAACAGGAGGAAGACAAGAGAAAACAGGCAGAGAAAGAGAAGAAGAAACAGGAGGAAGAAAATAGAAAATGGGCAGAAATGGAAAAGAAGCAAAAGGAAGAAGAGAAGAAAAAAGCAGAAGAGGAGAGAAAAGAGGAAGAAAAGAAAAAGGAAGAGGAGAAGAGAAAAATAGAAGAGGAAAAGAAAAGAAAGGAAGAAGAGAAGAAGAAACAAGAGGAAGAGGAGAAGAAAAAGGAAGAGGAGAAGAGAAAGGAAGAGGAGAAGAGAAAGGAGCAAGAGAAGAAGAAGCAGGAAGAGGAGAAGAAGAAGGATGAAGATGAAGAGGAGAAAAAGAAGGTAGAAGAGGACAAGAAAAGAGCTAAAGAGAAAGAGGGAGCAGCACAGAGCACTCAGATGGAGACCCCAAAGGCAACCAGTAGTCAAGCCAAACCGGCTGACATTACCAGTCCCATTGACCTCTAGTCTGCAAACGAATCAGAGTTGTTGCAGAGCATTAAGGTTGCCCAAGAATGCCTGGAAGTAATAAGGAGGAAGAAAGAGCAAGATGAGATCCAAGCTGCAGTGGAAACTCTTACCGGTTTGATACCCGGTACCAACCTCCCCAGTACCGATTCCTCTCTTACACAATTAAAGCTCCTATGCACAGTTTTAGAAGACCAGGTGCAACGCTTGGAAGAGGTTGCAGAAGCAAATGCCAAGAAGGAGCATCAAAAGGCTCTGGACACTTCCTTGGTGAAAAAGTTAACAGAGCTCTGGTCTAATCTACAAAAGGCACAGAAGGACATTAGAGATGCAATGGATGAGGGAAAATTATTGCTAAGTAAGATATGTCAATCTCATCTATTATGTGATGATGTGTTTGCTCAGAAAGCAAAACTGCAATCTGATATGCAGTCATTTATAAGCACCTTCAAGACGCCATATGATTCCTTCTCCACATATGGACAAACCACTCACCGGTTTCAACTCCAGTCTGCAAGAATAGAGGCAGAGATAAGCAACCGGACACGTAATTTTTAGGAACTTCAGCTGGTCCTACTACCAAGACTGCAAATTCTTCAGAAATGCTATCTAAATCTGGATGCCCTAACGATCACTCAAGAGATGAGTACCTTAGATGCCATGGAAGAGCAGGTCTATCAGATGCAAACAAAGAATGAGGTTGCTACCTCATTGCTTGAATCATTGTCTTTATCCATGAAGACATTTATGCATGACTTTAAATCAGTTTTTGACAAGTTTCACTCTTTATTGTCATAAACTCTTTAAATCAGTTTTTAATGCTAATGGAACAGGGGTTTTTCAGCTGTACTTTGTCATTGTTGGGAAAGGGGGAGTAGTATTCTGAATTTAATGCATGCTATGTATACTTTCATGTTTATCTCTGTAAGGAAGTAGTATACATTGTATTTTCTACAAAAGGGATAGTGTATATGCTTAGGGGGAGTAATTTTGATTATGGCATAATTTTGTTGTAAAACACTTAGATGTCAAAAAAAAATTTCCTAAGTGTTGCCATCAATGCCAAAGGGGGAGATTGTTGGCATTTTGATGATTATGTTGTGATTGTCATTGATGGACACACACTTGCTATGAGATCACTTTGTGAATGTATGAATTATGCTCAACCGGTAATTGTTCCAAACCGGTATCATGTTGTAGTATTTAGACTATTGATGTTATGCAGAAATTGTTTACCGATCTCAAGCGGTATACCCAAGAGGCATAGAGAGATCAAGCGGTTTAAGGATCTCAAGTGGAGCAGAGCAAAGGAGCCAGAAGCGGCAGTTATCTTTTTCCCAGTCTTCAATTTTTGTCAACCGAAAATCTATTTGAACCGGTATTACTCTGAGTTACCAACCGGTAACCGGAAAAGTTGTATAAACCGATAATACTCTGTGATGAGTTACCAACTGGTATATTTTTGTGATGAGTTACCATCCACCAACACTTAGACGGTGATTTTGTGCCATGTTACCAAATGTGTCTAGATACAATGAACCTAGGAACTTGCAATGTAATCCTATTGGACCGACATGAAATCAGATTCCTTTTTAAGACATCATGTCTAGGGTTTTGTGAGTGTATGTATGAGTGTAGCTGTTAGGTTTTGGTGGTCGTTGAAGCTCTTGTATGTGCGATCTTAACTGAGAAGATCAAGTCTGTGTACTACAACAGAGTGTGGATTTACTGAAGACTGAAGTAATGCTGAAGAGCATTAGCTATGAGCTACAATAGATCTAATCAAGCAGATTGTGCCATTTTCTAGATCATTCACTTGTTGATTACTCACATCTTTGACAAGTCAGAAACCCTTAACCGAGTAGGCCCAGAAAAGCCTTTGTAAATCCTCTAACAAGGTGGTTCATATCTATGGATCTGAAATCCTCTCACAAGGTAGTCTTTAATCAGACTTATCTCCTAACAGAGATTGAGATTTCTAATAGGATCTGTTCTGGTAAAGAACATTGTATGACCTTAACCGGTCTGACTTTAACCGGTCTGGTTACTATTCTGTAGATAGTTACTTGTGAGTTTCATCTCATCGTGGTTTTTCCCATTTGGTTTTCCATGTCAAAATCTCTTGTGTTATGGTGATTGTGCTTCTATGGGTGAATTCCTTATTAGCTATTTGGTTTGCATGTGTGTTAACCGGTTTGTTTGTTAAACTATTTTATCAGATTACTGCTAGACTGTTAAAGTGTTTAAGTACAGTATTTTTTGGTACACTAATTCACCCCCCTCGCCCCCTCTTAGTATTCATCATGGAGTTCATCTGCCAAGACTCCTGATTGATATGGTGAAGTTTCCGAGAATGAAAAATGCAAGGGCTAAAAATTTTGAATATCTAGAGGGGGCCTTTTCCCACAATTTTGGTGATTTTTTCTGCTATGTCGACTATATAATAATCAAGGTGTATGGGTGCCCTTAGCCACCTCACATCCTACCAGTCATTGTCTCCCCAAGACTTCCATTTATGGATTTCATATGGAATCTCATGTGGATGGAAAAGGACATAGTCAAAACTAAGAAAAAGGGAACACACCTTCCTTAGATGACTATATATGGAGATCTAAATGTGGGAAGAGAAACCCTTGAGAAGGTGCAGAGCATCATGAATAATTCATATCGCCTCAAAGTAGGTCAGGCATAAAATTTTGATCCTGAGGGCTACATCAATGATTTGAGAACCCACAAAATGAAAGTAAAGGGATACTCCCACCATTTTGATGAGTGTGAGGACCTAATTAGAAATTTTGGTCCAAGTGAGGTTGTTCAAAGAAGGAAGAAGTGGGAGTATTTGAAGAAGTTAGAAATGGAAAGGACAAAAAAGGACCCTGAATTTAAAGGATTTTGTTCTAACATTCAAAATGATTATGCTAGTATTTTAAACAACATAACAATCTTTGAGGCCATATTCCCCAGTGAGCTTGCATAGCAAGAGGCAAAGCAACCAGAAGAAAAGTCAGAAGAAAGGCCTGTAGATATTCTTCCAGTTGCTCCCAAGGAAAAAGGGAAAGAAATTATGATTGAGGAGTCTTCTCAGGATGCTCCCTCACAGCCTTCTCCACTAGAAGAATAGCTTGCTACATGCATGATCAGAAAAATTGAAAAGGGGAAGGCCAGTATATATGATTTTGAACAAGTTATTGATAATGAAGTGGATACAAATGTCCAACCACCATATCCCCCTAGGGAAACCTTCAAAGATGATGAGGCTCCAGAGGTGCTTTTGGACTTGGACACAACAATTATTCATAGTGTTATTCTGGAGGATGAAACTAAATATGAAATAATAATTGCATCTATTCAGTTTATGTTTGATGGTAATTTTGTGAATACTCTAGAATTCAAGGTTTTTTGGTTAAGGGAAAAATTAAAAAATCTATCAGTTGAAGAGATTAAAATTTTTGATAAGGACAATATTGACTGCACCCCTCAAGAGGCGAGGGAAATGGTGAATAATAGTGGCATGATGTTGATCCCTGGATGGGACTTGGAATTATTTTTTGTATTAGACCAAGTAATGAGGCAGAGGGACCCAATCTATGCTCAAGAATTTGGGACACATGGATCGGGGCTCAATTTGAGTATTAAAGCATTTGCAATTTGGGAAAAGGCCCCTGCTACAAACAAGCCTATTGTGCTTCATGGTGTGGAACACGGAGTTGGAGATGCAATTGTAATAACTTTGGTTGATACCATAGCCATAGAGGCAACCACACTAACATTCCATGCTGATCATTTTGCCAAAATGGTTATTGAAGAAGAGGAAAAGAGGCATGAAATGCTCAAAAGGATGCATGTGGATCTTCAAGCCAATCACAATGAGCTTTATATTGAAAATGTGAAATTGAAGAAGGAATTGGCAGTAGGAGAAGCCACCAAGATGACAAAGAAGAAACTTGAAGAGATGCAAAGGGTGAAAGAAGATTTGCAAAAGATGGAGGAAGTTGAAAATAAATATTTTGAAATCAGAAAGGCAACAATTTTGCAGATCACTGATAAGATGTTGGTGAAGTTAGGTGATGTACATTCTTCTTATTCTTTTGTATTTCAGCATCTAACCCAATTAGGTGATATTATTGCATTCTTTCATCCATTGAGGACAACGTAGTTTCCTAAAGCCACTATGTTAAAAGAGATTCTTTTGGTTGTAAAAAATGTGCCTGACTCACCCCAAATTGTGGGGATAATATAGAAAAATTATAATCTCATGATAAGGGAACTCCCAAATTATAGGAGGAGATCAAGTTATTGAGGGAAAAGATATATTCCTTTAAGGGCTTTCAGAAGGGGGACATTCCTACAATTTCGACGGAAGACGAGAAGGTCAAAGACTTGGAGAGTTGGAGAGAAGATTTCAAAGGGTCAATTGATGCATTTTTGAATTCATTAGCAAAGGATCATAATCAATAGGACACCTACCATTTGACTATTGAAGAGATTCTTGGCATTGATTCCTTGTATTGAAAATTCATTTTGGAGGCTACAGTCGTACCAGCCAATAAGACTGAGGAGGCTATGAACCAGCTATTAAATTTGAAAACCTTTGCTTGGACCATAGATGAAATTGATGGCTAGAACAAGAGGTACTACTCGTTGGAGGAGGAGTAGCCAGAAGAGGAAGAGGAATAAATGACATGCCTTTTTTGTGCTCCCCTCATTCTTTTTGGCAAGTTCCATTTTTGGAAGGAGGCTTTGATCATACAATCAGCATGTACATGGTGTAGTTCAATGCAGCCTCCAACATCAAGGTTTTGATAATGACAAGTACTACAGCAGGAAGCTACCCCAGTTCCACCCCTTCCAAGCTTGTTGCACAATTTTAAAAAAATGATGAATGTAGCCACCTCACAGCCCCTTTTCCCAGGGCAATTTTTTGAATGTACTTATGAAAGATGCCTTTGGGCATATTCTTTGTAGCTAGGCAATCAAATTTTGACACTTGTCTTGCTTGGCCTAAAGCTTGTTTTTTCTCCCTTGTCTTATAAAAGGGAAATCAGGGCTAGCAAGAAAGGATTCTGGAAAATTTTCAGAAGTAGAATGTATTCGGAGACAACTTGAGGTAGTAAAGCTAGAGCATTTCCTTTCTACAAATATTATAAACTTCTGCTAAATTGTATCAATTTTTGAGATTAATGAAAAGAAATCATTTGCAAATTCTCTCATTTTTGTGTGTGCAAATTGTCTGAGTTTTGTGTCAACGGCATATTAACTTGTCTTCCTCCAATGTGAATGTGTGATCCTAAATGTGGGTCTCTTTTAAGGAAAGGGTTAAATTCTACTTCAAGGTTACTGCAATGTATGCATATTGAAGTGTATTTCAATTTGTTATGATTTCAATGAGCATGGTATGAAATTCATGACATGTTTAATGTGTTAGAATGATGATAGGAAGCAGTAAGTTGTAATTTATTTTTAGATTTGACTCTATTCACCATTGAATAAGCATTGGTCTCTCCTTCTCAAGGTTCTTTAGGATCTTATTTATCAAAAATCATTTTATTTTTGTTTGTACGAGTAGGTGTAGGATTAGGATTAGCTTAGAATTGATCCCAATAGCTAAGTAAAAGTCTAAAACTAGGATTGAAGCCAAAGTCCAAGTATTGAATCTTTCCTTGGTATATTCTCATTAGGATATCTGCTCAATAATAATGTTCATGTATGTATTAGAGTAGTTTATTTTGACATTATTTAGGTATACCCACCTTGGTCTTGCAGAGCCAAAAGTGTAGAAGGTTTATGTCTTGTAACTGAACCTTGTATGTTGGCCAAGTTCGGTCATAAAGTTGTTGATGAGAAAGTGCCTAATCATCTAGGGTTTATGATCTATTGATTTGGGAACCATCAGAGGGCTACGATTAGAAGGAAAAGGATAATGAAATAAGTAAATAAATAAAAGTATTTATTTAATTAATAGAGGAAAAAGGGACTAAGATTAAAAATAATAATAATATTTAATTAATTTAGGAAAGAGACGAGATTAAATAAATAATAAATTTTTATTTAATTTAAAAAAGAAAAGGCAACTAAATTAATTAAATAATTATTTAATTAATAAAAGACATTATGGTAAAATAATTGAATAAATAATAAATATTTATTTAATTAGGGAAGGTCAATATTAGGTGGCTACATCTTGCCCCTATTTAAGACAATACAATTTATCGCATTATTTCAAAGAATAAAATTTTAATTAATACATTCCCAGTTCGAAAAGTGGTATGTGTCATTGAGAGATTGGGTGAAAATTTAGAAAAAATCTCAAATAATCTCTTTATAGGAAGAAAAAGGAATGGCCTAAGAAGAAGCGACAAAAATCGGGTGAAAATAGTGAAGGGCCAAGATTAGGTCTCTAGGGTTATGCGAGAGGATAGTGGGTTTACATGAGCAATTAGGGTTTCCACACCTATAAATAGGAGCTAGGAGGGTCATTGTCCTCATTTGCATCCAACTCACTTGAGAGATTGAGCCTAGAGAAGAGTAGATAAAAGGAGAGTAAAGCGATAGAGATGTTGGGAACATAGCATGTAACCATTGATTTAAGAAAGTGCAACTATGCGAAAAACTAAAGGACATAAGTGAGATGGTATGTATCTAACCCTTTTGTCAATTTTGTGCACTTAATGCATCATTAATATGGCTAGAAAGTAGGTTTTGTAAAAATACATTAAGATAAATTTAGTACATTTGTAGGGTAATGATGCCTATATGGTGTAAAAATGTGTACATGGAAAAGTCTTGATGCATATATGCTAGATTTAGTGTATGTGTTTCCTAAAAGCATGTTTTTGTTAGGATCGTGTGTGTTTTAAATGTTGGTGCATATTTATCAACTTGGCGCTATGTATATGTAAGCTTAAAATGCATATATGCTATAAAAATGTGTATATGCTAGATAGAGCCACATTTTTTATTTAAAAAGCACAACTAATAGGATAGGCTACGTGATTGATAAAATTAAGAGTTGGCTAGCTAATTAGGGTTTGTAGGTGGAATGATTGATATGATTACAGGCTAATTTGGCATTATTGATATCATAAGAGTGATTTCCCTTACACAATAGATGTAGCTTGACTTGACATATGGTGATTAAAAGGTCCTAAGCTCAGTGGGCCTCTGATATGCGACATTTATGCTTAAGATTAGGGCTCACTTAGGGATGTTATATGAGCTGGTAGAGAGATAGCATAGCGAGCACAACTCATTTCACCTCCTAACTAGGGAGATGTCCATGACTTTGGAGGATGTATGGTGGATACTTAAGATATCAATTGTAGGAGAGTTGGTAATATATGAAAATGATGGGGATGCTAATCCTCTATGTCAAGCATTTGGGGACAAGGATCTAGTCATCAAATAGGATGGCACAATCAGCTAGAAGTAGATGGTAGCATCATGTGATCCACTCCCCTCAATTCTAGAAAGAGTGATTAGGCACTGCATTTGCCTCGATAGGAAATCTCATAGATTTAATATTTGATGGGGCAACACTCCAGAGTGGATAATCATGGATAGGACTCAGTTTATCTGGGGTCCATGCTTACTAGCACACTTATACCATGATCTACATTAGTTCGTATATATGTGTATTGCAAGCTTATTAGTAGTTGTGACATTTCTCCATGTATGGGCCTATGAGCACATAAATTTTTTCAAGCTATTCTATATGAGGTTCAATGGGGTAGAACAACCCTATGTTATCATGTATAGTATGATTGTTGCCCAGCCTAAGGCAGGTAAGATGGAGTATTAGAGGAATGTGATCAACAGGATTTATAGTCATCTAGAGACCATACTTGGATTATGAGGATTGAGAGAATAATGATATAGAGCTCCCATTTTTCTTTCAAGCTCAATTTCTCATTGGTTTCATGCAGTACATCATCAAGAGGCATTTTCCAGATTAAGTATCAAGTCAGTTTGGGAGGATACAAAGAATGCATCAAGGATTGGTTGAGATTGCATGGACAATGTGGGAGATGCCCTAGTGGGGACCCACATTATTAGATAGAGTTGTATTGGTAGAGTTTTAGTTTCTTCATCTGATACCATGGGATCTAAGGAGAGACATAGAAGATATAGGTATGACACTTGAGTTTGAGGCTTCATTTGTGACACATCCTTTTCCACAGCTGACAAGTCTGAGAGAGTTGTATGCATTTATAGAATATGAGGAGGATGAGCCACATGTTACGAGGCAACACAAGAGGAGGAGGGATCAGGTAGAAAGTGAGGATGGAGGAGGAATGGAGGATAGGTAGCAGCATGGGGTGAGGAGAGATAAAATATGTACCACTTAGACCACCATGAGGGTGAGGAGGGGTACTCGAGGCTAAGGTATAGGGAGTATAGATCTGATACTAGCCAAATCCACATGGTCAAGAGTAGCCTATGCCATAGGAATAAAGAGGAAAGGATGGGGGAGATGGATATGTGGTAGCCCTACGAGTTCAGGTTCATCCTAAGGATGCATAAATAGGGGTGTTACAAGGGAATATCACAGTGAGAGATGAAGAGATATCATCTCTCGAGTGGAAGCTATAGGATTTCATGGGAAAGAGGTATCACCATCGAACAGTATGGAAAGGATAAGGATATTATACAACAAACCATGGCATTAGAACAAGGTGATGTGAAAGGGAGCATAGAATTCATCTTCCATGCTAGGTAGGAGACACACTAATGGTGATAGTTATATGAGTCAATAGTACTTCCAAGACAACAAGAAGGCAACTATCATCATGGCTCCTTTGGGAGATTGAGGAGGGAGCAAACAAATAGTGCAAGGGTGATGGGACCACCACCTCCGCCAGCAAGAGCATTAGGATCAACAAGAGGGGAACCACCCTCACCACTAGGGATAGGAAAGGCAAGACTACCAAGAGCTCAACAGTCTTTAAGACCAGCTAGTTTAGAGGTGATCATACATCATAACTAAGTTTGGCTCCCATGTATCAATTTTTTGTTCGATTTGGACACCTAGGTTGATTTTTGGGGCTCCTAGTAGCCATTACAATATTATAAAATCAATGTATTTGACTTATTATTTTTTATTATATGAGATGACATGATTTTTTGCAGTGACTATATGCATGTTGTTTATACTCCTATGTGTTCTTTATGGATGCACTTATGTTATCATGTGATGCTTATGAGATGTAGTTATGATTTGCATAATGTTTTGATTATGGTTCTATGTGATGTATGTATGGATCTTATGATGTATGATTCCTACATGTTTACATGTGCTATCATGATATACTTGTGATTTATGATGACCTATGTGCATATACCTATGACCATTTATGAGATATTTCTATGTTATGATTATGACAGTATGATATGATGTTTTTATATCATTTATGTATGGGATTACATTACATAATGCTATATGAAGGATTATTATGCTTATGATGGATGAATTAATGTTAGCCTTTTTTAATGTAGAATGTAATTTTATATGATATTCTTATATGATGTGGACTCCTAACATGTGGTGATGTGGGATGATGTCTAAATGCAAGAGATGCCCCTAGTGTTTTTGGTGTGTCAACATACTTAGTCAATTGATGTGTGTGATGTAGTAGAGGTAATTCTATGATCAAAACAAACACAATATAATCATATTCAAACAATAATTTTGTCCTCGTAGCTCAAATTTGCCAACTTTGCTCAATCACACATCGATCTCCTAGTAGTACTACAAAATAGGTAAAATGGTCTTATCTTTTGGAAAAGGTTGTATCAAGACAAAAGGTTAATCATTTCACATACCCATTAAGTCCTTATAAAAAATATGTTAAAGTGAGGTAGGATTGTTTTGGAAAGCATGGGTCTAAAATTCACTGTTTCGTTTTGAGACTAAGGCTAATTAGCCCTGCCTTTTAGGACTAATGAAATCTTATCTTTTCTCAATAATTTTATTCACAAAATGAAACCATATTTAGATACCCTTTTTTGATTTCAAAATAATATTTTAAAATGAGCATAGGGTCCTTTGGAACATGTCACTCAAAATTGGCGTTTTCTTGCTGCACTAGGGCTCAACTAGCCCACTTTTACAAAGCAACCTATCTCCAATAACTTCACCAACTGAAAAAATATGATTATACCTTCTCCATAGGTCTCAAATGGATCAAATCACTAGGTTTCAAGGTGATGAACCTTGATTAAGTCACCAATTAAGAAAACCCTCATTTTAGTCTCTTCCTAAGAGGGTTTATTGGAAACCACTACTCTAGACCTTGTCTTGACATGCCACCACTTCAAACACAAATTAATATACCTTTACATTCTCTAAATTTCATCCTCTAATCCTTGTTCGTACTATTTCATCAAACACTCTCCCTAAACCGCCATTTTCAACTCAAAATACATAAAATTCTCATCTAGGGCATCAATCGAAACCCTCAAGTGACCTTCCCTACTCACAAATGGATTCAAATAATTATTTTCTACTTTAATGGGAACATTCCACTCAGTTACATGGGATATAATAGGTGGGATGGGATAATTTCTTAATTTATATTCACAAAACCCTTAAATTTGTCCACACAGACCCGCCTTCACTAAATTTGCAATAAAATGCTCCAAACTTTATGAAAACACTCCAAATCAAAACTAAAACAAATTTAATTCATTCCTTTAAAATTTTCAAGTTATTTTAGATCATAAAATTATAGTATGAACAAGTACAAGAGACTGAAACAGCAGATTACCAGTCAAAAATGGAGGGAATGCATGTTATATTAAGGTTTCAACTCACATAATTCATGATCGGCCTTTTTCCAACATTCACAAAGCCAATATATACATTATCCAACCTCCAAAACTTTCCAAAACTGACTTTTGAACTTCCCCAAACAAAAATGACCTTTGACCTTCCTAGTTTGCACTTTTGCAATTTTTTACAATTTTGTAATGACAACTTTTACAACATTTTTGCAATTTGTGCAACATTTGTAATATAACACCTAAATTACCTAAATTACATAAAGAGTGATATATTATGACCTTTTTGTCCAAAAAAAAGACTCAAACACCTAAAACTACTAAATGACTTCATTTGACCACATTTGTACAATAGGTGTTTGGTGCCCCTACACCATTTTCTCGACCTAGAAAAGACCTCAAGTCCCTTTGAGGACCATAAGGCATTAAATTATGTTTGAAATTTACTTGTCCTTTTCTTCTAAATGTCCTTCCATTAGGTGGTCCCTTATCATGATTAAGGTACTGAAGATTAGCTTAATTCCCTGCATGCTTGAATTGCCCAACATCTTGCTTCACATCCACTTCATGTCTCACATTCTCTACCCTTGGTGATATTGTCTTGAGAGGTTGATTAACCATTGTATTTACACATACCAAATTTCCACTACTCTCTTGTAGAAGCAAAGGACAATCTACTTCCCCTACCATGATTGCATTATGTTTCATTAACCCAACTTGCAGCTACTCACACAAATGGTTCCCAGTCTTCTCTTGGTCTTCCTTTGGTGTCAACACATTGCCTCTACCCTTAAAATTTGAATAATCATTCAATATTACTATTTTTATGTCTTCAAACATAGGAGTGGATGCAAACTCCATCTCCTTCTCACCCTTAAGCCTCCCAAGATCTTTCTTACCAATTATGATCATTTTTGTTTCCTTGGACTGCTCTTTGACATCCTCCTGCATTGGTGTTAGTTTGAAAGTAATACCATCCTTCATAATGGTGTAGGTATTCTCTCTACCATCATAAATGGATTGCCTATCAAAATTAAATGGCCTTCCAAGCAATATATGGCAACAATCCATGGGCAAAACATCATAAAGAACCCTATCCTTATATCCTCCAATCTGAAACTCAACATAGGCTTGTTCATTTACCAAAAGTGACTGATTATCATTTACCCAAGGTTCTTTATATGGTGCTTCATGAGGAATTATTTATAGTTTCATTTTATCTACCATCTCTTTAGACACCATATTGTCAGTGGAACCAAAATCTATCACTACCTTGCATACTTTACCTTTACATTTGCATGTGGTCCTGAAAAAGCTCCTTATTTGAGTCATCTCCTTCTCCTTAGATTATTTCAAAGGGTTCTTCTCAACATCAATGATTCTCCTACTTCTGGAGAAGCAACATGACTTGGAGAATTGATACTCTCACCTTCATCTTCTTGCACAATTTGGACTCTCTTTTCACCTCTTCTTTCACCACTACTTGATGTAGATCCTTGTCTCTCAGGACACTTGAATGATGGGTATCCAAACTCTTGATAATTATAGCATCTACCTAAAAATTAATTGGAATTCTTACCTCCACCAAATTTGCCTCCTATGCCTCTCTACCTCTGAAATCTACACCTTGCTCTTGACTTTTGTTTGCATGTTCTCGGCTTTCATTTGATTTTCTTGAAGTGGAAAATGTTCCTCTACTCCTAAAGGTGTTGCATCTGCCTCTACTCAACTTTTCTTGTCTTATTTTCATCTTTTCCTCCACTCTTATTGCCATTTGATAACATTCTTCAATCGTCCTTGGATTTGCCACCACTAGTTCATCTTGAATGTTAAACCTAAGTCCACCAAGGTATCTAGCAACCTTTCAACCTCATCTTCCATCCTTCCTTACTTTATGCTCAACTTGTATAATTCATCAGTATAAGTCTTAACATCTCAATCTTTTTGTTTGAGACCTTGGAGTTTTTTATACAATTGAACTTTATAGTCCTTGGGAAGAAACTTACCTTTAATTTTAGCAACCATTCTATCCAAAGAAACAATATTTGCTTTACCTCTCTTTCTCCTTTCAGTTTGTTCATAGTCCCACCATAATAATGTGTGTCCTTTCATCTTTGTCTTTTCTATCTTCACCTATTGCTCATCAGGAACATCTTCACATTCAAAGTGACTATCCATAGCTGCAATCCAATCTAGAAGCTCTTCATCATCCAAATTCCCTCCATACATAGGTAAATCAACTTTCACCTTATGTTTATCACTTTAAACTACTTTAAGAAGTTTGATTTTCCTATGTTCCTTAGGGTCCAATTTCTCTTCCTGTCTTTCATTTCCTCCTTCCCCCTCTTCTTCCTCAAATTCACTTTCATCATCTGATACCATACCTCTTTTTTTATTAGACTCAAAGGTAGAAATCCTTGCTAACGTATAATTATGAGACTCCATTATCTTAGCATTTTTCTCTTTTAACTCTTGCAACTCTCTAGCAATACCACTAGTCTTAGGAGGCATCTTAACATTTCAACTTCCAACCTTGCTCTTACTCAAATTTTAACCAATCTCCTCCAAGAGACCTAATCCATAAGCTCTTATACCAATTTATGTAGTGGATGGAAGGCTATTATCAAAACCAACACAATCTAATCAAATTCAAATAAGAATTTTGTCCTCGCATCTCAAATTTGCCAACTTTCCTCAATCACACATCCATCTCCTAATATTACTCCAAAATAGGTAAAATGAACTTATCTTTTGGAAAAGGTCATATCAAGACAAAAGGCTCACCATTTTAGATACCCATTAAGGACTTCTAAAACATGTTAAAGTGAGGTAGGATTTTTTTGAAAAGCGTGGGTCTAAAATTGACTGTCCCGTTTTGAGACTAAGACTAATTAGTCCTCCCTTTTAAGACTGGTGAAAAGTTATCTTTTCTCAGACACTTTCTTCACAAAATGGAACCATATTTTGATACCCTTTTTGGAGTTCTATATAATATCTCAAAATAGGCATAGGGTCCTTTGGAACATGTCACTCGAAATTGGAATTTTCTCGCTACACTAGGGCTCAATTAGCCCACTTTTACAAAGAAACCTATCTTAAATCACTTCACCAACTGAAAAACTCTACTCAAACCTTCTCCACAGGTCTCAAATGAACCAAATCACTAGGTTTCAAGGTGAGGAACCTCCATTAAGTTGCCAATTAAGATAACCCTCATTTTAGTCTCTTCTTAGGAAGGTTTATTGGAAACCACTACTCCAGACCTTCTCTCGACCTACCACCACTTCAAAAACACCTAAATATACCTGCACGTGCTCAAAATTTCATCCTTTAGTCCTTGGTCACATTGTCTCATCAAACACTCTCCCTAAACCACCATTTTAACTCAAAAATACATAAAATTCTCAATTAGGGCATCAACTCAGACCCTAAAGTGACCTTCCCTGCTCACAAAAACATTCAAATACTTATTTCCTATTGTAATGGTCACATTCGAATTAGTTAAATGGGATACAATAGGTGGGATGGGCCAATTTCATAATTTATATTCACAAAACCCTTAAATCTATCCACGTAGACCCTCCTTCACTAAATGTGCAATAAAATGCTCCAAATTTTATGAAAACACTAAAAATAAAAACCAAAACAAAGTTAATTCATTCCTTTAACAATTTAAAGAAATTTTAGATCATAAAATTATAGTATGGACAAGTACAGGAGCCTGCAACATCAGATTACTAGTAGAAAATGTAGGGAAAGCATGTTATATTAAGGTTTCAACTCACATAATTCATGGTCGGCCTTTTACCAAAGTTCACAAATCCAATATATACATTATCCAACCTCCAAAACCATCAACAGCTAAATTTTGAACTTTCCCAAACAAAAATGACCTTTCACCTTCCTAGTTTGCACTATTGCAATTTTTTACAATTTTGTAATGACCTTTTACAACATTTTTGCAATTTGTGCAACATTTGTAATATAACACCTAAATGACCTACGTTACATAAAGAATGGTCTGTTGTAACCTTATTTGTCTAAACAAAAGACTCAAACTCCTAAAACTACTAAATGACTTCATCTGACCACATTTGCACAATAGGAGCTTGGTGCCCCTGCACTTGTGTGACTACTACGATGAGAGAGGAAGGGAGGACGATCAATCAGCCATAGAAGAAGTAGAAATATGGGGAATATGAGATTGAATGATCTCTTATGTAAATCTAAGTGCTATATCATCATTGAGCTTATTATGGCAAGTAGATGTGACCATCTAGATACATTTTAGACCTAGATAGTTTGTATACCATTTGTGAAGAGAAAAGACACTCACATACAAGGAACATTCTTGTTCACACTAGACTTAAAGGTCTTGGACAATCATAAAGAATCACAACCTAAAATAAACCATAGTGTTACTAAAGAACAATCCACAAGCAATAATTGAGTGATCATGCCCCATCTCGACCACTCTAGTCAAGAGACATCCTTGAGTAGCATAAGAAGCATGTCACAAAAGGTCAAATCAAAAGAAAAGAAAAGACCTAAACCCACAACTAATCAAATCTTCGTGCCATAAATGTTTCTTGCCACAATTTGATCTAGTCACATTTTGATAGCATCATTGTGAAGGACAAATAGTGCTTAGGCAGATAGGATCATCATGCATGCTAAGTCTTGGTCTTGATCAAAAAATTGATTTGGTTGAAGTGGAATACTAAATACGTTCATCTAAAGTATCTCAATTAATGAAATGGATGCTTTATTGTGAAGAAAATATGACAAGATTATTATGGATGAGTGAGGCAAGTGGGATTTTATTGCAGATTGTGACCATAATAAGGAAAGTAGAAAAGCCAAAATTCCTTGTAACATGTGGTGTCAAGGATCCAATTCCTTCACTAGGTCAAGAATATGCTCCCAACTAGGGATAAGACCTTATTATTATGGGTGAAGAAAGGGTGATGAAATCTTTATTATGAATGGATGGACAAGACTGTAAATGAATGGTATAACAATAAAATGCCATGGTGAGGATGGGAGATTCATTGCAGTATAAGAGGATAGCGGAGAATATGTGATAGAATTCTGAAGGAGGAAGGAGTGAAGTCACTACACATGGCATTGGTTTCCTAGTTTTCACCACGGTTCTTGACCAAGGTACCACCAAAGTGGTTTTCACCATTGGATGAAAAAAAAAATCATTTATTTTTTTCAATTTTTAAATTTCTTTTTGTATTTTTTGTTGGCACATGCACACTCCAATGAGACATTGTATGTGATTGAAGGTTGTGTCATTGATGGCAACCTTACAATCCTATGGCACCAGCATCAATGATCAAACTCTACACCGGCATTCAGGACATCGGCACCGGCACAGAGAAAGGAAGTATACCGGCACAGAGGCCGACAGGATTTTGTTATATTATATTTTGTTTATTATTGTAAAAACTTTGTAAGTCGACTTGGCATGTTGTAAAATGACTCTTATATATAAAAGAGATCATTGTAGACATTTGGAAAGCAAGTGAAGAAATTTATTAAGGCAGACCTATTATGCGAAATATAGGTTAAAGGGTTTATGTAAGAAGCAGAGCAGCAACCGGTACTGGATTAGGCATTATAGATGCTATTGTAAAGCAGTACAAGATATTGGATTTGTATAATCCACACTGTAAGTCAGTGAGACTTCCCATTTGAGCAGTGAGCTCTAGGCAGTTGGCCTTCCTACATGTGCAGGCCCTTATTGTAAGTAATATTCCCTTATTGGCCAGTAAGTGGATATTGTGGGTCACAAATCCCACCAAGGTTTTTCCCACACCGGGTTTCCTCGTTAAATCCTTGTGTTATGGTGTTCTTTTCATGTGGATGTTTTTAATTCTGTTTATTGCATTATTTCTTGCATACCGGTACACTATTATAATATGTTCTGCATGTTTTAAAATAAGAAATTTTGTACACTGGTTAGATACTGATTCAACCCCCCCTATCTGTGGGAATCCTAACAATTGGTATCAGAGCCTGGTCCTCTATTTTCAGAAGCCTAACAGCTTGAGGAAGATCTTGACACTGGTAAAGATGGAAAATCTGATGAAGAAACTTGAAGGAGCTCTTTCAGACTATGATGCAGAGAAATTGAAAAATATCAAACTAGAAGATGATTTAAGGGCAGCTCAGGATATCATTCAGGCACTTCAAGAGAACCATACTGTTGCAAGAAATAAGAGAAGAGAACTTTGTGAAAAGATGCAAAATGAGAATGATGAAAAGGAATCACTTAATGATCAGATAAGAAAACTGAAACTAGAAAACATGACAACAAAGAATGAGATGCAGGATATGACTATGAGTTTTTGTAAGGAGATTGAGGATAGGAAGAATAATGAAGAATAATTGACTAGAAGACTAAGTGATGCAGCAAATGAGAACACAAGACTTAGCTATGAAAATGACATGTTGAAGACAGATCTGATGCACACTCAGAATGACTCAAATGAACTGATGAGACAAAAAGAGGTCTTAGAAAGAGAACTAGAAACTGCAAATCAACATAAAGAAAAATTCAAGAAAAGCTCAGAGGAACTTGGCACCTTGCTGAAGAATCAAAAACCTAAAGGTGACACTTTTGGAATTGGCTTTGAAGTTGGTGAAAGCTGCGGTATTGCAAATACTCAGGATCACAGCAAACCAGTAAGACAACCTAATGCTTATAAATTCAATGGAAAATGCTTTAACTGTAATAAGTATGGTCATAGAGAAAATGAATGTAGATCTAGAAATTATCAGAATATCAACACACCCACCGGTCAATGTTCAAAATGCAACAAAGTTGGTCACAACTCTAAAAATTGTAGAATGAATGTGAGATGTTATGTTTGTGGAAGATTTGGACATTTATCCAATCAATGCAGAACACAAACCGACATAGGTTATGGGAAAGCTATTCAGAAGAATAATGTAAATTGTTATGCATGTAACAAAACTGGGCATATTGCAAAATTCTGTAGAAGTAAAGGATCACCGGTAGACAACAAAAGTTCTAGCTTGAAAGGTAAAGAAAAAGTTGAAGAGGTTAAGCAAGAATTCTCAAAACAATGGATTAGAAAAGTTGATCTAAATATTGGGAATACTCCTCCACTGGTAGAACCAGTCAATGCTTCACCGGCAGAACAGAGTGATGCTTCACCGGCAGGACAGAGCAGTGCTCCAATGGCAAGAAGTTCTTCATCTAATTGAAGAAATTTTCCTTGAGGGTTTGGCAATCTAATAACACATGTGCTATTATTTCCTCGGTTAGAGATGAGAAGTTGAAAATTACTAATTACCGATAGACAATGTTAAGTGAATACTTAACTGACATGCATTTAATGTGGTAGATGGCGAAAAGACACTATAAATTTGAGGTTTTGGCTCCATTTCATTTCACCAAAATTTCAAACCTATGAAGAGCGTGAAGATTCTGAGCTAAGGCATTTTGAGCAAGAGGCAAGAACACTTCAAGCAATCATCCATCCTAAAGGCAGTAAAAGGTATTTTATCATGGCATCCACCTCTGCAATTGAATATATAGCAAACCCTACTGTTGTCAAAGTTATAAAAAGACCTAGGCCCGTATTTCAATTAGTTCCCAAGATAGCAAACAAAGATGATACCTTAGGTGCTTTTTCTCAAATTCCTAAGGGAGTTGTTTATGCTAAAGACCCCAGAATTTACATTCATTGTAACATTGAGGAACTAGGAGATGAAGAGATTAAAACCATGTTTAAAACTATCATATGTGATGAATCCAGCAATGTAAAAGATGAGCACAAGATCATTGAAACCCTAGGATTTACAAAGATCCTTAGCATTCCTGAATTTCCCAAGGATGTGATTAGGATAGTCTTAAGCAGAGTACAGGGTAAATTTTTCTGGCTAGATGCAATTCACAAAATCACTAAGGAAGTTGTGAAAGTTGTCACAAGGTTACCAATCACCGGTAAAAGGCCAAACAAAAACAAGAAGGTTTCCAATGACCTAGTTACTCAGTTAACTAGTGCCACATCTGACATAAGGTCCTTAAGAGTAAATGATGTAACAGATATTAATGTGAGATTTATCAGCATGATATTAGGATATAAAGCTACTCATGCAAATAGACTCTATTCAGTTTCAAGTTTATGCATTAAGAGTGCTTATGATATGGTCACGGATAATGCAAAGATTGATGTATGTGAGTGGTTGAAGGATGAATTAATTGACAACTTAGGCAAGATTAAGAAGGACAAGAAAGGAACTTTTAAATTTGGAAATCTGTTAGTATGTCTGATGTTACATATAACAAAACAGGTTCCTGGTATAGGCTACAAAGAACTTGGATATGATATACCGGTAGGTAAACAGCTAACAGAACTATTCAACAATATGGGAGAAGATAAGGAAAACAATATCCATGATTTCTTTCAAGCACTAAAGGTCAAAATGAAGAAAAGAATCAGATTATCACAAAAGATTGTTGACAAATATAAGGATGAAATATGCTTTGTAATCAAGAAGGATGAGATCTGGATGGAAACAGTCATCCCTAGGACTGTTTGGGTAACAGAGATGGGCTATGAAACAAATGATCATATAATTGAAACATATGCTAAAGCACTTCTGGAAGCCCATAAAGAACCTAAGGAAGAAATATTTGGTAGTGCAGAAACTATTGAAAGCCAAATACAATCTAAGAAAAGAGTAAAAAAGGTTGAGGCAGTTGTGAGAAGAGGTTCCAGATAGGCAAAGGCTATTAAAGAAGATGTGTTAAAGCAAACCGGTATAATAGAGGATGAGTTAGCAGCTCCACAACCTGAGACTCATCTATCACCAATAGGCACTTCTTTGGAAAGTGACATGCCTGCAACTTTCAAGAGAGTTGTAAGGAAAAGAGATCCCTCACCGGCAACCACACCCTCACCTAGGAGGACAAGACAAAAACAACAAGCAGTGAGATCTCTGGTAAGAAAGGCTACACCAAAGAAGAAGAAACTGGCACCCAAGAAGAAGAAGAGGACAAACAAGGACTTGGCCCCTCTTGATATACTGTTAAATGAGGAAAATTGAAGAATATAGAGAAAATATATGACACTCTGACAGCTGATGAAAAAGAACAAGTAGAAAACAGTGTTATATTGCATATGGATATGTATAAGAAATTTTTGATGGAAGTAGTAAATGAAGTACCAGATGAACTATTTAAAAGACTGGAAGCAAGAAGACAAGTAGTAATAGAACTTGATAAGAAAATAAATATAGAAAAGCTACTTGCTGTATATCCAGTGAATTCACCCAAAGAAATTGATGACTTAATTGCTGAAGCCAACCGGTCAGTATTTTCTACTGCACACTGGCACATTGCTTTAATGGTTGGAAGAGTTAATGAGGTGACTGAGGAGATCGAAAATGCATGGGACATTTTCCTAGTGGAAAAAGAAAAACAAGAAGAATACATGAGCCACAAACCTATAAAGGTATATCAGAAAGAGACAAGGGTAAAGGTAAAGTTGGTGGACCACCCAGTATCAAGGTTAAAGACAACTTACCCCCACCTCCTTTGATTACTCCACTGGTAAAAACAACAACTGCAAAAGATCAACCGATAGTTGAAAGTATGGATGTAGAGGATGTCAATCCTAATCCTGAAGTCTTATACACAGTGGATGTTGATACTCAAAAGATCAACATTGTGGTAGACAAAGATACAGCTGATAAGACTGACATGGGTAGTGAGCCTCTGGTAGTTGAGCAAACTGATAACACACAGGAGAAACTAGCAGATGACAAAGAGAAAAAGGTAGAAACTCAGACTCAGACTGAGACAATGCAACAAACTGAGAAACAAATAGAGCAAAAGGCTCCCAAATAGGAACAACAACAAGAACAGGAACAGGTTCATAAGGAAACAGTGCCACCAGCAACTGGAGAAGTAGAAAAACCATTGCTTAAGGAAATGCAAACACAAACAAACCTACCAGAGGTCAATACAAGCTTGGTTACTTCCACTGGTAGTACTCAGAATGTTGGTATATCATCAGGCTACAAATCAACTAATGTGACTGAGGTACTATTGGATTCAATTAAAAAGATAACAGATTGCAGCTCACAAGCTTATAAGGCAATTGATGACACCATAACAATTTTGAAGGTAATTGCTCCTAACTGTAATATAGACAATAAAGATTCTTTAGGACAACTTGATACCTTGTGTAAATATATCATAGAAAACATTGAGAAAATAAAGGAAGAGACATTGAAGGACAAAGTAGAAATTGAAAAACAAAAATTCTTTGATGAGCAGATAAAGAAGTGCACTAGAGATTTTGACACACTTCTACTGGAACTGTGTAATTTATTAAAATAGTACAAAACTCTGTACAAAGACACCTATAAGACAAACTTTTTTTCTGTAGATATTGATAAGAAGATGAGCAAGGTACAAGATGAAATCAACAAACTTGCAGATAATTGTGTTAACTCACTTGATACATTATCAGTTTTTCAACAGAAGATAATAAATTTTGAGGAAAAATTACTTAAATTTGAAAGAGAAAAGGAGAGAATAGTGAATAAGGCAAAGCATCTGAGATTAAAACTGAGTCCAAGATTGGACTATTTAGCATCATTACAGAAGGAAGTATCTAAGGCACTAATACAAGTACAGAAAACACCGGCAGAGCATTTGTAGCATCTCACTGGTACAACTAAAAGAACAGAGATAGCAATAAGAGATAGTAAAAAGTTTATGGAGAGTATAAACTTGATTTTGGCGGATCTATTTCAAATTGTAACTACCCAGTTACAAGGTTGAAACTACAAACTCTACTGACATCTTGACAACCTTTGTCATTGATGCCAAAGGGGGAGTAGTGGAATGAGAAAATTCAACATCACAGGAATCATATGCTCAGGGGGAGCACACACATTTTTGGTAACATTTTTGGACTTCACATTTTTTGATACACTTTTGAAATTTCTCATGAGTGTTGCCATCAATGCCAAAGGGGGAGATTGTTGGCATATGCACACTCCAATGAGACATTGTATGTGATTGAAGGTTTTGTCATTGATGGCAACCTTACAATCCTATGGCACTGGCAAGGCATTACACTGGCAAGTTAGTGCACCAGCATCAATGATCAGACTCTACACCGGCATTCAGGACATCGGCACCGGCACAGAGAAAGGAAGTATACCGGCACAGAGGCCGACAGGATTTTGTTATATTATATTTTGTTTATTATTGTAGAAACTTTGTAAGCCGACATGGCATGTTGTAAAATGACTCTTATATATAAAAGAGATCATTGTAGACATTTGGAAAGCAAGTGAATAAAGTTATTAAGGAAGACCTATTATGTGAAATATAGGTTAAAGGGTTTATGTAAGAAGCAGAGCAGCAACCAGTACTGGATCAGGCATTATAGATGCTATTGTAAAGTAGTACAAGATATTGGATTTGTATAATCCACATTGTAAGTCAGTGAGACTTCCCATTTGAGCAGTGAGCTCTAGGAAGTTGGCCTTCCTGCATGTGTAGGCCCCTATTGTAAGTAATATTCCCTTATTGGCCAGTAAGTGGATATTGTGGGTCACAAATCCCACCAAGGTTTTTCCCACACCGGGTTTCCTCGTTAAATCCTTGTGTTATGGTGTGCTTTTCATGTGGATGTTCTTAATTCTGTTTATTGCATTATTTCTTGCATACCCGTACACTGTTATAATATGTTCTGCATGTTTTAAGATAAGAAATTTTGTACACCAGTTAGATACTAATTCACCCCCCCCCCCCCCCCTCTCAGTATCTGTGGGAATCATAACATTTTTTATTTTTTTGTATTTTTTATATTAAAGAGATTTTTTAAAGGAAAGTATAAATATTGCAAAGGTGTATGTTGTTGATAGGATCTTCTATTGGTTCACATTCGAGAGTAGATAGCTGATATTCTCTAATGCCATAAACTGTAGTAACAACATAAGGGCCTAGCCAGTCAGTTCAAATTTGCCCTTCTTCTCATAGTCTTGCTGATTTTTGGGATTTTCCTTAAGAACCAAATCAGCTACCTCAAATGTTTAAGGTTTTACCTTGTGATTTTAACTACAATACATTTGTTTTTTATATGCTTTGAGGTGATTAAACACATGTTGTTGATGCTCATCCAATAACTCAAGATCCTGATGTTTGGAAACTTGGTAGTCTTCATCATTGATAAGATCGTGTAAGGAGACATGCAAGGATGGTAACTTGACCAGAAATGGATAAGTTAGCTTCAGATTCATAGACAAGTGAATATGGTGTGGTTCCAGTGGGAGTGTGGACACTTGTATAATACGCCAAAAGGTGACGTTGAGTTCAATGTGTCAATCACAACCAACGTTGTTGATCGTATTTTTTAAGGATTTTGAAAATGGTTTTATTAGATGCATCAACTTGACTGTTTCCTTGGGGGTAATATGGAGTGGAGAAATATTATTGAATGTGGGATTTATCACAGAGTTCATGAATGCCCTGATTTTTGAAGGAACACCCATTACCTATGATAATGGACATAGGGACATTGTACTGACATATAATGTAATGAAGGATAAATGTGGTGATCTGTTTGTCAGACGTTTGTGTAAGGGGAACAACCTCAGTCCATATTGTGAATTGATAAATGGTGGTGATGATGAATTTGTGGCCATTGGAAGATGGAGGGTGATTCTTACACATGAGATTGAGTCCCTACTAACAAAAGGGCCCAGTTGTTGCAATTGGCTATAACTCTTTTGATAGTGTATATATCAAGCCTCCTTGTATTTGACACTACTTGCATTTATTAACAAACCGATATGCATCTTTCTCCATTGTAGGCCAATAATAAGCAGTCCTCATCAGTTTATTGGCCAAGATTAGACCACTGGGGTGAACCCCACATATACCATCATATACCTCATTCAATCCAATTTGGAATTCCTCACAATCTCAATATCTTAGGAGACTACCATTGATACCTCTATGGTAAAGGGTGTTGGCAATTATTATGTAATGATGAGTTTGGCAAATAAAGGTGTGACATTGATTGTTGGAAAGGTTGGGGGAAGAGTGTCATTACAAATGTAAGTGTAGATGTCATTGTACCAAGGGAAAACGGGACCATTGATACACACAAGCTTAGATGGATGGATATTATATGTGAGGACCAAGACATGATCTACCAAGAAATCATGACAAGTTGCATTTTATGGCATATTAATAAGAGAAGCAATGGTGACCGTAGCATCAATAGCTTTCTTATTATCTCTTAGAATTTGCTCAAAAGTGATCTTTGTAAAATATTTTTTGAAATCATCAACCATATGCTTATAAGGCATCAACTTTGCATCCTTTTTTTCTAACTATGAATATTTGTTTGTTGAATGACTGATTTGGAATTGCCAAAAATCTAAAGCTATTAAATTCTCCACTAAACTGCAATTCTAAGTCTTGTAGTAAGTGCCTAATATTCTACTATGTTGTTTGTACATGGAAATGCCACCCTATAAGATTTTAGGATGCAATCCCCTTGTGGTCTGACAAAAAGGATTCCTACTCTTGCCCCATGTTGTGTAAATAATTCAATGAAATATAACTACTATATTCTTGAAGTTGTGATAGAAAAGATGGACACATCTATAAAATCAGAAGTCAATGGGTGATCATCAATCATAGGTGCATTTGCGATCTGATCTATAATAGCTTGTCCTTTTATGTCCCTTTATCAACATGCTCAATGTCAAACTCAGTGAGAACCATTACCCATTTTACTAGGCTTCCTGTGACGGTTGCCTTGTTGCACAAATACAATAGGGAGTCAATTTTTGCCATGAGTTTTGTTTGGTGAGTGAGCATATACTAACACAATTTATGTGAGGCAAAAACTATGACAAGATATGTATGCTCAATAGAAATATAATTTAGCTTGTATTGCACTAGTGTGCGATTAATGTAGTAAATGACCTTCTATTTTCCTTCATAATTTTATTGTGTTAAGAGTTTTCTCATTGCTATTGTTGTTGTTTATATGTACAAAAGTAGGGGTTG
The DNA here is from genome assembly GCF_030272615.1 of Cryptomeria japonica. Lineage (NCBI taxonomy): Eukaryota > Viridiplantae > Streptophyta > Pinopsida > Cupressales > Cupressaceae > Cryptomeria > Cryptomeria japonica. The sequence goes on along the minus strand of NC_081412.1, from coordinate 346,164,437 downwards.
CCTTCATTGGTGTCATGAGAATATGAGGAGACATAAGATAATCTTTAACTATTTGAAAATTTTGTTAACATTTATCATCCCATCCAAATGCAATGTTCTTATGTACCATATGTGTGAAGGGATGACACTTATTGAAAAACTGTGTGATGAACTTACGGATTGGTTGTAACTTTCCTTCTAACGATCTAAGCTAATTGATGTTCCTTAGTGGAGGCACTTCAAAGATATATTTAACCTTTGTTGGATCAACTTTAATGCTCATTATGACACAATGTATCTTAAGAGCTTCCTCGAGGTTACTCCAAAGACATATTTCTTGGGGTTCAATCATACCTTGTACTTCTCAAGTCGAGTGAAGATATTATCTAGGATATCCAAGTGGCTTTCCCATGTGATTAATTTACCCAAGAGGTCATCTCCATAATCCTCCATTAGAATGTGCATCATATCATGGAAGATAGTGTTCATGGCCCTTTGATACGTGGCTCCAACATTCTTGAGACCAAAAGAAATGACATTTCAATAATGCATTCCCCAAGTACATGTGAAATTTGTCTTATGCTGGTATTTAGGTGCAATATTAATTTGGTTATAGCTGGATAATTGATCCATGAGTGATAACATTATATGTCTAACTATAAGATCGATTATTAGGTCTATATTGAGCAATGGAAACTCATCCTTTGGACAAGCTTTATTTAGGTCTCTAAAATTTGCACATATTCTAATTCAGCCATCTATTTTTCCTATGGCTACAAGATTCAAAAACCATTTTGGATAGTCTATCGACCTAATAAAACCAACATCAAGTTACTTATGAAGCTCAACCTCGACCAAAAAATTTATTTGTGCATTCATCTTTCTCAACTTCTCCTTTATAGGTTTTGTGCCTGGTGTCACCATTAGGTGGTGCATGACAAGATCAAGATTGAGACCAGGCATATCAACATATGACCATGCAAATTTGATCCAGTGCTCCTGGAAGAATTTGATAAAGTTGGGACGCTCTTGTTCTTTTAATGATTCTCTAAGGTAGAGTTACAAGAATTGTTGTTTGTCCCAACGTTGATCACTTCTATCTCTTCTAATAACACAAGTGATCTATCATGATATGTTGTTAAGGGGAGAGTGTCAAGCCTTCCATCCTCTGGTGCCTTGAAGAGTTTTTCACCATTAGATATGTCCTTTCTTTCACCTTTTTATGGTCTAAAAGTACCATAGTATGGTTTTCACTAGAAGGCCTTATATTTATTTTTATATTTTTGTAATTGAAAGGCTTGGCACCTCCAAAATTAAGTTGCATTTTAATGTTCTATGACAAATACTACTCTATATTCCCCAATAGGAAGATCATCTATAATTCCAAGGTAAGCAATAATAGCCTCGTCATTTTGGAATGTTTCTAAATGTGGAGGCCCTTGTCGGTCCTAGTCTATGAGTTGGGGTGGAACGAGTGGAAGATCGTTTTGGTTAAAATCAAATATTATGAGAGTAAAGATGCATAAGTATTCAAAGATATCAATGATGTCATCAAGGTCATCATTGGTACTTTCCTCATAAATTTTGATTATGGAGGTAGCTTGACCATCACAATGAGAAGCACACTTAGTACTTGAGGTCATTGACTATTGAGGTTTGGACCTTAAGCCTTGAGATGTAAAGGGCTCAGGATCCCAAAAAGTTTTAATACATGGTTTGTTGTTCACATGTTTAGTCTCACAAGGAGGAATGGAATTATCCCTTGGAGGTGACTCTGGTTCTTCAAAATCCTTGTCCAATTCATAATCACTAGAAGTATAAGAGTCTCATTCCCATTCATTAGAATCTATTGCTAGACAATATTCTCTAGATTGTCCACCATCATCAGTAGTATTGACTGTAGAATTGGACTTATTCACTTGCAATGCTATTTGTATTAAGATTTTAGTATCAAGACCACACCATATAAACTATGTGAACCCAATCCTTTGGATCTTTGCTTCTTAGGTACTAACTCGGGTTGAAGGGTGTTAGGGTTTTGGCAGATTTGGAGCAAATACAAATTAACAATTATATGTAGATTCAAATACACAAAATATGAAGAAAAACACAACACAAATAACACAGAGATTTAACGTGGTTCACCCAAGATGGGCTACATCCATAGAACACAGTCATCCAATATTTTCCTATTATCTAGTAAAACAGTACAACACCATTACAATGCCTTTTTACATTCCAGTCGCTTATAGCATGTAATTTTTAGGGCAACATACAAAGTCGACCTTTTTAGGGTTTTTTTCAATGTCATTTTTTTCAAAAAATGGCAAAGAACCCTGACAATGATACATTACAAGTGTATAGTACTTGCATGATCAGTTGCCACATATTGACAATCTCCCACTTGGAGACTGATCCTAGATGACACCATTGCTCTTCCAGCTCTCACTAGATAAAACACTTGGACTTGGTTGTTCTTTAATTTCATGATTTTCAGTCAAGAAGGATAATAGAAACTGATTAGAAAACTAGCTTCTCCCATGTGACTGCTTTCATGAACATATCTACAAGATTGTTACTTGTGTGAATCTTCTCAAGTCGTAACTGGACATCCTCCAAAACAAACCGTATGAAGTGGTACCTGAGTTGAATGTGTTTTGTCCTTGAATGAAGAGTAGAATTATTTGCAAGATGAATGGCACTCTCGCTATCAGTATACAATGGGATATCCTCCTGCGTCTAGCCCAATTCCTCTAGAAAATGTTGTAACCAAATCATCTCTTTGCTAGCTTTGGTAGTAGCCACATACTCAGCTTCAGTGGTTAAAAGTGCAACAACCTTTTGTAGTCTAGAAATCCAACTAAGTGTAGTTCCCCCTATAGTAAAATTATACCCTGTAGTACTCCTTGTATCAATATCACCTGTCAGATCAGAGTCAATGTATCCTTGCAGAGAAGAGTTTGATTCTCTGAAACATAATGCCTTAGTAGTACCTCTCAAATACCCAAGAATCCATTTGACAGTATTCCAATGTTCCATTCTCAGATTGCTCATATACCTGCTCACAACTCCCACTCCATATGTAATATCTAACCATTTGCATACCATCACATACATCAAACTACCAACATCTAATGAATACAAAATGTTGGACATTTTATTTACCTCTTCCTATGTCTTTGGACGCATCTCCTTAGTCAATTTGAAATGACTAGCGAAAGGTGTACCAACTGCTTTTACATTCTACATGTTAAATCTTTTCAACACCTTTATATACTCACTTTGGGACAAAGTTAATGTTCTATTTTTCATGTCCCATGAAATCCTCATACCAAGTATTTTCTTAGTTGCACCCAAATCCTTCATAGAAAATGACTTTGCTAATTTCTACTAGTTCATTTATATGCTGCATGTTAGACCCAACAACAAGCATGTCATCAACATAAAGTAACAAGATAATATAACTATCATTATCTAATCTCTTAAAATGAACACAATGATCAAAATGACATATGTGGTAACCTTGTTCAGTCATGAAACTATCAAATTTCAAATACCATTGTCGGGGTGTTTGCTTTAGGTCATACACACACTTCTTCAACCTGCACACTAACTCCTCCTTACCTTTGACCTCATATCCCTATGGTTTCTGTATGTATATTTCCTCCTCCAAATCCCCATGGAGAAAATTTGTTTTATCATCTAGTTGTTCAAGATGCAAGTCTTCTACAGCCAGAAGACCTAGAACAGTTCTAATTGAAGTCATTTTTACAACTACAGAAAATATTTCATCAAAACCTATACCCTTTTTTTCTGTGCAAAACCTTTTACCATGAGTCTAGACTTATATCTTTTATGTCCTCCATCCTCCTCCTTTAGCCTATAAATCCATTTATTTGGTAAGGATCTTTTTCCTACAGGTAATGGGACTAATTCCCAAGTCTGATTCTACATCAAGGAATCCATTTTCACTTTCATGCCTAACTCTCACTGTTGTTTGGCATCCATCTGCATTGCTTCTCCATATCCTTCTGGTTCACCAAAATCGGTTAATAAAATAAAATACAAAGAAGGATAAAATCTTTCAGGAGGTCTACTTAACCTCATAAGCATCTAACACTCATAGGATTTTGTGGTATATTTTGTTGTTGCTAAGTATCAGGTACCAATGGCATTTTATTTCCAAGAATCTCATCCAGCACTACGTATTCCTTTTGACCTATTCATACTTATTTCCTACATCTATTATTTATACAAGACCTTCTCATTGTATATAACATCTCTACTTCTAATTATTTTCTAATTTTCAAAATCCCATAATCGATAACCAAATTCATCCATTCCATATCCAACGAAGGTAAAAACTTTAGATTTAGCATCAAGTTTGGTTCTATTTTCTTTATCAACATGGACAAAACCTTCACAACCAAAGGTTTTCAAAAAAGAATAATTTACCTTTTTACCCATTCATGCCTCCTCTAGAATGCCACCATCCAAATGATTTTAAGGTCCTCTATTTATTAAATGAACAACAGTATGTACAACATTTTCCTAGAAATGTAGGGCAGTCCAACATGCAATCTCATGCTCCTTACATGCTCCACGATGGTCATGTTCATTCTTTTAGACACACATTTTCTTGTGGGGTTCTTGGAACCATCTTCTACTTTTAGATTCCATTGAAAGAACATTAATCCTCAAATACTTTGCTGCAATACTCGCCCCCATTATCAAATCTGAGACACTTCAACTTTTTTCTAGTCTCATTCTCAGCCAAAGTTTTCCATTTCTTAAAAGTTTCAAAAACATCTGAACTTTATTTTAGGAAATACACCCATGTTTTCCTAGTTCCATAATCTATAAAAAACAACATAATAAAAAGAGCCACTGAGAGACGATACCTGAGTCGGTCCCTATACATATGAAATCAAAAGCTCTAACTTCTCACTCTTCTTCTATTTCCCAACCCTGAGAAATCTGATTTTTTTTGTTTCCAATAAACACAGTTTTCAAAGAACTCTAAATCAATCTACTTCAATCCTAGCAACAAATTTTTAGAGTGAAGAATTTTCATCCCTTTCTCACTCATGTTCCCAAGTCTATGGTGCCATAGTTTTAAATGTGTTCTTGCAACATCTACTATAGTTGTCCCTACAACAACTTTTTTTGTAGTGCCTAAGGTAGAATAACTATTACCAATACACAAATACAATGTGCCTACCTTTGCACCTTAAGCTACTATGGATGCATCTTTAGTAACCTTCCAGACATTGTCTATAAAGGTAACTCATTTTCATATTAAATAAATGCTTCATAAGAAATATCTTATTGGAAGCTGAGGGTTTCTCATTTAATTTAACCAGTGCTTGCATCAGGTCTGCAGTCATTGTTTCTTTTGATATATTGAATGCTACACACAGTGCAAGGCACAACCAACTGGTTTCCAATGCCTTTATATCCAAAATATCCCAATCTTCATCTGACATTATGGTTGGTTTATTTGTCTTTCCTTCCAATGGTTGTCATAGATCCTTTTGATATAGGTAATCCTCCACCTATATTTTGCACGATTGATAATTTTTATCATTGAACTTCTTGACCTTGAATTTGGTTTCTTCCATTGCTCGCACTCAAATATGAAATTCCCTGCCAATTTACAAAAACCTGGCTCTGATACCAATTGTTAGGATTTTGGCAGATCCAGAACAAATACGAATTAACAATTATATGTAGATTTGAATACACGAAAGATAAAGAAAAAAACATCACAAATAACACAGAGATTTAACTTGGTTCACCCAAGATGGGCTACATCCATAGAATGTAGTCGTCCAATCTTTTCTTATTATCCAGTAAAATAGTACAACACCATTACAATGCCTTTTTACATTTCAACCACTTATAACATGCAATTTTTAGGGCAACGTACAAAATCAACCTTTTTAGGGTTTTTTTTCAATGTCGGTTTTTTTCAAAAAATTATAATTTTTTTTCGCGGATACATTACGAGTGTATATTACTTTCATGATCAATCACAACATATTAATAAAGGGGTTCTACAATTCCCTATTTTTGTAGGCCAATAGGACATCTACCATCATATCCCATTTTATTTTAATAATATGAAGCCCTTTCCATAGTTCTCAATAGGTGTCCTGACATCATATTTCTCTTGATCCAATTGTTCCTTTGTATCTTTGTACAACATTTAAAAGAGTTCTTCATCTTCCATCTCACCCCATTTGGTAAATGTAGTGGGATCCTATTTGATGATAGCTTTTGACATATGTTGTTATGATTATGGTATGTCATAAGTCTTAGGGGAATCCATAAGTTGTATAATATACATTGATTGTTGCACACTATACTCCCACATTCCTTTATCCATGAAGTTAGTCTTGATCTTGGGTTGTTTAGAGGTGGAAGGTTTTAATGATATGGGATCAACGTAAGATCTAGATGAATTGGCTTGTTTATTGATAGGAATGGTGGACTTGAGTTTTGGTCAAATATTATTACAATAAAAGTACAATTTTGGGTCTCCTAAGATAATAATATCTAATCCCTTATGTGAGAATTTGATGCATTTATGGTAGGTGGAGGGAACAAATTGCATGGAATGGATCCATGGCCAGCCTAGGAGGATGTTCTAAGTGAGATCAAGGTCTAAGACCTGATAAACCACATCCTTCAATATTGGCCCAACTCTCATTGGCAATGAATCTAACCCTTTGGATGAGTGCTCTTTGTCATCATAAGATTTTATTGTTATCTTCTTCTTTGCATCTATAACCACTTCAAATAGCCATAATGTGATAACCAAATTTAAGGTACAAATATTTAGACTTTCTCTTTCATATATCGAGGTTCATTTTATGTGATGTTTATGAATGAAGGCTTTGATGTGGAGAGGTGTGTTATGGGGTTGATGAGGATATGTATCATCTTGCTCAATAAAAATAAGGTAATGAGGTGAAGATAGATGTCCCACTATGCCTTAAAACTAGTCCACATGTAGGTTGATAGGCACAAAAATATCTTGAAATTCTTTTTCTAAAATGGCCTTGTATGAAAGGGATATACATAGAATCTCAAGAATTGATGTATGGGCAGCGATCTTTCCAAGCTGACCAACAAGGTCTTAATGGTTGCATGAAAAGGTATGTTTGTATTTAGTCCCTTGTAAGGTCACTTTGGTTTCTCACATTGCACTCAAGGGTTTTATTCTTAACAACTATGATGGAGACATGATGGTCCATTGCAATAGTGTGATTGACTGTGTACTCATAAGAAACATTGGCATGATTGTCATTATAATCGGGAGTACTCTTGATAACTTTTCATTTATCATGTTTAGGTAGTGGATCCTTAAACAACACATTTTCTTCATTGGATGAGTGACCTTAAACTTCAATTGCACCATTATCAATGGGATCCTTGATGAAATTTTTAGGCTTTTTGCAATTACTAGTCTTATGATCCATTGCCATGTGGTAATTGCAATATTCATTATCGTTCCACCATGCTAGTTTGATTCTAGGTTCAAATGCTCTAGCTTCTAGAAATGTGATGAACTTATTAGCAACAAGCTTTTGCAACACATATTCTATAGGTTCTCTCAAAGGTGTGATTTTTTATCATGATCAAGAACTATAGGTTCTAATATTGTCCTTTGGGTGTTAACTTGATTGCTAAATATGTTAGGTCATGGAAATCTCATCAAGGGTTTGGTAGCCTTAACCATGTTCGCATCTACAACCCCATCATTGATGGTGTTCTTATTCCCATACTAGAAACATGGTTTCTCAATATTATTTGTACTAGGTGCATCTGTGTTGTCCTTATAGACCTTAATAATACCTTTCTCAAGTAGGAGTCTCTAAATACATAGACTTTTCTCTATGACCTCTTTAAATATAGTCAAGAATTATGATTTAATTTAGAACCATATCGCATGACTTAGGTTCTGCATAAACATTTGGACCATTTGTTTTTGTAGGATATGACAAAGACATCGATTGGTCAAACTTTTTCATCTTTGTAAGAAGGATACAAAATATTCTCCATTTCTTTGCTTGGTATTACACAAGGTTATCATAATAACTTCATTCTCAATGTTGTAGGAGAAATTTGAGATAAATTTATTAGCTAGGTCACTAGAAGATTTGATCCCAAGAGGTAAATATGAAAATCACTCCATGGCTTGTCCACCTAAGCTATGTGGAAAAAGGCACATGAGATAAGTATCATTGTAGGTTACCTTTATGCAAGCAATGAAGAACTCTCTAATATGATCTTTAGGATTGCCTTTCCCCTTATACTTGTTAAACTTAGGCACCTAAAAATTGGGGGGAAAAGATGAAATTAGTAGGTTTGAAGCAAATGGTTAAGGACAAATATCTCAAATTGTGTAATTATTGAGAGGGGTTATTGATCACATATTGGCCATTTGTTGATGTAGTTTCTGCATTTGTTGTGTCAAATACTTGTTAGGATATAATACATATCCTTGGGTCACCCCAATGCCCGAGCCACCAGGTGGAGGAGGAGGAAGAGGAGGAATATAATTTGGTATTGACCGTCGAGCAGAGATGGAGGAGGAGCATAATGAATAATGTTGGTAATATTGGTTGGCATTTTGATCATGGGCATAACTGGTATTGAAAGAATAACCATGGTTTTCATCATTAGATTGACCATTTTGTTGACTGTTAGAAGTATGATCATGACTTTGACCATGTGGTTGACCATTTGTATGTGATTGGTTGTTCTTTTGACCACCCATATGGAGAGTGTTGACATGGGGCTAATCTTGATCTTGTTTGGTATGCATTTGGGCATCTTGAATGGGGATGGATGACTTCTGTAAAAGAGATGAGGGTGACTTAGGCATAAGGATGGCTCCATATCCATGTCCAGCAACACTAGCATCATTATTATTGGCATCCTTGAGACACATCAAACTTAGGAGGTAATATGGTACCTTGTTTGGCAAGCATTAGGAAATAACAATGTAGGTCTTGGCTTAACATGACATCGAGCATCATATTGAATCAATGATCTAGCTATGTGGTCTTGGATTTCTTCTTTCATTGGAGGCTCATCATCGTCCTAGGTATATATTTGACTTCTAAAGGATCTCCAGTGGAAGTATTCATCATCATCATAAAAATGATGCATGTTTTGAGACTCTTGAACTTCCCTTTTATGTTTTTGGGCTCTAGTTTCAACTATATAGAGTGGGTTTACACCTAGGAAATGAGATTATGAGATGACAAGGGTAACAAATTGGGCTGAAGAAAAGTCAAAAGTTCTCTCCAAGGTCCTAAAGTCAAACTCCAATGATGACAAGATCATATTAATACTATGATGTATAGCCACAAATTGATGAGTCAAGGAGGATGTCACTCCCAAGGAGATGATTAATTCCAAGGTAAGTTAATCCTACTCAAGAGACTAAGATGATATCCTACTTGAAGATGATAGATCTAAGAAGAAAACCACCTATTGATGCCAAGGTTGATACAATATTATGAGCTGTTAAACCATGTCACGAATCCCTGTGAGGGATGCTAGTCCACTGCCAACAATCCCCCTCCTAGCGTCACTCATTGTGGCTTGCATGATTCGAACTTGTGACCAAGCTCTGATACCACTTGTTACAAGCTAGGGTTGTCGTTGTACCAAAAGATCGACCTGTCAATGCCCGATACAACCACTAGACTTATAGAATCCATAGGAGGCTGTTAAACCATGTCACAAATCCCCACAAGGGACGCTGGCCCACTGCCAATAGATGATAGATCTAAGAATAAAACCACCTAGTGATGCCAAGGTTGATACAAGATTATGAGGACAAAAGACAACTTTTGGTTAAGGAGATGACTGGAAAAATGATAAAAAAACAAAATAGAGGCTATGGTGAAATTGATTAGTGACTAGTTGGGAACCATATGAAACCAGTTGGAAAGCACAAAACCCTACTAGAATATATACACAAGAATAGATAACAGATACAAGGTAAAATGCTACAAATATGGAAGAAGAGAGATCAAATACGCATCAAAATACTGTAAAAATGTCATTTCCCCAAGAAAATATCCAATAGAAGGTAACAGAAACGTGGGAAGGCTGAAAATGTGCAGAATGAACACAACATTAGCCAACCTAAATCTATGCACCAAACTATTGATCTAATATTTCAGAAAACTAAGTCCAATGTAGTATATTGTAAGTCCAAGCTCTGAAATTCTAAAAGTAAAGAAGCACTGATGTGAAAAGATGACCTAATGCTAATTAAGATTGTTAAGGTGCCAACTTATGATTCAATTTGATGTGTTTGAAATGTGGGATGATAGTACTAAATTGGATCTGAATGATGTCAAATCAAAGGCTAGTTTAGCAAGTAGCAAGTCTAGATTGATCTTAATTGCCAATAAAAAATGCAATAGGACACCCAAAAATATAAAGGAGAATCCAGAAAATATGCAACAAGAACTCATAAATACAAGGGTATTTAACATATATGTACGAGGATCTTACAAATACATGGATTTGATGAATGTCTGCCTAAACTTATTTGAAACGTCGAAATTGCATGACCAACCCTCAATGTTTGATAATCAATGTGGCAAGAGAACACTACAAACACAAAGACACAATGGCTATTAATTGTGGGTGATAAACAAATAAGGGTATGGCCAAGGCTCTTTAAAGGCCAAATTTCCATTGGTTTAGCACAATAAAAGACACTTCAATCACTCTTTACAACCTAAAAGTTAAGGCTAATTATAGTGAAATTAGGCCCACACTTGGTACTTCATCATCTTAAATTTGCCACACCTTAAGGGGTGCTTTACACTCTTGTCTTTGTGAGAGAAGGACAAGTAGGGGGGCCCAAGACTAGAGGAATAACCTAATCATCCTCTTTCCAGAAGTTGCAATTAGCTTATACAACCCATATTTTTTTGTCTCAACTCAAGGAAGTACAAATGGTGAATAAATTTAGGGTAAGATGCACATAACTTACATTCAAATCACCATAAACACTCAATAAATAGGGGTGGGCTACTAAAGTAAGGTGTCTAGTCACAATTTGGGGACACCTACATACGTACATTCAATGGTGAGACACTTAAGTATCTAGTCAACCCAACATGGCCTTATAACATATCTGAATTAAAACCATCGACACATAATTTTGGGTTTGAGCTTTCGATTTTTCTTTTACCCTTTTGATATAGTAGCTTGGAGGAAATATCACTTTAGATCATACCCCTTGGAGTGATCAATTCTCTAAAGGTAGGCCCTCTGAGAAGAAAAAGAAGATATTATGATTTCTCTTACACCATCCATGGAGGTGAGGGAAGAGGATACTTTCCCAACACCTTGGGTTCTAATCTAAACACAAAGTGTGCAAATGCATAATGCACGTGTAAAGACCTCCATATTATTAAAATATTATAAAATATATAATTTACATATATAATCATTAATTAGTACAACTTACACAATATACACTAAATAAATACAAGTTACAATTTGACACAATGTTTAATTATATGAGCCAAGATATTGGCAAAAACATAAGTTATTTTAGTTACAAAAGACATTGAGGTAGATTACATTGAATATATAAAACATAACTAAATAATCATCCTGACAGGGGATCCCAGCATCTATCTTCCATGAATATACCACAGGTGAGAACACTGTTGAAGTGCTTTACTACCCAACTGTGAAGCATTTACGCTTTCCCAAAGTTCTTTCTGACACGAAGAACTGTTGACCCTGCATGAGGACATCTAGCAACTCAAATCTAGTAGGGGATGTAATCTTAGTGCGGCATAAAATAATGTAATATACATATCACCTATGATCATGCAGTCCTATTTTCATGATTTTGGTGCAGGCATGGATACGACTGGCAAAGGTGTCATTTCTTGTAAAAAATTAGCTTTACATCCTCATTATCTTTGATAGCTATCCATACCCTTTTTTTCCAAAGGCTTCCTTTTCTTTCACAAGTGGATAGGATGTTGGCAAAGGTTGTGGAAATACGGCCTTATACCTGCAGTTTGCATCTGCTTGAAAGTTTCTAAAGCCCGATGATCCATTTTGGGCTCAATGTAGGGAAGATCAATTGGAAAGGATCCAACCCACACCTAGAATAACATATAGACATTTTCTATTTAAGGATATTTTGTTCATATACCTAAATCCATTCGCTGTGAATATTGGAAAAGAAAATTTTGTGCGAAGTCATCTGCTTGAGGCATCTTGTCAAAGTTCCACAATTTGTTTGTACTTACACATTTTCCTTACATGTCCATCTTTTAAGAATAGTCAAAATAATCCAACTTTCCCATTATTTGTTTTATTCATTTTATGTTGCATTCCATGCAACCCAGCATCTTAGGTATTCCTTTAATAGTCACCATATTTGAACTAAGTTTATATGTTTTGTATTCTTATTGATTGTATTGTCCTAAAATTGCAACCCTTTGCAATGTCGATCGTATTTGGGTCTTCACCTTAGTGTTTACATCCCTTGGCCTATTCTAAAACTTGATTATGCTCATAAACCTCATAAATGCCAAAAACTTTGATTTTCGACTCATTATGCACCTCAATCCTAACCCAAAATAAGTTAGGACCAGGGAGAAGCACCTTGGTCCTCCCTAAATTGGGCCCTTTTTAAACCCATTTTATCTTTTCAAAATGAGCGAGATTCCCCTCTCTATGTTGGCTCATGTCAAAAAATTAGTCAATTTTCCCTACAAGCAAGTATATAAAGAGGATTTGTCATCTCATTTGAGATCTATCAATCATCTATCAATCATCTACAAGTAATAACATGAAATCAATCACACATGAGATCAAGAAATCAAACATTCAAGAGAAATTGAGCATTAATCAGTCTTCTCTCAAGCCTTGGAGCAACAATAAAGTCAAGATTCAAGCATTGAAGAAGAAATTATTCATCCTATTTTGTTAAAGACTTCATAAACCCTAATTCTATGTGGAGGCAATCATAACTTCACAAGCAGGTATCATCATTCAATTTTTAATCATATTTTAGCATCTCCCTGAAAAGGAGAATCTTTCATTACAGTCTTTTCAATTATCTTTATTTCAATTTCATGGTTAATTTCAAAACTGGGCTTTGACCTAAGGCAAGCCCATATTCCCAACCTTTTTTCCCTTCTTTCTATGTGCAGGAAATAGGTACAGAGTTGTGATCTTCAGAATAAGCATTATTTGCAAAGACGAATCAACCCTTTTCGGAATCATGCAAAAAAGTAGGACTAGGGCACCCACCTCTTCGATCCTGACATTTTTGGAGCCTTTTTGAAGATCAGATCTAAATCTGCATATACTGCTCGGATCCAAGTGCATGTGAAAATCCTGTGTCTGTAGCTCATTGTTTTCTTAGTTTTGCCTTCATTTTTTAGCACTTTACCTAATTTTAGCTTTCCAATTTACAAAAGAGATATAAAATTTTCACAAAACTAACCAAAATCCACTGAGTATTCGGTCCTTGATTGAATCTAGTGGATTACCTTTTCTCTTTTGAATGTAATGGTCCCTAAGTGAAGAATTTAGTGGTTTTCTCCCTCTAATGGTGGAAACCCTAAATTTTTCCACATTACATTGATTAATATAGATTATAACAATGCTCAAGAAGGATTCTAAAGTTTTCATATTGAATATCTTGAGCATAGACCAGTTCACCTATGTTTGTTGTGCAATAGAATTATTTGCATGTTGTCTTGTTTAAGAATCAAAAAAAATTCTTGTGACCAATCACAATAAGCAATGTATTCCATTAGAATAAAGTTTGAGGTGTTGATTGAATAGAGTGATGCATCCCTATATTTATCATATCACGTGTATATCTACCAAATTCTAAAGCCTTTTCATTTTGTTCATATCCTACAATCATTACATTCCATGAGTTGACATCTCCTCAAGGTATTTTGTTAAATAGTTTGCATGCCTTGCTTGTTCTTTTACCTTTTACATACATGTCTAAAATCACTTTTCATCTATATGTGAAAACTATCCAAAACCCACCTTATATTATGCTATAATAGATGATCCTTATGTATTACTAGATAGCGGAAACAGCGTAAATTATTTTAGTGCAAGCTAATTATTCAGATCGTTGATTAGCCTCACCAATAATCTTCATAAAAATGTTATTTGTGTAGAACATGATGGAAATGATTCACATCTTTGAGATTAATCTTTTGTGGCACTAGGTAAATGGTCATGTTTTTATTTAGTGGTAAGCAATTTGCAAGAAATCGGTTAGTGCTACCTTGTATAAAAGTCTTGTCATTTACCATTTTGAAGCTTTTCAGTAGATTTGGTTAGCCTAATTATCTATTGTGATGAGGAACTCCTTGTGCAAGAGAATCAATAGGATTTTAGGGTGAGTAAAAGATAAAGAGATGATATTAAGAGGCGAGTTGACTTTGGAGAAAGCACAAAGTGAATGAAGAGATAAATGACACTTGTCACATACTTAGTGTAGAATCATAAATTGCATCCCTATATAATTTTATCCTCACCTATCCCTCACCTTGGTGTTTCAACCTTCAATGCTTAATTCATGCTTTAATATTGCCCACACCCTCTTGAAATTTACATTTTCAACTCATTATCTAGTCTTTATCCAAATTTGAGTTTTGATTGATAGGACTAGGACACCCTGGTTCTCCTAGCTAAGACCCAAAATAGGACCTCACAACAATCACTTCATATGGGCAGGAAATTTGGCTCCATGTTAGCCTGCTCCAAAAATTCAAACACTTAATGCACAATTGGGTATAAAAGGAAGCCTGCCCCCCTCATTTGGTAACTAGAAACTATAAAATCATAATTGAGCTCTCAATTACAAAATCAATTCAAGCCTAAGTGAGCAAGCAGTCAAGTATTCATCAAACATTGAAGGAGAAGTCAAGTTCAAGCATCCATGATCAACATTCTATGAAGACATTCTACATAACATCCTAAACCCTTGTATCAGGATTTAAGCAAGCTTCATCAAGGTATTAATTTCAATTTCATTTTTTTTTTCAAATAAGATCTAGCCTTTCCCTCAAAAGGAAAGCATTCTACTTCAATTCCATTTCCATTATCATTTCAATTTCAAGGTTAATTCCAAACTGGGGTTTGACCTAAGGCAAACCCCCATCAACAAACTTATTTCCTTCTTTCTATGTGCAAGGAAATGTCTTAGGAGACGTGAGAGAGGAATCTAGCATAGTAGATGATGATAATCAAACTTATATTTTGAAGGTGCAAAAAGCAAAGGACAAAGATGACTGGCTTCCCTCATTCTTGAGAATGTTTTATGATCTTTTAATAGTGAATTTTGTGTGTCATCCTGATCCAAAAAACATCAAGTTTGTATGCCCCCGATATTTGAAGGAACGGGATGACCTACTTCTCCTGGTCCCGACAATTCTGTCTGAACTTTCCATCATACATTTTGATCCATTTTCCATCCTCAAATCTAGGATTACATATTTTCATGATATATAGAAGATTATCAAACTATTATTTTATGTCAATTCCTCATTGTTTGTCCTAGATCTAGCATTACAATTTAACCTTAATACAAATTCAATTTCACTTCAAACAAGGAGGATTAAATTGATCTGTATTAAACCCTTTTAGGATTGGATCAATCAAATTCAATTCCCTCTTTAATGTGTGGTGCTTCCAAGCAAAATTAGTGGATTTATCAATCCAAGTGGTGAAACCCTAATTTTTACCATGTGCACCTATGCATTTAGATTCTAATCAATGTGAACAAGTTGGAGGGCTAGGATTAGAAGGAAAAGGATAATGAATTAATTCAATAAATAAAAACATTTATTCTAAGATTAAAAAACTAAAAATATTTATTTAATTTAGGAAAGAGGCGAGATTAAATAAATAACAAATATTTATTTAATTTAGAAAATAAAAAGCTAGCAAATTGATTAAATAAATAAGTAAAATATTTATTTAATTAATAGAATAAATTATAGCAAAATGATTGAATAAATAATAAATATTTATTTGATTAGGGAAGGTCAATTTTAGGTGTCTATAGCTCCATAGTTGCTTGATTAAGGAAATATGTCTGTATAGAATGATGGGATTTCTTATGTCTGTGGATCGGTATTTTGGCTTGCATCTTGCCACATTACATGCTTTGGGCATGTGGTTCATTTTTATACTAAGGGATATATATGACATCCTTCTACCATTTTTCATGACAAACAATTTTACAGAGAAATTTATGAGTGTCTATTCTTCGATTAGCAATATGTCAATGTAAAGTGTTCCTCTTAGCTCACTAGAATGCTTTGCATTATACCGTATTGATTGGTATGGCTATGTAATTTTGGTAGGATTTTAAGGATGGTGTATTCCATCAATGATATGAGTTTCAAGTATTTTGGTGCTCCAATTCATAATATTCTTCATATTAATGTCACAGAGTTTGTCTAATCTGCACAATGTTTACCTACTCAATTTTGTTTCTTTTGTATCAAAAATTGATAGTTGATTAATTTAGAATATATTTGTAGATAATTGTTTGATGGTTTGCATATTATTCATGATGGTCCATGTGATGTTTTTCCTTCTCCCTAGTAGTATTGAGACAAATAGTTACCAAATTTGATAGTAGCATCGACATATGAGCTAACTAGGTATGCTCCTTCAATTGTGGTTGGTCTTGACCCATTTTATTTGCTTTGGAGGATGTGGTATTACATGTTTAAAATTTTGATCAAGTTTTGCTTGATCCACTATCTATTTTTGATAATGATGAATGCATTTGGGCTGACCTATGTTGTGTTGCATATTTTATATGTTAGGTTCTATTTGAGATTACCTAATTGATGTTTTGGGATGTTTCAAAGGATATATAAGGAAGATTAAATCATTTATGGAGATGCAAGAGTCGATGTGAAGTTCGGTGGTGTGCAAAATCAATCAATGATATATCAAATGATTATGAAGTGTGTGAAATCTGCATGACAAAATATTTGGGCTACAATGAGGATTGCACTATCAACATTTGTAAGATGCTTCTTCTATAGTAGTTGATATAATATGTTTCATTGTAATCTTACTGTATCTTACCTTGAAGAAGTGATATTCAATTTACAAGTCCATTTGTATCTTTCTCTAAGGTAGTGTGCCTTAGCCTAGAAGTCTATTGTGGGAGCAATGAGCTTCCTTGGCAGTGAACCTAAACAAATAGAGTAATAATTGTTTCATACATTGTGAGTTTATTTTCACCATGTTTTTTCCCTCCTTGGGTTTTTCATGGAAAATCTTGGTGTTGTTGTATGGTGTGCATGTTCTATTTTATTTTTTTGCTTTTGCGGATCTTATTTAATGTTTTAAACGTTAATGAATGGTTAAAGTTTAGTTCAAGTTAATTCAAACCCCCCTCTAAGCATCCAAATGTGTTCAAAAATTATGTCAAGTGACTCCTCCCTAATCTCTTCACTTTCATCCTCATTGGAAGAGTGGTCCTTAGAATTCTCATCTTTCTCTTCCTTAAGGCAAGTTTTCCCAAATTTGAAGCAATATTGGTAGCTACCATGAGCTAGGCTAGACTCATAGATCTCCTTTCCCTTGAAGACACAATTGTCTCTTCTTTAGCATTCCCCTCATTAGAAATATCTATAATCAATGAGGGATGGTGAGAAACCATCAAGCTACTTTCCACTCTATTTTTCACTACTTTTCCCTTATCCAAATTCAACTTTTTGTTACTAACAAGGGATCTGGCCACAACTTTTCCTATATTTTGAGCTCGGCACATGGTGGGTTAACTACATCCAATTCAACTTCTAGGGGGGTATTCATGATCAAGAATCAAATTTTACTTTATAAGAGGGCTCAACGTTGGTTTATTCGTAGATGTGGCCTTGGAGGAAGATGGGATGTCATCAACAAAGACAATATGATTATTGCTACCCTTAATGTAGGGATGTCTAGGATTTTGGTGAGAGGATAAGGTGTTCTACACAAGGGTAGTGTTGAGTGGAGGAGTAGAAACCAAGAAAAAATTATAGACAACATACATTTGCCCAAAATGGAGTTGAGGGTAAGCCCCTTGAACAACACACAAAATGGAAGAAGAAAAAAAATAAAGAAAACTAATAAGTTGAGTGTGCCTTAGATAATTTACGAGTGGGAAATAATAGCCATGGATAGTGGAAAACCTACCTTCTAAAGAAAAGTATTTGATGAGGCAATACCTCACAACCCCCCACAATGCTAGCAAATCTTCCCGATTAAACCTATTTTGGTGTAGCTCTAGTCTTTCACCATCCTTCAAGAATAATTTTATGTACTTCTCATATGCATTATTTTGGCTTAAAAAAAAACCTTCTTCCCCTCATAGCTTAGGCCTACAACTTTCCCAATGAGCTTTTTAGGGACTTCTTCTTACACCTCTCACTTTCACCTTTCCATCCTTCCAACTATTCATAAATTGTGTGGAAATCTCTTCTCTTTTCCTTTCATTACCTCAAAGAACAAAGTGAACCCACCCCTCTCATTAAATATCCCATTCCTAAACAATATTGGTTTATGAAACAAAGGTGGTGGGTTCAACTTTTTATGCATTGGCCCCCACTTTTTAATTCTTAACAACCTCAAAAAAAGTAACCAGAGAGTCGTTAATGGGATCCAAGATAACAAGGGAACCAAAAATAAATATAAATTATGCTTTCCAAATAAATTCCAGTGATGATTAAGTTGGCCACCTTTAAAATTATGAATCCATAGTTTCCACATGAGAACAAGAAATCATTCATAAATCTATCTCTATCCTTATTAATATTTACCTTTTTCACATTACTCAAAAAACCTAGCTTGATCTCTTGAATAGGTCTTATGTACTTTGTTGGGTATACAAATCAATATTTTTGGTACTTATCCTTATGAGCCACCTTGAAATGATTAATAAATTATATTTGAAATTATTAATATCCTTTTGCATATCTCCATTTTCAATGTGATTTTTATCCCATATGTTGTCGGTCAATGTTGAGATAATGTATTATATTAAGCTTAGGGACTTTACCCTCACAATGTTTATTCATAATTAGATAATTTTGAGATATAATAATAACAATTAAAAATATAGATCACTTATATTTAGTCTGTAAAATTAGGGTTTCACTAATTAAGATAATAAAATCACTAATCTTGATGGCAAAGAAACGCTCGTGGCCTGGTTTCAAGCGGCATTAAGGGTTTTGTTACAGAGGAGGAGCGGATTATAGATGGTCGTTGAATAGAAGACTCAAAATAAATTAACCCAATAACATCAGAAATGGAAACAATCAAAAGGAATAGTCATGGAAGGCTCCGGTGAACCCTAATCATTGGAAAAGTAAAGGTGAATCGGATTTCAAGCTATCTTGGGTGTGGCAGGGAAATAGGTTTGAAGGATATCGAGAAATACATAATGGTCCAAGAGTGGATTTCAAAATGGTGCAGGAAAGATTTTGGCACCCTAAACCCTCAACAGAAGTTGTTAAGGTCCTAAAATAAGTCGTAACTCTGAATACATCCGGGTTGTTTCACTTGAGATTGACAGTATAGAATGGAATGAGTCAGTTCACTTCCTTAAAGACAAGGATTTATTTATGAAGTGGGGGGGGCCTTGGCCTACCTTTTCCAAAATCCATTCTTGGTGTAATGAGAAGTGGGGTGAGAATATAGAACTCAAATTAGTAGCAAATGGTTTCTATCTTGTAATATGCCCCTCGACGCATGATAGAGACTAGATCCTCAATAGTGGGTCATTCTTTATGGAAGGAAAGGGATTTTTATTCAAACCATGGAAACCTAATTTCAATCCTCACGAAGAGTCCACTAACATAGTGTGTTGACTTGAATTTCATCTTCAGAATACTACCTGCAACATATTAGTTTCACAAAATACAAAGGAAATGCTACAGGATATCCAAACTCAACCAATCAAACTACATGAAATGAATATTAAAATAAAAGCCATATTATTACCTTCATGATTTAATTCTCATTGTGTCCTAACTCCATTGTTACTATGATGTGCAATGCAAATGATTTAAAGCTAAATGATTATGATAAATGAGAAATGCTAAATTGCTTCAAGATAAAAACTCATGGATGCATAACTTTACTCAAATTGTTAACTTGAAGACTAACTCTTTCTCAACTCAAACTCCTACTTTTATAGAATTTTGAGAGGATAAGATGATGTGTCTAAGATCAATGGTCATGATCAGATCTGCAAATTTGGATGGTTGTGAGGAAAGGTGAAGGTTGAGAGAAAGGGAGAAGGAGAAGACAAGTCATGAGAGGACAAGTGGACTCAAGTCCTTCCTAAGATATAGGGATGTTGGAGAGAATATAGAAGAAGGTTAGGAAATATGTGTAAGTACACAATATTTCATTTATTTTGGAAGTTGGAGATAAGTGGCTAATAAATGTTTTATTTATTTTAATTTTGTTGAATTAATTTAGCCACGTGATGGATGAGTTGGCAAAGGAAAGATGAAGTGGAGATGGAAGGTGAGTTGGAAAAGGGATTTAAATAATTTAAGAAATTATTTAATATTTGAGACTATAGGATAAAATAATAACCATTAAATATTATATATTTAATTGATTGATTAGAAGAATAATTAAATATTAGATATTTAATTAATTGGTTAGAGGAATAATTTAATATTTAATATTTAATTAATTGATTAGAAGAAAAGGATAAATGAATTAATTAATAAAATATAATTAAATTAATTAATAGAAG
Source organism: Cryptomeria japonica (assembly GCF_030272615.1). Taxonomy (NCBI): domain Eukaryota; kingdom Viridiplantae; phylum Streptophyta; class Pinopsida; order Cupressales; family Cupressaceae; genus Cryptomeria; species Cryptomeria japonica. The sequence goes on along the minus strand of NC_081412.1, from coordinate 346,143,634 downwards.
GACATGAAATGAATTAAATTAATTAATCTTTTCAAATTAACTATTTAATCGAAGAATAATTATTAAATAAATATAAAATATTTATTTAATTGCTCATAGCCATTTTTATGTGTATACATTTTGCCCCTCTTTGAAATGATGTTGAGACAACATTTTTTCAAAGATTAAATCAAGTCTCGATAATGCACCTGTTGGAGAAAAAAAATCCTGATTATGTGCCCCCTCGAGAGATTGATCGTGAAATTATTGAAAATTTTGGATTGAGCGATTGATCTCACGATAATTGACTGAAAATGTCCGTTCTTTGATTACTTTGATATTACGCTTGATTTGATGATAGATAGAGCTTGATCGACCTCATGATCGATGAGGGTCAATGATATAAACTCAAAGCTTTGATGATCTGATAGGATAGAGTTTGATTGACTTCATGATTGATGAACATCAATGATGTAAACTCAAGATTGGATAGACTAGATGCGTAACCTCATGATGAATGAGCGTCACTAATATGTGGTCAAAGAGATTGATAGAAATCTCAAGTGAGCAGATAGGATAGTTGATTGATCGATCAAAGCGATTGATTGGATCAAGAATTGACATTTTGTTGATATCATGTTGCAAGAGGATATAGATGTATTGATCTATCCAGGGGAGAGCAGGAGGATCAACGAGGCCTACAACATCTAAAAAGAGTGATGCTCTTCGTCCTAGTTGACATATTGATATGAGACATTGATTTGTATCATGGGACATTGTATTTTATTGATTATTTATTTGATATCATTGTATACTTGGACTGTTTATTATTTTATGATGATATGCAGACATGGACCCTATATGATGCTAATGATTCATGATTTATTATGCATGCTACTTTGATTATGATGATCTATATGCATTGATTACATGGATGATGCTATGATCTATATATGCAATGATTACATGGATGATGTAATGATGATCTTTGTTCATGGATGATATGATGATGAAATGAAATGCATTTGATTTTTTATTTCACTGATCATGGATGCAAATGTTAATAATGATAACTTAAATGATATGCTTGATGAGACTCATGTGATGGATGCCTATATGATGATGCATATGCTTATATAAATGAGATGATATTGTGGAATGCTTAAAATGATATGATAAATGAATCTAAGTGCAAAGATGCAATTAAATGACCTTAATGGATAAAAATGAACTAAAATGATAATAAACCTAATGCAAATTATTTTGGTTTGTCCAAGTATATTCAATATTTATTTATGACCATTGATCTTTAAATGGAATGAAATGCTTATAATGCAACTAACAATGAATGCTTATAATGCAGATGAATTAATGAGCTAATCTAAAAATGATCTAACTAAAATGATACTTCTATTCTTCATATGTTGTCTTATAACAGTTCTTAATTTCATCATTGAGCTTTAAAATGTTGTAAGAAAATACAAGCAACTTGACATAATGATTCAAGCTGACCTGAGTATTTCTTACATGGATTTTGATATAGCAAGTTTATATAAGCAACTTGATATAATGAATCAAGTTGACCTGAGTATTTCTTGCAAAACAAACAAGGATTGTCCCCTTTCATGCATGACTCAAAACGTCCACCTTGATCTTTTGTTGATCATATCCTTAGACAAGTACATACCTTAATAAGAGATAAACCACAAACAACAAACAAAGAAAATAATCATGCCCCATCATAGCTTCTCTAGTCATGGACATCCTTGAGTCGCATAGAGTACATGATTAGCAATAAAATCAATAGATAAACATTGAATCTTGTATGTCATTCACATGTTCTCATGGTCATTAACTGATATAATCATCTTGGTGAATAATCATTGATAGTATTTTATTACTTGCTGGCTTATTGTTTGTTTTTTGAGTTTCACAATTTAGTTGTTACAAAATGCCTTGATCTTCGTTGCTTTGTTGCTCGTTATCTATTTCAAAACCCTAAGTGTTTTTTGTTTTTTTCAAAGTTTTCCGAATGTTTTGGATTTGTAAAGATTTAAAATATCACCTTAGCAAAAAAGGAATTAGGACTTTGCCCCTAGCGGAAACAAAAACTTTATTATGGATGTATGAATTGATCAAAATCCAAACCATGACAGGATATAATGTAGATATGATTGATTCTAATAAATTCTAAGACAGTGACTACAAAAAGTATGTCAAAGATTGATAATTGTTGGTAAGATGCATATCTCTTGCTAATGGTTCAGAGCAATGGATGTGAAAGATGAAATAGATAGGCTAAGATTGATGGAAGTGATATATGCGATAGGATGGATTGGATAGGTGCGCAAAACTATCTCATAGATGGAAGAAGTCACTTTTTTAGATAGCGCCTGTTTACCAAGTTTTCACTATCTAAATTTATTGCATGTTTTCCATATTTTGATTTTCTTCTTCTTTTGTTTTCAATGTTTTATGCATTTTAGGGATTTTATGCTTTTCTGGTTTTTACTGATTTCTTCAGGACTTTATATGCTTTTTACTGATTTTTTCTAGACATTATATCTCAAGCATAGAATTTCTTGAGATGGATGGAATTGATAGGTTCATCAAACCAATCACCTTCAGGGGTAGATAACTTGTATGCTTCTAAGCCATATGTTGCTACTATGACAAAAGGACCTAACCAATTTGGTTCAAATTTACCCTTCTTTTCTCGGTCTTGCTGATTTCTCGAATTCTCCCTTAGAACTATATCTCTAGTCTAAAAATGTGTGGCTTGACTCTATGACTATAACTTCTCGCCATTCTCTGTTGATATGCCTTCAAATGATCTGTTGCATTTTGGTGATGTTTTTGAATCAGCTGAAGTTCTTGAAGTCTAGAGACTCCTTCTTCTTCTTCTGGTATAATACCTTTCAAGGAAACTTGTAAAGAAGGTATCTCTACTTCTATTGGTAATATGGCTTCTGATCCATAGACTAAGCAATATGGAGTTGCCCCCATTGGTGTGCGGATGCTGGTTCACTATGCCCAAAGAGCAGGATTTAACTGAATGTGCCAGTCTCTACCAGCTTTTTTAACTGTTTTCTTCAGGATTTTCAAGATAGTCTTGTTTGATGCCTCAACTTGACCATTTCCCTGTAGATAATATGGTCTAGAAAACCTATGTTGGATATGGAATTGTTCACATAGTTCCTTCACATCTTGATTCTTAAATGGTCATCCATTATCAGTGATAATGGTCATAGGGACTCCATAGCGACGAATTATATAATTCAAGATGAATGATGATATTTGTTTTCCTATCACTTTTGTAAAAGGTATTGCTTTAATCCATTTAGTGAAATACTCAGTAGCAGTCAAAATGAACTTATGTCCATTAGAGGATGAAGGATTTATCTTACCTACCAAATCCAGACTCCATTGGGAAAATGGCCATGATCCTGCCATGGGATGCAATTCTTGTGTTGGTGCATGGATGAGATTCCCATGGATCTAGCATTGTTTTCATTTCTTGGCATATGTGAATGAATCTCTCTCCATATTAGGCCAATAGTAACCCATACAAAGAAGTTTCTTAGCTAGTATTAATCCACTTGAGTGTGTGCCACAAATACCTATATGAACTTCATTAAGAACTTTCTCAGATTCTTCTTGTTTGAGACATCTCAATAAAGTGTTATCTAGACCTCGCCTATATAAGGTATCAGCAATAATAGTATAAAGGGATGACTGATGGATAAAATTTCTTCTCTAATTGTGGGATAGGTCAGGAGGAAGGATATTATCTTTTAAGTATTGATAAGTTTGGTCGTATAAGGATTGATTAGTTCTAGATATATGGAAAATTATGTGGGTATGTTGGGATTCAATGGTAGGTTTCAAGATATCTTCCACCAGGAATTCGTAACGTTGTTGATTCTCCTAATTCTACAAGAGAGATGCTATTATAGCCATTGCATCTACTGCTTTATTCTCATTTCTTGGGATCTGAGTGAATGATACTTCTTCAAAGTGCTCTTTAAACTCTTCTACCAACTGTTTGTAGGGCATGAGCTTGTCTTCCTTAGTTTGATAATCATCATTTATTCGGTTGATTATAAGTTGTGAATCACCATAAACATGTAATTCCTTAATGGTCCATTCAATAGCCATTTTGAGCCCAATAGTCAATGCTTCATTTCTGCAGTATTGTTTGTGCATGGAAACCGCAGTCTTATATGATTTTGGAATTGTGTGTCCCTGAGGTGTGATGAACAAAATTCCCACGCCTGATTTATTAGGAACCATCAAAGTACAACTCCCAAAATTTTGTACTTATTGTCAGAATGTCTGCATCAGGAAATTCAATGTGTAATGGTATGTCATCTTGTAAGGGTGCTTCAACTAATTGATCAACAATGACCTATCCTTTGATAGCTTTTCGATCAACATATTCTATATCAAACTCACTTAGTACCATAACCCATTTTGTCAGTCTGCCTATCAAAGTTGACTTGTTCAACAAATACTTTAGTGGATCTATTTTTGCTATCAGTTTCACAGAATGAGTTAACATATAATGTCATAGTTTCTGAGTTGCAAATACAACTGCTAGGCATGTCTTCTCTACTTATGTATAGTTCAATTCATAGCCTACAAGTGTTCTAATGATTTAATAGACTGCTCTTTCTTTACCTTCTTCATCATGTTGTGCTAAAAGAGCCTCTAATGATACATTTGTCATTGAGAAATAAATCAACAATGGTTTCCCTTTGATTGGTGATACAAGTACTGGAGGATTCATCATATATTCTTTGATTTGCATAAAAGCCTCTTCACACTTATGATCCCATTTGAATGGAACATTCTTATGTAAAAGATGAGTGAATGGATGACCTCTATCTTCTAATTGAGAGACAAATCTTATGATTGATTGCAATCTTCCTTATAAAGAATGCAATTGATTTATGTTCCTAGGTGACTCCATTTCCATGATAGCTTTGACCTTTTCTAGATCTACTTCAATTCCACGAGCTGATATAATGTACCCAAGAATTTTTCCAGAGGTTACTCCAAAATACATTTCTTTGGATTCAATCTTAACTGATATTGTTCAAGCCTATCAAAGATCTTTCCCAAGATGTTCAAATGTTCTTTCCTTTTATGAGATTTTGCAAGTATATCATCTACATAATCTTCCATAAATGTATGTGCATCATATCACGGAAAATTGTTGTCATGGCTCTTTGATAAGTTGCTCCTGCATTATTAAGCCCAAATGGCATAACATTCAAGCAGTAAGTACCCCATGCACAGGTGAATGCTATCTTTTCTTGATCTTCAGGGGAAATTCTTATTTGATTGTATCCTGAGAATCCATCTATTAATGAAAACATCTCATGTCCTACTGATAAGTCCACAATTATATCAATGTTGGATAGTGGGAAATCATCTTTGGGACATGCCTTGTTCAAATCTCTGAAATCGGTGCAGACTCTTATGCTTTTATCTGGCTTAAACACTGACATAATGCTTGAAACCCATTCTAGATAGGCAAAAGGTCTTATGAAAACCACATCCAATAGTTTCTTTAGCTCAGCTTTTACAAGGACAGCGATGTGTGGATGCATTTTCCTTATCTTTTGTTTAACTTGTTTTTCTTTTAAATCCACATTGAGATGATGCATGATAAGATCTGGATCAAGTCCTAGCATGTCTGCATAGGACCAAGCAAAATTTACTAGTCTTTGTCTAAATAATTCTATGTATTCTTTCCTCTCTTCATCTGATAATGATGCAGCAGGATGAAGTATCTTGGGATCCTTTGGTGCGCCAATGTTTATTGCTTCTGTTTGCTCTATTAGAATAGTAGATCTCTCCTGAAAATATGCAGGGAGGATGTCAAATTTTCCATCTTCTGATGCCTCAAAGAGGTTTTCACAGTCAAATACGTCCTTTATTTTTTCTCTTCATTGATCTAGTGTTGCCATGAAATGGTTTTCAACACTAGGTCTTTTTCCTTGTTTTATTTCAATTTTGCGACTAGAAAGTTTGGCATTCTCTTGACTAAAAGAAATATTACTTGATTCCATGATGGAAGATATCTTAGGTATTATGGGTTCGACAGCATTAAGATACACAACTAAGTCATGCTCATTGGAAAAGACATCCAATTCAGGGTTTTCTAGGTTATCCCAATCAATTAGTTATGGATGAAGAAGGGGCAAGTCGTAGTCATCGTCATTGTTAGGTGCTTCAAGGTTCATGACATAATAGTCATAATTTTGCATAGAGTAGGTAATGTCATAGATAGAACGCTCTTGAGGATAGTCTCTCCCAAATGCTCTCCATTCAGTTCTAACAAAATCTGTATTGGTATTTTGTGGTTCACAATCAAGTGACTCTTCATCTGACGTTTGTCCCTCAAACAAATGGATTATATCAACACATACATCTTTAATATTGTAAGTTCCTTCTTGATTAATTTCAATAGATTCATTTGTATTTTGAAGTTGACATACTTGTGTACATGACATAGAGGATTCTTTTGCTATCTTTTGTCTTCTCTCGAACTCAGCTTCTTCTGGACTAATAGTCAATTCTGCTTGACTATCTATTAGTTCTTTCATGGTTCTTCCATACCTTGGTACGTCTTGCTCATCATTTGATAGAAATCTGATATTTCTTGATACTTGATCAATAATTGTTTGTGTTTCTTGTGGTGTTACTTCTTGTTCTTTTTCATCCTCTTTCTTTTGTTGTCTTGTATATGCCTCTTTCCTTTGAATTCTGAGTTCTTCTTGTCTTCTTTCTAACTCTATCTTTTATTTTGTGAAAGACGAGTACTCATTTGTAATAGTTGCTTGTTCTTTATCCTTTTCTCCACTTCATACACTACATGTTAAATTTGAACCCCATTCATATTCATTTGAATTTGTCTCTGAACCATTGTCTAGGATTACACCACTATACCATACAGAAATATTGTATGGTGCAAATAGTTCTCTGATTTTGGTCATCTCTTCTTTCACTGCTTCTCGAATATCTTGCTCAGATTCAACACTTGTTTGTATTCCTTGAACTTGTTTGTAATAATATTCTTCTCTTTTGATTGCAAGTTCTTCCTGATGTTTCTCATATTCTTCTTGTTTATTGGCTACTATTTCTGCTGCTTGGTGTAGCTTTTCTTGCCATGGTTCTTCTTTAGGGACTGCTTTATTTCTCCACTTTAGTTGTTGATAATTATGTTGCTTTTGATTTGATTTTGGATATCCAAGTCTTAATTTGTCTTCTTTAGATTGCGAGTGAGGACAAATACGTTCTGAAATACCTTCTTGTCGCTTACCAATTGGTCATTTTCCTTCATATCCCATTTTTGCATGATCTTATAACCATTGCCATATTGCTCTATGGGAATATTGACTTTTGCAGTTGTTGCTATAGTTTCATTTTCATCTTTGTACTACAAACTAAGAATGTCCTTGTCTTCAGTTTCTTTTGCAAGTGTTCCAGCTCTAACAAATGCTCCATCAAACATTTCTACTGATTTTTCTGAGATCCGTGGTTGAACATTTGTAGGCTTTCCATATGATTTAGGTGAAAGTGGTAAGCTATGTAAAGAATATTTTCCCATTCCTTCATCATTTAATTTAAGCTATTTCTCAAAGGTTTCCCATAATTTTTTATGAATTTCTTTGGTGGGATAGACTGATTCTCTATTATGTGGAACTCTTGTATCTTGTGTTGGCTTTAGATTATTGCAATATTGGTTGGAGTCTGCAATTATAGTGACTTCTTGTCCCTCATGAGGAAACTTTACACATTAGTGATATGTAGAAAGAACTACTTGCATGTTGCGAATCCATGGTCTTCCCAGAAGAATGTTATAAGATAGATTTAAATTTAAAACTTGGCATAATGTATTCCTTTCCACAAGTCCTATTTTGATTGGTAACACCACAGTTCCTTTAGAAGAACGTTCTTCTTCATCATAAGCCTTAATGGTTATTTTCTTCTTTGGATCTACTGCATTTTTTGAATATCCCAAAGCCTTTATTAAACTTAATGCACAAATGTTTAAGCCAACTCCACCATCTATGAGTACGTGTTTGACACGAGTTTTGTGAATGGTGACTTCAACATGTAAGGGAGCATTGTGAGGATGTTGCAAGGATGCATCATCATTTTCAGAAAATGATAAGCAATGAGGGGCTATAAGGTGTCCCACCATGTTTTGGAACTGATCTATATCCAGTTCTTTTGAAACTGTTGTTTTTGTTAGAGCTTTTTCCAAAATTCCTTATGCATAGGTGAAACTTTGAGGAGCTCTAGAATTGATATTTGAGTGGGTATTCTTTGCAATTGTTCCACTAAGTTATATTGTCATGAAGTGGATGTTGATTCATTTGTTATACCTGAAAATGTAATCTTCACTTTGCTTCTCGTAATGACGGTGATTGGTTCTGAAGGTGTGTTATCTTTAATAATGATGACATTTACCACATCATCATATGTATAAGTGTAGTTCACTTTGGCTTTGCCTTTGTCATCTTTTGATTTAGATTGTTCACCTTTTTCATAATTTGGAAGCAGAGTTTTGAAGGCTAGATGTGATTCGTTCATCTTATGACTATCCACTGTGATAGTTCCACTATTAATTAAATCTTGGATAAAGTGCTTCAATCTTTGACAATCACTAGTTTGGTGTCCTTTATTTCGATGGTAATTGCAAAAATGATTGTCGTTCCACCAATTAGGTTTGACTTCTAGTTTATAATTTCTTGCTTCTGGTAAAGTAATTAGTTTATTCGCAAGAAGAGTTTTCAAAGTTAATTCCAAGGCTTCTCCAATGTTTGTGAATTTCCTGCGAGGATTGGAGAAGACTTGGATTTACTGTTCTCTTGATTGTTATTGTTTGGGATTTGACTTGATACATTAAAGATTGGTTGTTGTTTTGTAGCATTATTATTGTCATTTCCTCCATTGATAACATTCTTATTCTTTGATCAGAATTTAGGTTTGTCATTATTATTGTTGTTGTTGTTGTGATTGTTATTGTAGGAATTATTGTAAAGCTTTAGCTCTCCTTTCTTTACCACTTCTCTTTTTAGACCATTTTTAATCATCTTGGCAAAAGGAGGACATTGCATTTTTAGATGGTAACTCATTTCACTGATAAGGTTGTCAATGAATATGTCCATTTTCTCTTGATCAGGTACATCTCTTGGATACCCATTAAACATTCGTTTTCATTGTTGTAAGAAGATCATGAAAGATTCACCATTCTTTTGCTTAACATTGCATAAATCCAGCATTAATATCTCATTTCTTACATTGTAGGAGTATTGTGAAATAAATCTATTCACAAGTTCTTCAAAAGATTTGATTTTAGATGGTAGTCTTGAGAACTATTCCATCAATTTTCCATTTAAACTCCTAGGGAATAGATGCATCAGGTAAGTTTCATCGTGTGCAAATTCCATACTCATAGTACAAAATTCCCAAATGTGATCTTGAGGATCAAATCTCTCATTGTATTTATTGTATTTAGGGATTTCACAATGTTGTGGAAATGGTATCATATTTAAACTTTTGTCAAAAGGATATGGGCAGATATCTTCCAACAAAGACTTCTTGGAACTCGTTCCATTCTGCATATCTTGTATTTGTTGTTGTAAGGTTTGCATTTGGTAAGCCAGAGTTAACAAAGGATTATCCACACAGATTCTCCTTGTATCTTCATAAGTTCTTCTATCACTACGCTCTCCTATTGTATCATCGTGATCTTTTCTTGTTTTATCTCCCCTTGTTTCCTCATGGCTTTCTTTATTTATATCCTCGTTATTTGGATCATCTGTGTTTTGATTATTACTCGTCTCTGCATCTTGTTTCAAATCTTCTACGTTAAAGTCTTGTGGCAATTTAGCTCCTAATTTTTCCAACATTAAAAGATATTTTTCTTTTTGTTTCGCTAATAATTTTTCCATTAGTCTATCAAATTTAAAATCTTGCTCAAGTTCTCTAATGGTGTAATTGATCGCTTCTTCATCAACAACCATATACTCAAAAGTTTGGAACATTGAATTATCTTCTTCCATTTGTTTTTGTTGTTTTCTTAATTGCTCGTATTGAGCTCTAGTCCAAACTAGCATGTGATTGCTTCAGAAAATTTATCAAGTTTTGACCTTTTAAAAACAACTCAATAGGTGATTATTGGTTTAGGAAGGTAGGCTTTGTTGATTTTACCACTGTTGTTGGTTCATTGTGATAAAACGTCTCTTTGTTGAAAAGCATGTCCTTGCAAACTTTCTTTGTCAAATTCTGTCCCATAGCCACGTAAATAGTGACGAAAACGGTGTAGGAATGTCCAATGTTTTAACAAGATCTTGTGATTGATATACAAGAATCTTATCCTCTTCTGAGTAGCTTTATAACTGGGTTTTATTTTCATAAGGTGATATTTAAAAGTCATATAAGCATATGCTAGTTTGCAAGTTTGTTTGATTCCAATGTGAGTGCAATTCTGATTTTGATAAAACCTAGGTTCAAACTAGGAACGATATATCCAAGATAATGAACAAAGGGTGGATTGATCAAGTTTTGTGATAGATGATTTGATATATCTTGATGAGAAACTTATAATGATGTTGATTTTTGCACTTAAGATGGTTGAATCACTAGCTTGTTGAATATTTAATGCTTATGGAAACTTTTTAGAAATAGCTTGTTGGATCGGTAATCCAATTATCGAACTAGTTTGATAATCTGTGATAGTTTAAAGACAATGCTACTCAAGAAGTGTTTTTGATACTGACTTTGAAATTTTGGTTTGATATGCTCTGTCTCAGATGTGAGAAAGAATTTGTGCTAACTTATGGGACAAATGCACTACTCTGTTGTTTGAAAGCGTTGCTTTGTGACACTAAAAGCAGAAAACTTTTGTGACACTAAAAGCAGAAAACTTTGTTATAAAAGTGTGTTTTTATGTTTAAAAGCGTTAATCCACTGATCAAATGTGTGAACATGTGACACAAAAGCGTTGTACTATTCTACAAATGTGTTGTTTTGCATAATAAATGCGCATTTTTGTACCTTAAACGCGTTGTTCTAACTGTGTTACAAGGATTTTTTAATTTTTCCAGCAAGTTGTTAGATTTTGCTCATTTTTAGATGATAATTTTCTTCAATTTTTTACCATTTTGAGCACATTATAGACATAGAAGACACAATGTTTGGAAAACAAAATACACAAGCAAGCACGAATCCTATGGCAGGTTGAGACAATAATTGTTGAATCTCACATGGGGTTTCCCCCGAGGCTATGCTATTCAGAGCAGATATTTAGATGCTTAATCCCACTAGCTCCACCCTCGGCACTCACTTCTCTAGGGCAACCAAGCACCAGTTTCCATGAAAACTCCACATGGAAAAATTTATATCTCTACTAAGAATTGTATGCGTGTGAGCCACTTCAAAGGTCTGACTTCCTGCACCAAAAATTAGAAGGATTTTGGCAACTAGCAAAAGTGGTTTTTAGTAAAGGCTTCTGGTCATGTGGCCATACATGCGGCACTTTCAACTTTCTAAATATAGAAGGTTCCCATCCTATAGAGGTTATGCTCCATAGGGTTTATGGGGAAACATAATGTCGGTATGAACTTATCAGCACATGTTGTTTATGAATTTTGTCACAAACACGATTTATTTAGAGTGGATTGGAAGGAATCGGTATTAGCCTGTTTCCACTTGGGTCATTCCCCTCTCACTAGCCCCCTCAAGGTAGCTCGGGAAGGAAGGCCCTCTAAAGGTCACACATAAAAAAAAAGTAGGTGTGGTTTTCTGATCACTGTATGAGGGTGAGAGCATACTTACCTACTACTTCATCAAGCACAGAAAACAAAAGTTTATTTTAGCCTTATACAATCTATGTGCAACTACTTTAAACAAGCCACTCAAAATGCAAGTTGCATGCTGTCAATTTGTCCCCCCAGTTAAGTTAAATGAGAAAAATATGATATGTTACTCTCCATAATAAAACTCCTAATTAACTATGTGAGGAAATGCATGAAATTTGCTTTAAAATAATCTTGCACATAGATATGTTAGTAGTTTGAAATTTCCAATTCTTGGACATTCAGACCTGCAAAAAAATTTTGTTAGCTGGGAATAAAAGCACTATCCTAGCAAATGCGTTGTCTTCCACCTCAAAGGCGTTGACCTAGGTGACAAAAGCGTGAACCTGCGATACGAAAGTGCTACTTTGCAGACTAAATGGAAGAATTCACAGACAAAAGCGCTAACCTAAATGACACATGCATTAGCCTACGAGACAAAATCGCTAATTTGAGGATTAAATGCGTTGATTTGCAGACAAAAACGCTAACCTAAATGTCAAATGCGCTAACATACGAGATAAAAGCATTAATCTATTAAATGAATGCACTGTCAAAATTCACACAGGCATGAATCTGGATTACAAATGCGTTAAACTTATGTTTACGAGAACTAAACAAGATATTAGAAAGATATATGCGAGGCTCTGGCCCACGGTGGATGCCAAAATGTGTCGACTTGAATTTAATCTTCAAAATACTACTTGCAACATATTAGTTTCACAAAATACAAAGCAAATACTACAAGAAATCTAAACTCAACCAATGAAACTACATAAAATGAATATTAAAATAAAAGCCATATTATTACCTTCATGATTTAAGTCTCATTGTGTCCTAACTGCACTGCTCCTGGTTGCAGATGATTTGCTCTCAGACAAGCACTGGTAGCTTCCAAGATGGCATATGAAGAATGGACTGATAACTGATAGTTAACTAATACTATGATATTCAATGCAAATGATTAAAGCTAAATGAGAAATGCTAAATTTCTAAATTGCTTCAAGATAAAAACTCACAGATGCATAAGTTTACTCAAATTATTAACTTGAATACTCTTTCTCAACTCAAACTCCTACTTTTATACACTTTTGAGAGGATAAGATGATGTGTCTAAGATCAACACGTATGATCAGATCTGCAAATTTGGATGGTTGTGAGCAAAGGTGAAGGTTGAGAGAAAGGGAGAAGGAGAAGACGAGTGTCACTCATCTTACCTTAACTGAGCTGCAGACTAAGGGAATCTAGGGATGGTTGGAAAAGATTTAGGCATGAGAGGACAAGTGGACTCAAGTCCTTCCTAAGATATAGGGATGTTGGAGAGAATATAGAAGAAGATTAGGAAATATGTGTACGTACACAATATTTCATTTATTTTGGAAGTTGGAGATAAGTGGCTAATAAGTGTTTTATTTATTTTAATTTTTTTGAATTAATTTAGTCACATGATGGATGAGTTGGCAAAGGAAAGATGAAGTGGAGATGGAAGGTGAGTTGGAAAAGGGATTTAAATAATTTAAGAAATTATTTAATATTTGAGACTATAGGATAAAAGAATAACCATTAAATATTAGATATTTAATTGATTGATTAGAAGAATAATTTTTGTTTTTGTTTTTTTTGAAAAAGGGGTAAAAACTTTATTGAAGAACAAAATCAAGAATTACAAAAGAGAACCAGAGTCACAAAGCCCCCTGAGGGAACCACAAGCCCAAGCTAAGAGAGAACCAGAGTCTATAAGCCCTAGGGGGGAACCACAAGCCCAACCCAAGATCAGTCGGCTTCATAACTATCCATATCCTCAGCAAATATCTTATGCAAGTCCTGACAGTAATCTGGGGAGAGTTGCTCCCAACCTTCAACTTTCCAATCATCATCATGTTCAAAGGCCCACTTAGCCAAACAATCAGCTGCTTTATTCCATCACACTCTTCATCCATACCAGCAATCGGCCATTCATTAGGAGCCTTCCACCACTCCAAATCCAAATGCCCACACCTATAAACAGCCTTAAAGTTGCTCACCCTAGACCACCCTACCTCCAGGAACCTCTGAAAAAGATTCCCAAGGTTGGGAAACTGATCAAGGATGGGGGGATATCCATCCCAAGAGTCAAACTAGAAAAGCACCTCTTCCCCCCTCTTACATATCCAAAAAATTCATTCCTTATAAGAGAAGCCCCTTTCTTGAGAGTACTCCAAATCGAAGAACCTTTTCCCTCAAGTGGATATCTTGGGATTTCCTCCTTCGGGATCCTCTGCATGTATTTGTAGGCCAAAATCCTAGCCCAGCCTTGATCCTATTCAACACACCACCTCCAGTACAATTTAGCCATCAAAGCCTCCCCAAATAAAATCGACTGCCTTAAGCCAAGCCCACCCGACTGCTTTGGGCTACACACCAGGTCCTAATTGACAAGACACAGTTTGTAGGACGACAAGTTGCCTGCCCATAAGAATTGTCTTGCCAGAGAATCCAATTCCTTCAAGAACCACTTAGGGGCCATTTGGAGCATACACCGATAAATCGGAAGAGCCTGAAGCACCGACTGGATCAGTTGAACCCTCCCAGCAAAAAATAACCATCTGTGTGTCCAATTTTCAGCCTTCATGCGAAATTTGTCCAAGATACCCTGCCACGAATCCTTGGGAGAGTTACCAGTAGAGATAGGAATACCCAAGTAAGTCAAGGGAAGAGAGCCGACCTAGAATCTCAGGATATGAGCAATTCTCCTCTGAATATTTCTAGGTGTGTTGAAGAAGAGAATAGAAGATTTATCCTCATTGATTAGATGGCCCCAAGCGACAAGATAAACATCCAAAACTTTGCGCTGATTCGAAGCTTCTCTAATCTGAGCTTGTCCCATCAGGGCCATGTCATCAACAAACTGCAAATGGGACTGAGGATGTAGGTCATTTCCCCAATTCCAACCTTGAATAATACCAAGACCCACATTATGCTTAATCAACCTCCCCAAACCCTCCACCAGAAGAATGAATAAGTACGAGGAGAGGGGGTCCCCCTGGCGAAGACCCCTAGAAGCACCAAACAACTCAGTATGATCTTCATTGATTAGCACAGAGAAGGAGGTAGACATAACACAACTCATTACCCATTGAATACATTCATTAGCAAAGCAAAAGGCCCTAAGAATATTTTGGAGAAAGGACCAACGGGCTCTATCATAAGCCTTAGCCATATCCAGCTTAATAAACATAGTTTTTTCCTTGGAAGCCGCCATAGAATGAATGGTCTTAGTAGAAATGACCACACCATCCAGGATTTGGTGACCTTATACAAACCCACTCTGCTCCTCTGAGATGACATCCCCAAGCCAGTTCTTCAACTTCTCCACTATCAACTTAGAAATGATCTTATAGATCACATTACAGAAAGAGATAGGGCAGAACTGGCCTAACCGGTCAGTCCCATCACACTTGGGGATTAGTGCAATGAAAGTCGCATTCAAAGCATGAAGCATCTACTTATTCCTTTGAGACTCTTGGACCACCTCCAATAATTCCAATTTGATAATATCCCCGAAATCTTGAAAGAACTCAACCGAGAACCCATCCGAACCAGGGGCTTTTCCTTTCCTCATGAGAAAAACAATCCTATCAAGTTCTTCAAGCAAAATAGGACACATATGCTACTCATTCATCTCCCTAGTAACAAGAGAAGGGATAAAATTCCCCCTAAGTATCCTCGCTAAAGAGGGACCGAAAATACTATAAAGACTCCCTAGAGATCTCCTACAAGGATAAGCACTGCTCACCTCTATCATTGACCAGAACAGGAATAGAATTGTCATGTCTTCTTGCTTTCACTGAATTGAAGAAGAACGCAATATTCTTGTCCCCTACTTGAAGCCAATCAATATGAGCTCTCTATTTCTAATAGATTTCCTCCCTAAGCTCCCATTTCTCTAAATCCTTGACTACCCTATCTTCCTCCCTAAGAAAGGCTTCTGATAAACCATGCTCTCTTATTTACCTGGTAATGTCATTCAACAGTATTTGAGCCACTTTCTTAGCATGAAAAATATTCCTGAAACACTGGCGGTTCAACCATTTAAGTTGAGCCTTAACAAATTGCAGTTGCTTGGCAAAAGTGTACATAGCAGTGCCAAAGGATGGCCTCCCTTTCCTCCACCACTCTGCAACATGATCTTGTAAAGACGAATCTCATAACCACATAAGATGGAATTTGAATGAAGGAGTATGAGCGACCTGAGTAGAAGAAGACACCAACTTTATGGACCAATGGTCTGACCCTCTCCAGTCAAGAATCTCGGAACATGTGGACCACCCCCCACCAACCCAAAAACTAGAAACTAGAAAGTGATCCAACCTCTCTGCAATCCAATACTCCCCTACCATCCTATTGTTCCAAGTGAATAGACCATTACCGGACTTAATGTCAACAAGATACAAAGGAGATATAATATCCTAAAGAAGGAAAGAAGAAGGTTCCAAATGCATAACACCACCCTTCTTCTCACACAGCTCTAAAATGGCATTGAAATCTCCTGCCATAATCCAGGGATGAAAACGGAACAACCCTCACATAAAAGAAATGTGAGACCATAAATTTTGCTTACCCTAAAGATTAGTGGGGGCATAAATGTTAGTAAACAAGATATATTCCCCAGTATCAAGACTAGAGGCAACCCCAGACAAAGAAGATCTGGAAGCAACACACCAAATAGGATGAATCCTCAAGGGGTTCCAAAGGCAGGCCATCCCTCCAAAGGAGCCAGCTGCCCCAATACACTAACACTCACCTCGCCCTCAAAGCTTCAACACCGCACCCATCATACTTTCCACAAAAAGTTTAGTTTCTTGGAAGAACAGGACATCAAGTGAATGACTCCTAATCAATTCCCAAATAGCTTTTTGTCTAGGGCCATTGCTCAAGCCCCTCACATTCCATGATAGCACAATCATTTTAGAGGATTGGAAAAGTGAGAATCCAAAGTCTTTACTGACCCTGACTCAACTAAATTCTCCCCCATCAATTTGATCTTATCCAAATCCTTCTTTCTGCCAACCTTCGAATTCTTCTCCAAAGCTCCTTTCTTAATGTCTTTCTGATGAAGACCCAGGTGTACGGAAATCTTATTACTTTTGACCCCAACAGATTCCAATTTCTGAGATGCCGAAGAAACCTCCCCCCTAGCCAATTTCACTTCTGCACCAGAAGCTGGTCCCAACTAGACCACTACTGGTTGATCCATCTCCATTTGTTGGCTTCCAACCACTTGCAGAGCCTGGGTAGTGTCCCAATTCACACTTTCCAGAACCACCCCTGATGCACCTTGATCCAAAGGGATTAACCCCGAATTCACTTTTTGTTGGCTAAGGTCATCCAAGGATTCAAATTTATTAAAGGTATCCTCCTCATGTCTCTCTTCCAAGGACCTCTTTTGTCCTCGATTCCTGTTCTTTGTCTTAACTGAGACAAAATCGTCAGCATCCACTACCTCATCCGACATGGCATCTTTTCCTTTATCGGCCCCATCTAGGTTATGGGTCGGCTGATGAGGTTAGCACACCACCAGTTTAAACCTAGGGCACTTGCACTGTAAATGACCATACTCATGACACAGACGGCATCGAAATCATAAAGTCTCATAATCCAACTATTGAACCCAAGAATAAGAGCCCACACACATATCTATAGCATCTAGCAAAGGTTTACGAAGATCAATTTCAACAAAGATACGAGCGAAAGTCATTACCTTTCTCCCTATGGTTTGCGTTGAAGATCCCACTGGCTTCCCAAGTAGTAAGGTGAGCATCCACAACACATCCTTCCGGAAACATTCCACCGGAAAATGTGGTAAACGAACCCACACTAGAACCCTATTCAGGAGCTCCTCCAAAGGGTTAAACCTTGCATGCCAAGTTTTGATGAACAACCCCACCTGGTTGTAAAATTACGGGCCTCCTTCAAAAACCCTATTGCGATCCTCCATGCAGTTGAAAGTAACCATGAAGTAGTTGTTTGCCAGCAACATAATCTCCATTTCCCCTACCAGTGCCCAAGTCCTCTACGCCCAGTTTTTCAAAAACTACAGAGAAACCCTCATCCCAAAAAACTTGCAATAAAGCAAGTGTTTTGAAAAGTATTCAACATCTTCAGCTATCATCTCTAAGGGAATAACCAACCTCGGCCTCTCACTGCATGTCTCTAGACAGCCATTAATTTTCGTAATCCGAGAGCCACCAGCACTACCAGATCCCTAATCTGAGGCAAAAAGATTATTATTAAAAGTCTTATTACTTTGGGATGGGGATTTTGAACCCACCACAACACAAAAATCCATGATGGGAGGTGCCTTCAAGGCCTCTTCACCAATACTCGACATTGGATCTCTCAAAAAAAAAACCACACCCCAAAGGGGACAAGCAAGGAATCACGGCAACCAAGAGACCACCCCTCCCAAGCACCACCGAAAGGCAGAGCCAACCGCAGTCCCCTGCCCCACTGGCTATCCATGGGCTTGTAGGGAACCCCGAACCCCAACCGCGCGCAACACAACCCCCCTCCTGCAGACCACCGCCCAACCACCAACACCCGTCACCCCTAACGTAGCTCCTCCCCTCCCTGCACTAACCTCCACTGCCCTCCCCTCGATGCACCAGTAGGCAACGACCGCCCATGAGCTAGGGCATCGGTGCCCTAGCTCGACACCATCCTCGATTAGAAGAATAATTAAATACTAGATATTTAATTAATTGATTAGAGGAATAATTAAATATTCGATATTTAATGAATTAATTAGAAGAAAAGGATAAATGAATTAATTAATAAAATATTTCGATTAAATTAAGTAATAAAATATTTCAATTAAATTAATTAATAGAAGGACATGAAATGAATTAAATAAATTAATCTTTTCAAATTAACTATTTAATAGAAGAATAATTATTAAATAAATATAAAATATTTATTTAATTGCTCATAGCCATTTTTATGTGTATACACATAATTTCAATCTGGTTAAAACTCCCTGATTTACCTCAGGAATATAAGGATCAGGAAACCCTAAGGAGGATAGGTAACAAATTTGGGGAATTTGTGATGGCGGAAGAAGCCATTGACAAAAATAATTTTAGCATGTTTACAAGAATATGTGTTAAATGGCAAACAATACACAAACTCCCAGATATTATTAAAATTAAATCAGGATCAGGAGTCTGGAAACAAAAATTAATGTTTGAAGAGGAAATGGAATCATGTTTGAAGTGTAAGGCTAGAGCTCACCCAAGTGGGATGTGAAAAGATGGGGACAAAGGTGAACATACAAAACAAAACCAATTAGCAGAAGAGATTATAAGAATCTCAGAAGGTAATCAATCGGACAAGTAATGGAATGAGGTGGACTAGGAAGTACTACAATCTTTCAAAGGGAAGGTCGATGGGGACATCTATGGCATAACTGATACCAAGAGTGGTGTTCAAAAGGGTATCATTGATGAAATTTTTGATAACGACACCAACCCATCAAGCTCAGAAACTGGGGAAGACAATAATAGAACAGTGGAACCTAACATGGTCAAGAAAATGTCAGAATATGAGATACAACTTCAAGGTTGGGAGAAGATCTCAAACTCAAAAATTTTGGAAGATGGTAGGAACATGGAAAAAGAGTCTGTGGATAATGAGGTCCTAGAAGAAAATAATGAATCTGTATATATGGCAAGTGAGGGACCAGAGAATGAGGGTTCAAAAAGGGAATATAAGGAGGCAAAAGATGGATATGTTGTAGAAGCATTCCATATTCCATCAATAATGATGGACACGACCAAAAAGACTCAAAATATACCACAGGACCAGATATTTAGAGGTTTAGAATAGAATCCACAGAAATTTGTTACTGTTATGGCAGATGAAGAACCGTTTTTCAAGGATATACAAATTTCTCCTATTAGAAATCTGGAAAGTTATTTTGATAGAATGTAGCACAATGATGGCAACTCTATAGATTTAGACATGGATGATGTGTCTATTTTCGCTCGAGAGGAGGAGGATGAACTAGGATTTCAAGCATGTGTAGGGGTAAGGGAGAAAATAACATTGGAACAGACACCCTCCCTCCAAACCAAAGTCAAAATTGGAGAGAAGAGAAAGCGGGAAGCTAAATCCAATAGGTTTAAGCTGGAAATGGCGAGCAATGTTGTTGGTCAAAGAAAATTGAGATCAAGAAAAGGCCATGCCTTTTCTCGGAAGCAATAAGGACCATATCATGGAATGTCAGGGGCATCAATGTCCCTTACAATATTTTCTTGATCAAGAGATGTCTTGATCAAGAAAGGTCGGACTTAGTTTTGATACAAGAAACCATAATAAAAGTCAAAGATTTTGACTCTTTTGCTATGAGGTTCCTAAGATGGAAATGCCATTTAGTTGAAGCTCAAGGAGCCTTGAGGGGTCTAGTTGTCTTATAGAGGGACTCAGTTGTAGAGGTTGAAGTGGTAAATCAAGACATATGGTGGCAGCTGTTGAAAATTTTCTCAAAACAACTTCATACAAGCTTCTTTGTTTTCAATATTTATGGTCCTAATAATTCTAATCTGAAGAAATAGTTATAGAATGACCTTTTTATCATATTGAAATAGGATGAGGAAAATTTGTATATCATTGGTGGATATTTCAATTCTCTTCTTCGCCCGTCAGATAAAATGGGGGGTGTAGGTTGGTATGGCCAAAGCCACAAGGATTTCAGTGCTTTTGTACTAGAAAATGGACTGATTGAGCTCCCTTTCAGATTGTGAGACTTCACCTAGACCAATAGAAGGAGTGGATTTTTAAATATTGTTGAATGACTTAACCATTTTTTCATTGTAGGTGATTGGTCTGAAACACAATGGACTTGTATAGAAGATATTCTACCTATAATAAGGTTTGATCATTACCCGACTTGTTTCAGAATACAAGATGACACCGCTCTGGATAGATGTCCCTTTAAGTTTGAGGCAATGTGGATGAGAGATAAGAACTTCAGAACCTTTATGGAAAATTGGTGGCGTCAATCCCCAAATGTATTGGGTAATAAAGTGTTGATATTCTTCAAAAAGCTTTAATTTTTAAAGGAACAAATTAAAAGATGGAATAGAGAGTCCTTTAGGAACATTTTTAGTGAGAAGTTAAGAATAGAAGGTGAGTTAAAAGAGTTGCACAAGCAGGTCATTTTACAAGGTATGGATGAAGCATCCTATGGAAAGGAGAAGGATTTAAATAAGCTATATACTGAAACTCTTGCTAGGGAAGAACTATTTTGGTGACAGAAATCTAGGGAGACATGGCTCAAAGATGGTGACATAAATGCAAAATTCTTCCACACTTTAGTCAAAGTCAGCAAGAACCATAATAAGATTTTCTCTATCAAGAATGAGAATGGTGATTTGCTCTTAGAGACTGATCAGATAAACTCGGAGGTAGTGAGCTTTTTCTCAAATATCTAGAATGGAGAGGAGGGACAAGTTGATTCTCCACATCCTATTCTGTATGTTATCCCTTCTTGTGTAAAGGAAGATCACAATAAAATGCTAATGGGTCCTATTTCACTGGAGGAAGTGAGGCATGCGATGTTTAGTCTAGGAGCGGATAAATCTCCATGACCGGATGGTTTTCCAACTCTCTTCTATCAAAACTTTTGGAATTTGTTGGCTATAGATATATTGGATGTTGTGGAGGATTCAAGAAGAGGGGGGTTTATTCTAAAGGATTTTAATAACACATTTATTGCCTTGATCCCCAAGAAGATGGCAATCAACTCCTTTGATGAATTCAGACCAATATCCTTATGTATCACAATTTACAAGATAATATCAAAGGTCATATCAAATATGCTCAAAGTGGTTCTAGATTTGGTGATCTCTAATGAACAAAGAAGATTTGCCCCAAGGAGATCCATTTATGAAGGCATAATCCTCGCTCATGAGGCTGTCCACTCCATTAGGATGGAAAAAACAAAAAAAATGATGGCAAAAGTTGACATCAAGAAAGCGTATGACGAGGTAAACAGGGGCTTTCTTCTATAGATGCTATCAAGATTTGGGTTTTCAAATGATTGGATATCCTGGGTGAGAAGTTGCATTAGTTCACCATGCTTTTTCGTCCTTGTAAATGGAAGTCCGTGGGGATTCTTTGAATCAAAGAAGGGGATTTGACAGGGGGATTCATTGTCCCCCTTCCTTTTCATCATCATAGCAGAGGTGCTTGGAAGGTTGATCTCAAAGAAGGGTGGTGAAGGCATGTAGAAGGGTATTAAAATAATTGAAGGAGTTGAACCTCTTACCCATTTACAATTTGTTGATAATACATTCTTAGATGGATAGGCTTATGGACGGGAAGCTAGAGTGATAAAAAAAACCTTAGATGATTATGAATAGGCCTCAAGACAAAGAGTTAATTGGCATAAGTCAGAAATTTACTTTTTCAATACTGACCCAGCCAAACGGAGGGAGATATATAGGATTCTTGGCATGCGAATTGACTATCTTCCTAGCAAATATCTTGGCATCTCATTTTTGGGTGGTGCCAACAAATTAGATTTATGGAAGGGTATTGTGGAAAGCTACTTAAATAAAATTGATGGGTGGAAAAGTAGGTGGCTTACTTCAGCTCATAGGATTTTAATGTTAAGGTTTGTTATTTCTGCCATTCTGATTTACTCCATGATGTGCTTGAAGATCCCTAGTAAGGTCATTAAAACAATTAACCTTCGAATGAGGAAATTTTTTTGGAACGAAGCCAATGAACATGACAATATCCTGTTACTAGCTTGGGAAAAAAATTATAAATCTAAGAGCAAGGGTGGGGTAGGCTCAAGAGACTAGCATATTATGAAGGAGGCCCTTGGAGCCAAGTTGGTTTAGAACCTCTATTCTAATCCAAATAAGCTTTGGGTTAGAGTTATGAGAGAAAAGTATTTAGACTCCTTGGAAGATTATAGAATCTTCACAATTCGTAACCCACCTAAAGGGTCAGCTATATGGAATCTCATTGTTAGCTGCAGGAGGGTTATTATTGATCATATTTCATGGAAGACTGGTACTGGAGAAAAAGCCAAATTTTGGGATGATTCTTGGTCAGGATTGAAAACTTTAAAAGAGATAGATGAACTATAGGGGATCCAAGAACAACTAGTGCCCCTTTGGGGGGATAGAATCAGAGACTATGTGACAGTTAAGCAAGGGGCCTTTAGGGTTGAATGGGTCTGGAAGGATCTTACAGCTATAAGGCTATCAATACAACAACAAAAACTTTTAAAGGAGGTACTAGATCAGCAAAATTTACTTTTGACAGGAAATGAGGACCGAGTTATTTGGTGTGAGGCTCGGGATGGTCAATACTCAGTTAAACTAGGTTATCAATTTTTGGAAGGGAGGGATAATGAGGTTTCGAAGTTTCATGATCTTTTTTGGAATAAGAACTATCGTCCTAAGGTGGGTGCCTTTGCCTGGTTAGTTGTTAAAAGTAGGATTTTGACTGGGGAGAGAAGGAAGTGTCTTGGGTTTGTTGGCCCTTCCAAGTGTGTGATGTGTGGGAGTGTTGAAGAGTCGGTAGATCACCTTCTTCTACAGTGTGAGGTAGCCTCAAGGCACTAAGCTAACCTCAAATAAAAACTAAATTGGTTTGGACAATTGTAAAGTTCTCTTCAAGGGGTGTTCAAAAGTTGGCCAACACCTCGAAGGAAATCCTCATTGTCAAGCATATGGATTTCAAGCCCTTCATTACTAATCTGGGAAATTTGGAAAGAGAGAAACTGCAAAATTTTTATAACAAATGGGAGGAGGATAGAAGGTTATAAGATAGAATAAATCATGCAATTGAGGAAGTCATTGGGGCTGCAGCTTCTAAACCTTACTCAGTTGCTTTACCCTTCACATTGGAGGATGGAAGGATCCATAAGATGTGGCCAGGAATTAAAATTAGACATGGGGCCTAGACAATCAATAATACTAGTAAACATGATCAGTTAAGTGTAACTTGGGAACCCCCTACCGAAGGTCAACATAACGTTAACTTTGATGGGGCAGCCAAAAACAACCTAGGGCCCTCTGGGGTAGGATTTGTTATGAGAAATGAGAAAATTGAGATGGTCAAATGTGGAGCTAAGAGACTTAAACAAGGCACAAATAATGAGGCGGAAGCCAACTCGACGCTTATAGCAATTAGGATGGCTTGAAATGCAAGTGTTAAAAACATACATTTAGAAGGGGACTCTTTGGTTATAATTAAAGCCATTAAAAATGGGGTCCTAAATTTGTGACACTTACAGGGTTACATTTCTTTGATTTTAGACGAATTGAAAAACTTTGAGAATTTTCAAGTGAGTCGCATTAGAAGAGAGGGTAACAAGGAGGTAGATAAACTTTCAAAATGGGCTCTAAGCTTTGATCAGGAGGAGGAATTGAGACTAGAGGACTTTGAATGCTTATTAAATTTAGAGGAAGCCTTAGCAACAAACAATAATAACCAATTTAAGGGTATTGCTTTGGTCTCAGTTAAAGATTGAGAATCGAAGATGATCCTTAGGGATGCATGTCTTAGATATGGGATGATGTAGTAAGTCGGGTTTTTTAAAATAGGAATATCATCTCATGTTGAGGACAATTGAGATTAAATCTCGACAAATTGGATGTGAGCATGGGCAGTTTGATTTTTTCAAAATGGCCCATTGAAAGGACAACCTTGTATAAATGATGTCATCATCAGTAGACAGTGGTGGTAGTGTGGATGACTCTTAAATGAGGGATGGCGTGTGTTCTTGGAGTCTCAATTTGGGTCATATTAATCTCAAATCAAAATGCGAAAGGGAATTTCGAACGTGTGAAAGGACTTTGTAGTGTATGCTTTTAGCCAGGGGGGGTGGTGATTTGAAAGGTGCCAGAGAGATTGTATGAATTTTGTAGATCCTTAATTACTTCTCCGACAAGAAATGAGCCATAGCTTTGTTTAAAGGTAAGGTGGTGTGGCTTTGGTGAAAAAAAAAGATGCTCTCTCTGCATTTTAGCGAAGGTGAGTGCTAAGAACTGAGAGAAGGGGAAATCATAGAGGCTAACTTCACAATTAGTACCAAGAAGTAGAAAAAGAGTTTCAAAGGGCCAGTGAGAAAGGAGAGAATGCAGGGGCTCCTTAGATTCAAGGAAGAGGAGGTGGTGAATGTTTCTCTAGGGGTTTTGGGAAAAACTTTTATGGAGATTAAGATGCGATGGAGAGTAAACACGGATGTAATATCCATGATAATAGCATGGGGCTTAGAGCTAGGTGAAGACACCAATGTTGTTAAGTGGGTTGCAACATCACTCTTTGAGGAGGAGCTTCTTGAAGGACTGGATTCTATATTAGAATGGGCTATCCCAGGGGTAGGGATAGAGATTTCTAAAGGGATTGAAGAAATTGAGGAAGCAGAGGAGTTTGGAATTGTTCCCTTTGTAAGGTGGATGGGAAAGGTTGATAAAGAGGCCAATGAACTAGAAATTGCAAGGGCTTGGGAGGAGATTAAAGTAGTCATTAGATGCCATAAGTGGGAGGAGAATGAATTGATTTGTGCATGGCCAAGAGTGACTTCGAGGAGAGGTCGAACTAGAAACAGGGGCAAGGTGCGATGGTGTGCAAGGAATGATTATGGAGCTCGTAAGCTGAAGGAATCAAAAGAGTGAAAGGACCCATGAAAATCACAAGACAATGCAGGGTGAAGGAGGTTTTTGTCGCAGTCTACAATTTTTAAATTTGAAGTAGACTATTTTGCAAAATTATAAGTTTATAGTTCAAGGTGGTTTTTAGGCTTGCTAAAAAGCATAAGGGGTTTTAAGTCTTTTATCAATGTTTGTAAATTCTTATGTATTGTAATGCCTGTAGGTAGATGGACTGAATTTAGTCCTCTTTGATTTAGGGTTTCCCTCTCTAGTTTGAACAACAAAGATTTTGGTTTGTAATGGTGGCTAGGGTAGACATTATTTAGCAGGATGGTTTATGAGCTTCTGGTCTTTTGGGTTGTTTTTGAAGCATCTAGCCATGAATGAAGCTCTGATCTAAATCATATGTATATCTTATTACTATATATTAATAAAATAAAAACTTATTATCGACCCAAAAAAAAAATCACTAATCTTACCTAATAGACCATTGCATTAAAAGACAGGTAAATCCAATAGATCTAGACACAATTCAATTAGCAAAAGGGTTGATATTCTGATCAGATCTACTTGATTGTTTGCCTCCCCCTAATTTGAGTTGAGATTGCATGCAAATTGTGAAGTTTTGAGCAAAGCAATGGATAATTGAAGCAAAACAACAATAACAGAGTGTTGCAGATGTTAGATAGAGTCACAAACGAGGATCTGAGCATAAGAAGAGGATCAGAACCTATTGCTAGAAATTCAATCAGAATTGTCAAGATTGTAGTGGTAGGTCACCCTGGTCTTATAAATCTTGGACAGTCAAGTGAGATCTTTTTTGGATCAAGAAGACACACTGGATCCACTATTGGAAGATTGAACAAAATTCTTGAGAACACGGTGGTAGGTCACCCTAGTCCTCTGCTTTTTGCTTATTCAAAATTTGAATATGTTCATCACCATCAACTCTATCAAAATCTTCAATTGCAGCTCCTAAATCAATTTTTTGCACACAAAAAGAGAGGAAAAGGGGTTGTGGATAGGGGTTTGCCTTGGTTCAAACCCTGGTTCAAGAATTAACCTTGAAATTGAAATGATAATTGTAAAGGTAATAGAATTGAACTGCAACAAGATGCTTTTATTTTGAGGTAAAAGATAGATTTGAAATTGAACGCTTGTAATTGAAGTGTGTGCCTTGATAAATCTTGCTCGAATCCTCACACAAGGGTTTTAGGATGTCATATGAAATATCTTCATGGAAATTTGATCATGGATGCCATCTCGAATTCTTGAATCTGACTAATCTTCTCCTTCAATGATTGATTGCTTTCTCACTTGAATTTAATTTGAAATCTTGATTGAGGTTCTTAGACATCGTTATGTGTCAAATGAGAGGGGCAGGCCTCCTTTTATACTCAACCATCCAAAAACTATTTTAATTTTCAGAGTAGGCTAACATGGGACCTAAATTTATGCCCACTTGAAGTGATCATTGTGAGGACCAAATTCAGGTCCTTATTGAGAGCACCAAGGCACTTTGGAGCCATGGTCCTAAGAATCAAGACTCATATTTGGAGAATAGACTAAAGAGAAAGTGAAAATGCAGCTTTGTGGGAGGTGTGAGTAGAATCAAAGCAATAATCAGGCATCGAAAAAAAAATGCCAAGGTGAGGTCTAGGTGAGTATGAAATTGTATGCAGATATAATTTGCAATGCTACATTTAGCTCCCACTTTAGTGGGAGTATGAGACTACAACCATACTCACGATAAAGTACAAAGTAACATTGAAAAAAATTCACCAAGATACCAAAGAGACAAGACACACCAAGCCCCCGGAGACTTTAGGATCTTACTACTCTAATATCAAGATAAAAGGGACAACACATGAAAGGGAAAGAGAACATGACTATACTCGCCTAGTACGATTTGCTTACTATGAGTCATGAAAAATAAAATAATAAATTACAAAGAAAAGGGCTTAGTTTGCAAAGTAACCTGAATATTGAAATCATGTCATTGGTGTGTACATAAAGTGTAATGTTGAGTGGAGTGTATGCCCCCACATTAAAGTGATTTCATACGCCTTATCAAGAGTAGTTTCTTTAAGGGAGCATGCATCCAAAAGACAAGCACATTATCACAATGAGATGCCCTCAAGAAAGGAAAAATCAAATAGAATGATCACAAAATATATAGGAAAAAACACATAAGGGATCCACTGACTCTGAGTTTAGTAATGCATTTGTGATAAATAATGTATATCAAAAATAATTGTATTGAATTGACCTCATCTCCTTGTTAGGTCTTGGAGACAACTGAGAGGGGGGTGAATCAGTTGTCCAATAAATTCAACCAAAATTAACTTAACCAAAACTTAATGCTTAATCCCGGTAAACCAAACTTTATGCCAGTAGACAGTTTTATCAGTTAATTGCAGCACCGATAAAGATTAATGCATGAAACAAAAAGACAATAACATCCACAACACAACATAGATATTTGTACATGGAAACCCTGTAAGGGGAAAAACCACAGTGGGAAGCCTTACCCACAATTAAATGATACTACTATAGATAGTATGTGTATACAATATGGAGTCTGCACATGCAAAAAGGCCAGCTGCCTAGAGCTCACTGCTCAATCACAAAATAGGAGTCACACTAACTACAATTGGATGGTTAAATCCAATGATAATGTACTGCTTAAAATAGCATCTTCATATGTTGGATTCAGTACCGGTTTAATTCTGATTGCCTTCACAAAAACCTTCCTTCAACCTTCACATGATGACTGCGTGTATAGCTCTGCTTATTTTTGCATATATCCTATTACAATCCTTCTCCTTATCCCATATCAATCTCATAAATGAGATCTTACATTTATACCATAACCTAAGACCAATTGAATAGGTTGGCTCACTAAGAATAAATAAATCAATAAGCAATGCATCATGTCAGCTCAATGCATTTACAATAATAACAAATCATCTCTATAACATGTCATGCTGATCTGGAATAGATATGCTTGCCAGTGCATAACTTGGACCTATTTGTCAGTAACAACAAATATGCAAACCCGAATAGGCCAATAACCAGATCGCCAAAACCAAGTGATCAAATAATGTCTTTGACATAACCGAGTAGTCTCCAAGTCATTCCAAGTGTCGGTGAACAATATAAACTATCGGTGAACCAAATACCGATGACTCTGCATAAGTCACTCGGTGAACATAACCAAAGATCTCCAAGTGCTAATAAGGTTGACAAGTGTTGACAAGTGTTGACATCAATGACAAAACCATATCAACATATCCAAAATACCAATAATCTCCCCCTTTGGCATTGATGGCAACACAAGATGGAAAAACCATCAAAGTGCCAAAACAGAAATGCCAAAAACCAAAAACCAACAATCTCCCAGAGAGATCATTAACCAGAAATCAAAATACATAATTTCTCTCCCCTAGGAATGATTTCTCCCAAAAGATATCTCTCCCAAAAAAAAATTTCCATAATATCTCTCCCCCTTTGACATCAAATTCCAAAGCAATACAAAACCAAATACAAAATACCAATTCATTACAAAATACCAACTACTCCCCCTGAGAAGTAGCTCTCCTCATCAAAGCTGGAATAAAATTTCTCTATTAATTTTTGTCGGTTGATGACAAACATCAACTGTCTAAGTCTCTACCGGTGGGGGTAGGACTCCAAGCTGCTCTCTGAGATATTCAGAAGTCTCCTTAGGCAAATGCTTAGTGAAAATATCTGCAATCTGCTCTTTAGTATTCACATAAACCAATTTTACTTCTTTTGCTTCAACATTCTCTTTTAGAAAATTGAATTTGATAGAAACATGTTTAGTCTTTGAATGAAATATCGGGTTCTTTGATATATCAATTGCTGCCATATTATCACAGTAAATAGTTATAGGTTCCTTGCATTTTACCTTTATGTCCTTCAACATTTGTTTGATCCATAATACCTGTGTACAATTAGTTGTTGCTGCAACATATTTTGATTATGTTGTTGATAGTGATGTACAACTCTGTTTCTTGCTCAACCATGAAATTAGTCTGCCACCAAGAAAAAATGCTCCGTCGGTGGTGCTTTTTCTGTCATCTACATCTCCTACCCAATTAGCATCTGTGTATGCACATAAATTAAAATTTTCATCTATAGGATACCATAAACCAAGATGTGTAGTGCCTTGTAGGTACCGAAAAATCCTTTTTACTGCTGATTCATGATTTTCTTTAGGATTACTCTGAAATCTTGAAACAATACATACTGCATTCATAATATCAGGTCTTTTTTGTGTCAAATACAGTAAACCTCCTATCATAGACTTGTATCTAGTTGGATTAACATGTGTTGATTCATCCTTCAAAGATAGTTTATCAGTTGTAGTCATAGGTGTGCTTACCGGTTTAGAGTTTTCCATGCCAAATTTCTTTAGTAATTCCTTCAAGTACTTAGATTGACATAGGAATATACCTTTATTAGTCTGTGAAATTTGCAATCCTAAAAAGAATTTTATCTCTCCAATCATAGACATTTCAAATTCTTGTTGCATTTTGCTAGAAAAGTCTTTACACAATCCATCTTCTCCTCCAAAGATTATATCATCAACAAAAACTTCAACAACCAAGATATCATCATTAGTCACTTTATAGTATAGATTGTTGTCAGCATTACCTTTAGTGTATCCAAGCTTCAAAAGATATTTGTCCAATCTAGCATACCAAGCTCTAAGAGCTTGTTTTAGTCCATATAAAGCTTTCCTTAACCTGCAAACCATGTCTTTGTTAACTGTCAAAGAAAATCCATCAGGTTGTTCAATATAAACTTCTTCTTCAAGATCTCCATTCAGAAATGCACATTTAACATCCATTTGATATACTTTATAGTTCTTGTATGCTACAAAAGCCAATAAAAATCTGACTACCTCAATTCTAGCTACCAGTGCAAAGGTTTCATTGTAATCAATTCCTTCTTTCTGTGAATATCCCTTACACAATAAACTTGCTTTGTTTCTAATTACCTTGCCATCTTCATTAAGTTTATTTCTGAAAACCCATTTAGTTCTAATTACATTTTTGTCTTTAGGTCGGGGAACTAATGACCAAGTGTTATTTCTTTCAATTTGTTCCAATTCATCTTCCATAGCTTTAATCCAATACTTATCTTCACATGCCTCATTAATTGATGTAGGTTCAATTTGAGAAATAAGACATACCTCTTCATTTTACAAGCTTCCTCTAGTCATAACTCCTTGAAATTTGTTTCCAATTATCTGATCTTCAGAGTGATTCAATCTTATATACCGAGGTGTTTTTACTTGTTGTTGTTCTTCAATAACTGTTGAATCCTCAGATGATGCCGATGTAACTAGATCAATATTTTGTACCAGTGTACTCATTGTAGGTTCATTTGTGATTATCTCTATTTTTGGTTCAGAGTCCATGTACCTTGAATTTCCTCTAAACTGTTCATCAATCTTCACATTTGCACTCTCAACAATTTTCTGCAATCTTTTGTTAAAACATCTATATGTCTTTCTCTTAGATGAATAATCAATAAATATTCCTTCATCACTTCTAGGATCAAATTTGCCAATATACTCATCCCTTCTAATATAGCATTTACTTCCAAATATTCTAAAATATTTAAGAGTAGGAGTATTTCCAAACCATAGTTCATGAGGGGTCTTACCGGTTTCACCTTTGATGTGAACTCTGTTGAATGTATAAACTATTGTATGGACCGCTTCTCTCCAGTTTATATGAGGTAGATTTGCTTTTGATATCATAGTTTTGGCTGCATCTAAGATAGTTCAATTTTTCCTTTCAACAACTCCATTCTGTTGGGGTGTCCAAGGTGCTGATAACTGTCTTCTGATCCCATTCATTTCATAGAATGTATTAAATTCCTTAGATGTGAACTCACCTCCTTGATCTGATCTCAAACATTTGATTTTCTTGCTAGTTTCATTTTCTACCATCACCTTGAATAGTTTGAATTTCCCAAATGCTTCAGATTTCTCCCTCAGAAAAGTAACCCAACACATTCTACTGAGAGGGGAGGGGTGAATCAGTACTCCAAAAATTTTCTCTGATAATAACCCTACTGTTATGCATAGACAGAATAGTGCAGTAACATAAAATAAAACTATAATCAACAGATAACAATCATACATGATTCACTCCATAACACATATATTTTGGTCACGCAGAAACTCTTGGTTAGAGAGAAAAACTGTGGTGGGGATGGCACCCATAACTTCACTACTACAATAATAAAGAATTCTCGGTTAGAGCTACATTTAGCTATTTCTAATAGCTTACCCAGTTAGGAGTATCAAGATCAGTTAGATCTACCTTACTAAAGGATTTTTACAACACTATATAAGTGTAGCACCTGGTTAAAGGATTTACAATTTATAGACTTGGTTAGAGTCTTTTTACCCTATTAAAGGTTCCTCTTACAACTTCAAAATATTAAAATAAAATCATTACAAATATCTACAACTTTACATCTGAAATGCTGAAGCAGATTCTATGTGCTCTGAATAAGATTACCTAGCTTGTAGCATACCTCAGTAACCCATAATGAAACTTAGTAAACCCTTCTGTTTACTATGTTCTTCGACTGTTCACTGATAACCTTCTCGGTGACCTCTCTGTGTCTCTGTAACAGTCTTCCTTCATGCATACACTCTGTTATCTCGTATTGCATCTCATATCTAACCCCAGAATCATGCTATATAAATAGATCTCTTACAGCGGTGATCTGATTCATTGCTTCGATCTTACAAATGATTCTTCGAATGAATAACTAAACAAAATATCTCATTGGTTAGATTGACCTTGTAATCATACACAATCTCATAGTGCAATTCCCAATGCAAAAAATGGTTAGATGTGCCTCGATGTTGTAACACGCTTTCATGTGCATGTCCAGGTTCAATGTATCTAGTAAAATGTTTCACTCAGTGAATATCAACTCGGTGAGTTAACTTTACCACTCGATAGCCATGAAACTTTACTCGGTAAACAGCTCGGTGAATACTGCGTTCTGTGACTGCTTTCTTCTGTAACCGACTAGACTGTTCATACCGACTTTTCTGAGTGTACCGACTGCATGATTCGGTAATACTAACCGACTAGAATATATAGTATGACTTTGGATATGAAACTAATGGCAATTTGATAAGTAGTAACAATAGTCATCAATGATTAGCATAAAATACATATCTCCTTGTATACTTCGAGTTCTTGTTGGACCACATAAATCAGTATGAATTAAATCAAGAAGATTGTTAGACTTCTCTGGAATACTCTTGAAAGTTGCTCTAACTTGCTTTCCAAATTGACATTCCTTACATACCGGATTGTGAGGTTTAACAATCTTAAGTAAATCTCTTACTGCCTTAGTTGTACTGATTTTCACAATGCAATCAAAATTTACATGACAAAGTCTCTTTTTCCATAACCAACTTTCATCAATATGTGCAATCAAACATGCTTTCTCATTGTTGTTCAAATGAAAGATATTACATCTAGTCTGATTACCGGTTGCAATTTCCAAACCAATTTTGTTTAAGATTTTGCATTTACCATTCTTGAATTGTAACTGAAATCCTTTCTCAACTAATTGACCAACACTCAAAATATTATGCTTCAAACCTTCTACATAGTAAACATTATCAGCATTGTGCTTACCATCAAAAGATATAGTTCCTTTTCCTTTAATCATACAAGCTTTATCATCTCCAAATCTCACTAGACCTCCATTGTAATCCTGAAAGGTTAAGAGTTTACTCTTATCACCAGTCATGTCATGTGAACATCCTGAATCAATGATCCATTCATCCTTATCTTCAACTTTAGCTACCAGGGCCTGCTCTACCTGTTGAACAGTAGGTGTTGGTTGATCTTCTATTATAGCAACAAAATCCCTTCCATTGTCTGTCAGATCCTCATCAGAATCATCAGTAACTCCTTCATCAGCATAATAACAAGATTTGTCTCTATTCTTCTTAAACTTGTATCTCTTATAATCAGGGTTAGGCTTATATATTATTTTAGCTTCTTCTCTTAGTCTTGCATGTCTATCAGGACATCTAGAAGCCATATGACCAATATTATTAAGGTTAAAACATTTAAATGGTGCTTTACCTTCATACTTACTTCCAACTGGACCTTTAGGCATTTTCCTTGCAAATAGTGCTTCAAGCTCTTCCAGTTCTTCATTCTCCTTCTTGATTTCTTCAAATTCTCTTGCGTAAAAGGCTTTCCAAATAGATTTCTCAGATGATGATGATGATACTGTAGATGATGATGATGATACTTTGAAAGCTAGATCTATCTTAATAGTAGCAACAGGACCAAATTCCTCAAGTTCAAAAGCTAAAAGTTTTCCAACCAAGGTATCTCTAGACATTGATGCATTAGGCATTGTTCTTAATTAATTTATAGCAGTAACTTTTATTTTATATGCCGGTGGCAATGCTCTTAAAACTTTAGAAACAATCTCATCTTCACTTAAGGTTCCTCCACAACATTGTATACCCAAAACAATTTCATTTACTCTTTCCATAAAAGCGGAAATTCTTTCATCTTCTTCCATTTTCATATTTTCATACCTGACCCGGAAGCATTCAAGGTTTGCAATTTTGACTGTGGAATCTCCTTCATTCAATGTTTCCAATTTTTCCTAAATATATTTATCAGTAGATCTATCTCATAATCCCATGACTTGTTGATCTGATAATGTGCTCAAAAGTGCTTCTCTTGCTTTGCAATCATTTTCCTCGTCTTTAGCCAAGTTAGGTGGATTAGGTTGACCTTGAGTAGGAGCAATATAACCATTCTTTATAACATCCCATATGTCATTTCCAATGCAATTCAAATGTGTCTCCATCCTGATCTTCCATATGCCATAGTTGGTTCCATCAAGTTTCAGACTGTCCTTCCTGAAATAGTTAGAAGACATTGGATCTCCTCAAGTTGTTAAACTTCTACAAAAAGAGGACTATGCTCTGATACCAATTGTTAGGTGGAGACAACTGAGAGGGGGGGTGAATCAGTTGTCCAATAAATTCAACCAAAATTAACTTAACCAAAACTTAATGCTTAATGTTAGTAAACCAAACTTTATGCCAGTAGACAATTTTATCAGTTAATTGCAGTACCGGTAAAGATTAATGCATGAAACAAAAAGACAATAACATCCACAACACATAACACAAATATTTGTATGTGGAAATCCTGTAAGGGGAAAAACCACGGTGGGAAGCCTTACCCATAATCAAATGATACTACTACAGATAGTATGTGTATACAATATGGAGTCTGCACATGCAGAAAGGCCAGCTGCCTAGAGCTCACTGCTCAATCACAAAATGGGAGTCACACTGACTACAATTGGATGGTTAAATCCAATGATAATGTACTTCTTAAAATAGCATCATCATATGTTGGATTTAGTACCAGTTTAGTTCTGATTGCCTTCACAAAAACTTCCTTCAACCTTCAAATGATGTCTGCGTGTATAGCTTTGCTTATTTTCGTATATATCCTATTACAATCTTTTTCCTTATCCCATATCAATCTCATAAATGAGATCTTACATTTATACCATAACCTAAGACCAACTGAATAGGTCGGTTCACTAAGAATAAATAAATCAATAAGTGATGCATCATGTCAGCTCAATGCATTTACAATAATAACAAATCATCTCTATAACGTGTCGTGCTGATTGGAATAGATATGCTTGTCAGTGCATAACCTGGACCTATTTGTCGGTAACAGCAAATATGCAAACTCAAATAGACCAATAACCAAATCGCCAAAACCAAGTGATCAAATAATGTCTTCAACATAACCAAGTAGTCTCCAAGTCATTCCTAGTGCCGGTGAACAATATAACCTGTCGGTGAACCAAATACCAGTGACTGTGCATAAGTCACTGACTTGTCGATGAACATAACCAAAGATCTCCAAGTGCTGATAAGGTTGACAAGTGTTGACATCAATGACAAAACCATATCAACATATCCAAAATACAAACACTCCCAAAGGTAGTGGAACTACAAACACAAAGGAAGAAAAGCACAAGAGATAACAAACAAATGTCTTTTTGAGCCAACATGGAAGAGACCAAAAAGAATATCTCAATGCTTTGCATTGTCCCCAAGTAGACAACACATGAGCACATTTATAAATAATAACACATGTACGATATAACATATAGACAAAATATAGAAGAATTGAGATACAAATAAAAGAATATCACAACAAATTCAACCTCTTTATTACCTTGCACTAGTGGAGTAACAAGGTTCATCCAAAGAGAACCTAACATAACAAAAAAAACATATCAAGCAACACATCACAGAGGAAGCACATTACGAAAAAACAAACACCAAAAAGAGAATTCATGACATGAATGAAGCTAGTCAAGCATATCATCTACATCCCACTCTTTCGTAATATCATTTAAGGATGGTCGACAAGATGCAATAGGAGTGACATTAAGCATGGTAGATGGAGATACTACAAGTTCCAAACAAGGACCATGCTCTAATGATGAATCACTTTGTTTCTCACTAGGAGCTAGGGTTAATGCTTTTAAAAAATATGAAGATAACCAATGATTAATCTCAACAAGCTCATACATATCATCAAAATCATTAGGATCATCATCATTAGCATGAACATCATTATCATCATCCATAGCATCATCTAAATTAATAAAAATGTGATCTTTAACATGAAAGAAAGTTGAACCATAATTTTTCTTGAGTATTTTTAACTTAGGTGTTTTGAATTGAACTTCCTCCCTAATGTTAGGCAAAGGATGGACAAATGAGACCAAGTCAATATTTGGTGTCTTTGGGGAGGAAATGGTTTTGGAAGAAATCTCGTGAACCTTAGCACAATGCCTCTGTTGATGTTCTCTCACACAAAAATTCCTTTTAGTTTTAGTCAAGACTTACGAAGGTTGAGAATCAATTGATATAGGCTTATTTTCTTTCCTTATAGGAGGAGGAATGAAAGAAATCCCAATAGGTTGAGACATACATGATGCCAAACATTTTCCTTTATAGGAAGTAGGAGGTGGGACTGTGGCATATATAGGAGGAATAGAAGGAGTAGGAAGAAGACTAAGTCCATTTTGAGGAGGCTCTAGGTTTACTGAAGGCCATTTATCATTTCATTTTTCCATTTTTGATAATATAAGAAAAGGATGTTGTTTCGAGGCTTTAAGGGATCAATTTGTTTAGGCCAAAATTATTCAAGATTAAAATTTCTATGATTCATTGTGCATTGGTAAAGGCTATGATTAATCACTATAATAGTGTTATTAGGAGGGAATTTCATATATTTATGGATTGTAAAAGGGATAGCTTTCATGAAGAGAACCAAGGATGTCCCAACTTCACACAAAATTTTGATCTAATGTAGGAATAATAACAAAGGTGACATCTATTATAATATTGTCAGCACCATTTATTATTGTATATGGTGAAAATGGATAACAATAATAACGATATTGAAAGGCTAAATGAATTCAACCACAAAACCCTAGCCTAACAACAACAAAGATCCACCATAACATATGAAGATTACCTAAGACAATGCAAATCAATTGAAATCACAAAGATTATACCATCACATGTCCAATAGGGTTTGGATCTCCATTCTTCCTATCTCCATTGATCTTGCTTGATATATTTGCTCTCAGATTTTATGTGCACAAGAGCTCAACAAAGAACGGAATGTGGTTGCAAGTAGGATCGTAGTGTAGTCAAGTCCTTAAGATCTTTCATTAGGATGAATGATTAGGGTTTGATAATGAAGGAAGCATCTCCTTATATAGAAGACACTATATGAAATGGAGGGATAAGATTGAGAGGTGTAAAAGGAGGTCGGCTATGATTAGAGGGTAGGTAAAAGAAATAATAAAATAATGAAAGGGGTAGGTAGTGTATGAATTAAGAGATGAATGACATGTGTCATGGGTAGAAAAGGTTAATGAATTAATTAAATAAATAAAGATTTATTTAATTAATAGAAGAAGTGGGATAATTAAATAAATAAAATATTTATTTAATTTAGGAAAAGGATAATTTAAATAAATAAATGTATTTATTTAAATGAGAAATAAGGCTAGAAGAGGATAAATGAATTAATTAAATAAATAAAGATTTATTTAATTAATAGAAGAATTAGGCTAAAGTAATTAAATAAATAAAATAATTATTTAATTAGACATGACAATTTTAGGTGTCTACATCTTGCCCCTCTTTGAGACAATGCAGCTTGTTGCGTTGTTTCAAAGAAGATAATATGAACTGATACAAAGTTGCCCCAAGATGGGAATGATATGCCCCCTTGAGAGATTGGATGAAAAAATGTCTGAAAAGATCGCAGACAATCTCTCGATAAGAAAGATAGGCTAGAATGGACTGACCAGATAAAGTGACAAAGTCACAGGATAACGAAGACTGACATAGAAGACTAGGGCTAGGGTAGTCTATAAGATAGACCATGAGGGGAAAACATCCTCATTGTCATCCACACATCCAAGAGATCAGAGTGCAGAGAGAGAATAGAGCAGCAACAGTCAGCAGCGATGACAATGGCTCACAGATTCGATCGCGTTCACCGATTTTAGAGGCCAGCAGAGGCAGGAGAGCCAGTAAGTACCACAAAACCTCCTTGTACTTTGATGCATTTATTGTTGTCATTAATGCATACTAGGTAATGTAATAAATGCATGTTTATGTCAGGAAAGCACGTTTGTGTTTTAAAAAGTGTGAAGTTGCGTCTTCTAGGTCAAATCGGCAGTTCTGTGATGAACATACGCTGTCGATTGGATAAGCTGTTGAGAGGATACACTCAAGCAGGTCCTCTAGGGAAGACTAGGATAGATCAAGGCACTTTGTGATGAACAATGAGTACCAAGATATAATACTTTGTGATGAATAGGGAGTACTAGAATATGAGCAGCACTTTGTGATGAACAGTGAGTGCAAATGTGAGTAGCACTTTGTGATGAACAGTGAGTGTCACTAGGGTAGATAGCAATATGCATTTAGATAAAAAGTAGCATTTTGTGATAAACAGGGAATGCCACTATGACTGACATGAGTGATTTGCTTGACTGCAGAAGTATTTGCCGATGCTGGAGTCATGGGAGAGATTCCCATCGACTCAGAGGTTGCGACCTGAGCTGACAGCCGAGGAGCGAGCTACTATTGAGGAGATGGGATTGAGACATGTTCTATATGTGCCTGAGTTTCGGGCGAATATGGGACTATTGACTGCACTAGCGGAGAGATGGCACTCCGAGACCTATACTTTTCATTTTTTGATGGGTGAGATGACAGTCACCCTGGAGGATGTATATAGGATACTGAGGATACCGATCGATGGGGAGCTGATCCCATACGATCGAGATGGAGACAGGGAGGCCCTAAGATGAGTATTTCAGGACCCAGGACTGGAGATGAGGGCAGGACATGTGGCGTGGGACACTATGACAACCACAAGGCTAGTGCTACCAGCAGTGGTAGGAGGAGCGATCAGTGGGTTCCTGTGTCCGGATAGGGTGACACGGGGGTTGGTTGTGGGTTGGGGAGGAGCACTGGAGACACTGGTGACGCAGCACACTAGATATGCTTGGGGACCGTGTGTGCTGGCACACCTCTACTATGAGCTACATCAGTTTGTATACCATGGATCAATGGGATTGGGCTGTGGGGTGACACTACTGCAGGTGTGGGCTTATGAGCATCTGCTAGTGACGAGGCCAATACACTTCAGAGATAGGGGACATGGACATAGTTTTGTGCACCTGTATGATATGATCACATCACAGCCACGGATTGGCAGGTTGGAGCACTGGCGACGGGTGATAGATGATATTGATGTGGTCATATGGAGGCCATATCTGGGATGCGAGCAGTGGGAGGACGATGCAATTGAGCTTCCTTACACCTTCCGGAGCAGGTATCTGATTGGGCGGACACCCTATGTGCTGGAGAGGCAGCTAGTGGACAGGGTTGGCCGGTAGTTTGGCAGGATCCAAAGGATGCCACGGGGCTCAGGCATGTATGCACGGACTGTCAGAGATCAGGCACAGTTTGGGCCCCTATTGTCATATGATCAGGCAGTTACACAACTGGTAGAGATGATGCCACTACCCTGAGACATGTGGCCAGAGATTGAGGATGTCGGCATGGATGCCGAGTATACAACATACTGAGCGGAGCATCCCTTCCCACGCTTGATGGATCCGGGAGAGCCATTGGATGGAGATGGGGTGGGGATGATGATGATGGTGGAGGTGATGGGGGCAGAGGCTGACAGAGGAGGAGGGGAGAAGTTGGAGAGAGGAGGGTTGCACCTCGAAGGGAGGGTGGAGAGGAGAGACAGGCTCGGGTGGTGAGGGGTTGCGGTGGATTGCCACTACAGGTGCCAGCAGCACAGGGTCCCAGACAGGTACAGGTACAGGGACAAGGACAGACATAGGGACAGGTACCAGTACAGGTACAGGCACAGGGGTAGGCACCCATACAGGGGGAGCCACAGGCAGAGGCAGAGGGGGCTGACACAGAGGAGGATGAGCTGATAGAGCTAAGGGAGATCTGCCAGGGCTAGGCAGATGAGATCCAGGAGTTGGAGAGGGAGAGGGATCGGCTCAGGAGGAGGCTCCGAGATACTGAGCGGGAGCGGGATCAAGCTATTCAACATTATATAGAGGCTGAGACAGTGCTGAGGGTAGGGAGACAAGCAGCGGAGGACACAGGGGTAGGATATGCTTATGTCCTGCGGCAGGGGAGGAGATTGCCTACTGGCGGGATCTCTATTATGGTGTAGTGCCAGCGGATCAGTGGGCGAGGAGCTTCCATAGACCGTCGCGTACAGCGACAGCTACGAGAGGGAGCCGGAGGAGACAGGCATCGAGTGGTGGGGTTATGGGTCCTCCACCACCACCAGATAGAGGAGACAGGAGGGATGATCCTGGGGCAGGTCCTTCAGGGGCTCAGATTCCATCGAGGCCAGGCAGCTCCGAGGGAGGGAGTTCATCATAGCCATAGAGGGCTCCTTATGTATCAGTATTGTACCATTTTTGTATGATGATGTAGACACCTATGGGTGCTTTTGTAGCCATATGATTTTGACATCATTGTATCATGACACTTTATGATTATATATATGAGATGATTCATTTTTGTGGCAGCTATATGCATGTGTACCTATGTGATGAGATGTTTTTATGTGATGTTTGTTTTATGCTATGGATGCAAATATGTATATGATGCAATGCAATATATTTTTTGTTTTTTGTTTTTATATGTTATGCTAATGCAAATGTGAATGTATGTAATGCAGATGAATATGATAATGCAAATGTAAATTGTGCTAACGGGTGTTGTGTGCAGGATGTGATGTAGTTGTGATATCTATATGTATGTATGAAATGCTTATATGTGGTAATGCAGGTGAAACTACATGAAATGCAAATGTTTTTGGTGTGTCATTATACTCAGTCATGTGATAGTAGGCTACGCGGACTCGAGAAGGATGATGGAAGTCAATCAAGAAAGGGGGATGGAAGACAGAAGATATGAAAGTGAAAGAGCTTCTTGTGTGTTATCATCATTGAGCTTTATTATGGCAAGTAGGTTATGACAATCGAGGCATATGTTCGACCTAGAAAGTCATTGTACCTGTTTGCATGGAGATAAGACAGTCATAAACAAGGAATGCCCCAATTCATACTAGACTCTCAGTGTCCTCATATCCTTGGACAAGTCATAGCATTACTAAGAGACAATCCACAGACAACAAATACAAATAGGTGACGATACCCCATCCTCGCCTTTCTAGTCAAAGACATCCTGGAGATAGAATCTCTAGTCAGAGACATCCTATAAAAGCTAAAAGACATGTCACCAAAAAAGATGAAATCAAAAGAAAACCAAGACTCGACACCAACATCCACTGTAGTCCTCAAGTTTAGTGTCTCTTGTCACTTGTATAAGTCTTATTTGATTGTGGTCACAATGTTTACTTTCACAGAAAGGATAGATAGCACTTAACCATAATGTTGTCTGAGTCTGTTGAAAGATTTGATTTGTTCAAGCCCATTGTTGCTGTTGTGTCTCATCTGAAACTGACTGAATCCATGAAACTGATACTTTATTGTGAAGAAGATGAAACTTTATTGTGGATTGGCGATGCAGATGTTGCTTTACTGCGGATTGTGCACGGATAGATTGAAGGAATCTGGAAGAAATTGTACTCCTTGAAACATGTGATGTTCTCAGTTCCACACCCATCACTAGATGTAGGATTTGCCTTAGCCACAGATAGGATTTGATTTATTATGGATGGAAAGGGAGGCGAAAAGGGCGATTTATTATGAATGGCTAACCAATCTTAGGGAGATCAATAACAAGCCATGATGGGAATGAGTAAGTTTATTATGGATGAATTGGTCGTGAGTGTGTGCAAAGTGAAGTGATGAAAGAGAATCCTGAAGGAGGGAGGAGCAATGTCTCTACGCATGGTGCTGGTGACCCAGTTTTCACCATGGTACTTGCCTAGGGCGCCACTGAAGTGGTTTTCACCATTGGAAGAAATTATTTCTCTTTACTTTTTTCAATTTTTCAATGTTTTTTGTGTCACAAGGCGCCTGTTTGCCAGGTTTTCACCAAGTAACGATTTTTATTTGTTTTATAATTTTATTTTTTTTGTATTTTTGAATTTATGTTTATTTTTTTGTATTTTTGAATTAGGATACTCTGAAGAGCTATGTGTAAAACCTACGAAGGTGCATTCTGTTGATAGGATCCTCCAAAGGTTCACCTTCTGTAGTTGAGAGCTGATATGCCCCAGATCCATATGTTGTTGTAATGATGTAAGGACCAAGCCAATTTGGTTCAAACTTGCCCTTCTTCTCTCTGTCTTGCTGATTTTTGGGATTTTCTCTGAGAACTAAGTCCCCTACCTCAAATGTACGAGGCTTGACCTTGTGATTGTAGCTGCGACTCATTCGTTGTTGGTAAGCCTTGAGATGATTAAAAGCAGTTTGTCTTCGTTTATCCAATAGTTCCAGCTCTTGTAAGCGAGAGACCCTATAGTCTTCATCACTGATGATGTTTTGCAAAGAGACCTATAAAGAAGGTAGCTCGACCTCAATAGGCAAGATAGCTTCAGCGCCATAGACAAATGAATGGGGTGTAGCTCCTGTAGGTGTGCGGACACTTGTGCGGTAGGCCCAAAGTGCAGGATTAAGTTGGATATGCCAATTACAGCCAGCATCGTCAACTATCTTCTTTAGGATTTTAAGGATTGTTTTGTTAGACGCCTCAGCTTGACCATTACCTTGGGGGTAATATGGTGTGGAGAAACGATGGGAAATATGGAAGCGGTCACAGAGTTCACGAACATCCTAATTTTTGAAGGGACGCCCGTTATCAGTGATAATGGAAACAGGAATACCGTATCGGCAAATGATATAGTTGAGGATGAATGTAGCAATCTGTTTTCCTGTGACTTGTGTGAGAGGCACGGCTTCATTCCATTTTGTAAAATACTCTGTGGAAGTGATAATGAATTTATGACCATTGGAAGAAGGAGGGTGAATCTTGCCTATGAGATCGAGTCCCCACTGACAAAAGGGCCAAGGAGACGCAAGTGGTTGAAGTTCTTATGCTGGCGCATGTATGAGGTCTCCATGAATTTGGCATTGCTTACATTTCTTGACAAACTGATATGAGTCTTTCTCCATATTGGGCCAATAATATCCAGTCCTGATGAGTT
This sequence comes from Cryptomeria japonica, assembly GCF_030272615.1. Classification (NCBI taxonomy): domain Eukaryota; kingdom Viridiplantae; phylum Streptophyta; class Pinopsida; order Cupressales; family Cupressaceae; genus Cryptomeria; species Cryptomeria japonica. Next base: position 346,100,299 of record NC_081412.1, on the reverse strand, counting down.
TCTTGGCCAAGGTAGGACCACTAGCATGTGGACCACATATCCCTTCATGCACTTCCCGTAACATAATCTGAGCTTTGTCACTTTCTAAATATCTAAGAAGAGTGCCATCTAGACCTCGCCGGTATAGGATATCAGCTAAAATGACATATCGAGAGGATTGGCGAATGAAAGTGCGACGTTGGTTATTTGATAGATCAGGAGGCAGAGTATTGTCACATAGGTATGTGAAAATGGAACCATATAACTGGGATTCAGGACCGACAACACATATCGTCTCAGTAGGCATGATCTCATATGAAGGAACCAAAAGGTTATCCACCAAGAACTCATAGCGGGTCTCGTTTGGAGGTAAATCAATCAGTGAAGCAATTGTAGCCATGGCATCTGCGGCGCGACTCTGCTCTCTTGGTATCTGCTCAAAGTCTATCTTTGTGAAGTGTTGTTTCAGGTCATCCACCATTTGTTTATAAGGCATTAATTTTTCATCTTTTGTTTGGTAATCATCAGTTGCTTGACGGATGACAAGTTGGGAGTCCCCAAAAACACGAAGTTCCTGGATCTTCCATTGAACTGCAATTCGTAATCCTGTTGTTAATGCCTCATATTCCGCTATATTGTTAGTTCAAGGAAATGATAAGCAGTATGATTTTGGTATAGAATCCCCTTGAGGAGTTATAAAGAGGATGCTAGTTCCTGCCCCATGCTATGTATATGAGTCGTCGAAGTACAGTTGCCATTGCTTTGCATGTGACATACTCAAAATGGATTCATCTGGAAATTCTGAACTTAGAGGAACATCATCTATCATGGGAGCATCTGCTAATTGATCTGCGATGGCTTGTCCTTTTATTGCTTTTCTGTCCACATACTCGATGTCGAATTCACTCGGGATCATTACCCATTTGGCCAGTCGCCCAGTAAGTGTTGCTTTATTGAGAAGGTATTTCAATGGGTCTATCCTTGCAACCAACTTAGTCTTATGAGTAAGCATGTAATGTCGTAATTTTTGCGAAGTAAAGACCACAGCGAGACATGCACGCTCAATTGGTGTGCAGTTTAGCTCATATCCTACCAATGTGTGACTGATATAGTATACTGCTTTTTCTTTGCCCTCAGCAATTTTTTGTGCTAAGAGTGCCCCTAATGCTGTTGGAGTAGCTGATATATATAGTAACAGTGGTTGATCTGGAACTGGTGGCATCAGAACTGGAGGATTTAGAAGATAATCTTTGAGCATCTGGAAATCCTGTTGACAGTTATCATCCCATTTGAATTTGATGTTTTTATGTAGCAGGTGTTGAAAAGGATTACACTTATCTACAAGTTGTGCTATGAATCTTCAGATGGACTAGAGTCTGCCTTGTAAGGATCGAAGTTGACTGATATTTCTTGGTGGTTGCATCTCCAAGATGGCCTTGACCTTTGTTGGATCAGCTTCAATTCCTCTTTTGGATACAATGAATCCTAGGAGCTTCCCGGAGGTTACTCCAAAGACACATTTCTTGGGGTTTAATCTTACTTTGTATTTTTCCAACTGATCAAAGACGACTGAAAGTATGTCCAAATGTGTATTTCTGTCTATTGATTTGCCCAAGAGGTCGTCAACATAATCTTCCACGGTTACGTGCATGAGATCATGAAAGATAGTAGTCATGGCTCTTTGATATGTAGCACCTGCATTCTTTAGCCCGAAAGGCATGACATTCCAGCAGAAAGTTCCCCACGGACAAGTAAATGATGTTTTGTGTTGATCCTCGGCCGCAATCCTTATTTGATTATAACTAGAGAATCCATCCATCAATGATAGCATTTCATGACTTGCTGTGAGATCAACAATCAAGTCAATATTTGGTAATGGAAAGTCATCCTTTGGACAAGCTTTGTTGATGTCTCTGAAATCTGTGCAAATTATGATGCTGCAATCTGGTTTACTGACAGGTACTAAGTTGGAGATCCATTCAGGATAATTGATTGGCGTATGAATCCGACATCCAATAACTTCTTAAGTTCTGCTTTGACTAGTAATGCCACTTGTGGATGCATTTTTCTTAATTTTTGTTTTACTGGTTTTGCCCCCGGTTTAACTGTCAAATGATGCATTACCAAATCCGGATCCAATCCAGGCATATCAGCGTATGACCAGGCAAAGTTGATTTGTCGTTCTTTGAAGAAACTTATGAATTTTGACCTTTTGGACTTTGTCAATGATTGAGCTAGGAATATGTTGTGTGGAACCTCTTCTGTACCAATGTTTGTTTTGATAGTCTCCTCTACCAACATGGATGACTTTTCCTCATATGATGTTGGGAGAATGTCGAGCCTTCCATCTTCGGGTGCCTCAGAGAGGTTTTCGCCCTCAGATACGTCCTTTCTTTTTACTTTTTTGGGGTCAGACAGTGCCACGGTGTGGTTTTCGCCATAAGACCCTTGATTTGTTCTTATTTTCACATTTTTGCGACTGGAAGGTCCGACACCCTCACCAAAATATGCCACGCTATTGAGTTCTATAGTGTATCCCGATTTATGGTCCCCAGGAGGAAGATCATCTCGTATGCCCAGATAGTCAATAAAAGCTTCATCGTTTTGGAATGTGTCAAACTGTGTAGGTCCTTCATGATCCCAGTCAATGAGTTGGTGGTGAACAAGGGGAAGGCCGTTAATGCCTTTGAAGTTAGCGGGGCTAAGAGTGAGGATGTAGTTATATTCGGGTATGTCAAGATAATTATCGAGGTCATCAATGGCACTCTCCTCATTAGTCTCAATTGTGAACGAATCCAAATTATCATCACTAGTAGCGCATTCTGGGACAGGTGTTCTCATCCTATGTGATTTCAACCTAGAACCTTGAGACAAGGACTGTGTGGAATCCTCATGGGTTGTTTCTTGACCAACTCTGAACTTGTTATAGAATTCCTCTTCTTCTGTGGGTTCATCTGGCTCTCTGAATGTCTCGGTGAGCGCATAGTCACTGGAGGACTTGTCGGAACCCCATTCCCATTCGTTGGAAACTATGGAATAGCAATCCTCTTGTTGAATTTTGGCAGTTTTGATTTGTAAGGCTTCTTCTGTCCTTTGGGTGTGAACCTTGGGAGTTAGGAAACCAAGTCCTTTCGAGCATTCCTTTTTGAAAGTCAATTCAGGTTGTAAAGGTTTAATGATGCCTTCCTTTCGTAACCCAAGAGGGCTTTTTCCATCGTACCTGAATTTTTGTAGAATTTTGAAGCCTTTGCCATATTTCTCACATGGTAGACTGATGTGATCTTGTGTGTCTTCTTCATTGTCTCTGAAAAGCATTTGGTATAAATCTTCCTCTTCTAGTTCACCCCATCTTTGAAAGGTAGTAGGGTCCCATTTGAGTATCATGATGGATACTTGCTTGTTAGGATGTGGTCTTCCATATTCTTTTGGAGAACTCATGACTTGTCGTAAGTACATGGTCTGATTTAAAGTATATTCCCCCATGCCCTTGTCTTGAACCTTGCCTTTAAGCTCACCTTGTTTTGATGTTGAAGGTTTTAACGACTCAGGATCAACATATGTCGAGGAAGGAACAGCTTCACGATTACTGGGAATGATGGTCTCAGTTTTTGATCTTAGATTATTGCAGTATATGAACAGATTAGGATCACCGTTAACTGTTACTTCCACTCCATTATGAGGAAACTTAATGCATTGGTGATATGTAGATGGGACTGCCCTCATTTCATGAATCCAAGGACGTCCTAGCAATATGTTATAAGTGAGATCTAAATCCAAGACTTGACAAACCACATCCTTTGTAACTGGCCCAACTCTGAGAGGAAAGGTGACTGTGCCCTTGGACAAACGTTCTTCATCATCATATGCCTTGATGGTGATTTGATTTGTAGAATTCACAGCTTTGTCGAAATATCCCAATTGTTTAATAGTGCTCAATGTACAAATGTTTAGACCAGCTCCTCCATCTATCAGGACTCGTTTGATTCTATGTTTGTGTATGAAGGCTTCAACGTGTAGTGGTGCATTATGTGGTTGACTTACGAAGGCATCATTAGCTTCTGTGAAAGTAAGGGAGTGTGGAATGGAAAGGTATCCCACCATGGCTTGAAAATAGTCCACGTTCAGATCAGTAGGAACAGCAGTATCTCTCAAGATTTTGTCAAGAATGGCTTTATGTGTGGGAGATATGCGTAATAGCTCAAGGATGGAGATGAGCGCGGGTGTCTTCCCTAACTGTTCTATAAGGTCATACTTAGGTTTGGTTGATGAAGAAGTGTTGTTTTTAGTTGGAGCACCTTGTAAAGTGATTTTACCTCGACGAGTTGTGACATGACATTCAGAGGTAGGTTCAGAAGAAGATCCAACACCTTTTAGGACAATCCTTGGTCTCCGAGTAGAATTCTCAGATGCTTTGTCCTTGATGATAATGGTAGAGACATAATTGTCCATCGAGATGTGATTGATAGTTGAATCATAGTTGTAGGATGCTCTGGTATAGTTGGTTTGATCCTCTGTGACTTTAGCTTTTCCCTTATCATGTTTTGGGAATGGTTCCTTAAACATCTCATGTTCTTGATTGGAGGAATGTCCCTCAATCTCAATGTCACCTCTATCAATGAGATCTTGTATGATGTTCTTCAGTCGATGATAATTTTCTATCTTATGACCCTTGCTCTTATGAAATTCACAATACTCATCATCGTTCCACCAATTTGGTTTAACCTTTGGTTCATATGGAGGAAAATCTGGAACTGTGATTACCTTGTTTGCCTCTAGCTTCTTGAAGACTGACTCAAGTGGTTCTCCCAATGGGGTGTACTTTCTTCGTGATCTAGAAGTTGTTTGAGTATTCACTTGATTGTTTGTAGAACTTGATCCCGAAAAGATGAATTTGGGTTGCACTGTGTTGGCATCAACAACACCATCATTGACTGTGTTCTTATTTTTATTCCAAAATATTGGCTTGTCTTTTCCTTTAAAGTCATCTTTGTTTTCCTTGAATATCTTGATGACTCCTTGTTCAATTAGGACCTTTTCTGTCGCTAAGCCTTTTTCAATAACGTCCTTGAAGGTGGACAAACAAGATTTTCTTAGATCATAGCCAATGTCTTTGTTAACATTCTGGGTGAACATTTCTACCATTTGTTTTTGTGGAATTTCACAAGAGCATCTGCTGGCTAGATTTCTCCATCTTTGTAAAAATGATGCAAAAGACTCTCCCTCTTTTTGCTTGGTGTTGCACAAAGTAGTGACTAATATGTCTGTCTCTATGTTGTAGGAGAAATGTTGAATAAATGCCTCTGCTAGATCACCCCATGACTTAATACCAAGTGGGAGATGGGAGAATCATTCCATAGCTTGATCACCTAGGCTTTGTGGGAATAATCTCATCAAATATGTCTCTTCTGCTGCTACCTCAATGCAAGCTGTGAAAAATTATCTTATGTGTGCCTTAGGATCCCCTTTTCCTCTATACTTATCAAATTTAGGCGTCACAAAGTGTGTAGGAAAAGGAGGCATTGGAATGCTCTTGTCAAATGGATAAGGACATATGTCTCTCATTGTGTATGTTGGCTTCGGTGTATTTATGTCCTCCATTTTCTTTTGTAAGTCCCTGATTTGTTGCTCCAAATTGCTCTTAGGTGGAGATCAACTTCTTGGACCATACCCCATGCTTGAGGCACCAATTGGAGGAGAAGCATGTTGCATATATGGATGATATTGATCATACACATGTTCATATGGAGGAGGTCTATAGTGATGTTGCGTATATGGACCACTTGGTATAGATTCATGTTGAGGAATGAAATATCTATTTTTCCCATGTATACCATACTCTATAGGCATGTCATGTTCTAATGTGTTGCCCCCAAATTTGACACGGGGTTTCCTTGTGTCCAAATTTTGAGCATGCCTTTGAATATCCAATTGCTTTGGTGGTTGATCCTTGGCATTGATATGTGATTGAGCATATTTCTCTGCATAAGACTTCCATAATGGTCTGCAAAAATGAGTATCATATGCTTGACCATGTGTGTATGGGACCTCTGGTTTTTGAAACAAAGATGATGGTGATTCAGGTACCATATGTGGTCTTCTATTGCCTCCACTATTAGGCCTCCTTTGATCCATGTTGGAGTGAGGTTGTTGCAAAGGTCGATTTTCCATTATTTGAGACATGTCAAAATCATGAGGTATCTTGGCTCCACTTTGTGCCATCATTTGTAAGAAGTATTGTCTATCCCTCCTCATTATTTCCTCAACCAATCGATTGAAACGGGGATCCATAATGGATTCTTCCACATCTGCTGAATGTACTGAAAAGTTGTCCATATCATCATTGTTGTTTGTAGTGTCCATGTTCTCAACATTTGGAATGTTTCTATAGGCATCCATGTCAGGTAATGTAGTATGATCAGAATTAAAAAAGATATCATTGTCATACTCATAAGAACTCATGTTTGCGGACTCTTGAGCCTCTTTAGTTTCTCTCCTAGATTTTTGAAGACGGGTTTCAACCATGAACTAGGTATTGACCGAGATGTGTGAGACTAGATGAAAATGGAAAAAGTATGGAAGACCAAGGGTTGGATGGAATGTAAATGAATCTGAGGTGTACTTGCAATGTCCAAATTGTAAGACCAAGTATGTATGTAGTAGAGTAGGTGTGACTTCCAAAGAGAGGATAGTTTCTCTTGATGAGGTAAGTTGACCTTGACTCTAAGTAAGACCAAATGAGACCCAAAGGTAAGAAACCTTGATGAGGGACCACTTAGAAAAGTGTTGTTGTATGTAGTGTGTTGACAAAGTATGATGAGGACAAGCAAGTGACCTTTTGAATCAAGTTTAGGCAAATGTGAATGCAATGTGAGGTGTAAAGCAATGATGGACTTTGTGAGACCCAAAGACAGGTTGACTGCTAAATGAAATCTTGGAGAAATGACCTAGGAAGCTCAAGAATTCCGAAACTGACTGTGTTTGTTTACTGGACTGTAACAGTTTTTTAATTCTAAACATAGATGCGCCTGTATACTTCACAGACGCGGTTTCCTGACGCAGACACGGCTCTGTTTAACACAGATGCGTTTCTAAGATTTTTTTGCAAAGTGTAATGTTGATTCTATGAACACAGACGTGTTTCTGCCCTGCACAGACGCGGTTATACAACACAGACGCTATTATGTCCGACATAGACGCGTTTCTGTAAAATTTGTGCAATTTTTTCCAATCTGTGAAGTCGTTTTGTTGTGACCAAATCTGACTGTTTGACTATTTTTTGTGACAAGAGGACACAGTGTTGATGAAGACCCAATGTTTGCAAGTGTCTAGACTCAAAATGACTCCAAGAAAAGTGTGTTGTTTGATGTAAAAATGTTTTGCATACACTTGAAGACACAAAAGACACAATGTTTTGTTGTTTGGTCTTGAATGTTTTGAATGTTTAAAATAAGTCAAGCACAATTCTTATGGCTGGCCAAGACAATAGTTGTTGATCCCACATGGGGTTTTACCCCCGAGGCTACGCTATTCAGAGCAGATACTTAGATGCTTGACCTCATTGGCTCCACCCTCAGCACTCACTTCTCGGGTCAGCCAAGCATCAGTCCCCACGAAAACTCCCCGTGGCGAACTTTATATCTCTACTAAGAACCGTATGTGTGTGGGCCGCTACCAGAGGTCCGACCTCCTGCCCCAACAACTAGAAGGATTTGGGCTTCTAAAACAAAAAGGTGCTAGTAAGGGCATCTGCTCGTGTGGCCATACATGTGGCACTTTCAGCTCTGTAAATACAGAAGGCTCCCAGCTGGTAGGGGTTACGCCCTACAAATGATCAAATAAATTTGATCAAACGGGTTTATGGGGAGACATAGTGTCGGTATGAACTAATCAGCACACGTTATCCATAGTTTTCACCATGAATACATTTGTTTATAGTGGTTCGGAAGAGGTGGGTTTTCCTCGCTACCACTTGGGTCGTTCTCTTCTCACTAGTAGTCCTAATGACCACACGGGAAGACAGACCCTCTAAAGATTAAACAAAAAGAGCCTATTGCTCAAGACACAAAAGACAATGATTCAATTTTAGTGCACCAATTGAAGTGTTTACTAGTCTATGAAAACAAGGCACACAATAAAAATCTAAAAACCCTTGCCAAGGACCTGCAACAAAGATTTATTAGTAGTTTGGATTGTTTGAAATAATCACCCCTTCCTGCAAGCACACAAGTTAGGTAAATTTTAAACCCAAAAGACTTTGTGAAAATAGGGGCCTTCAACCAAACGATTTAGCTTTCAAGACAAGCTGCACCAATTTCGTTAGCTAGATCTGAAAATGTTAGCTCAAAATAAACCAGATCTGAAACCCTAAATGCAAAATCCGAAAACTGAATCAATAAAAATCCAAAATTTGAAACTGGTGAACACAGATGCGATTACCCTCAACGCAGACGCGACCTGGTGACACAGACGCGGTTCTGTGAGACACAGACGCGATTACAGAATGCAGATGCATCTTCTGGACATAGACGCGGCTAAAAATAGCGCAGACGCGATTTTATAACACAAACACGCTTTCCTGGAACCTGCAAAATAAAATATTGCCAATAGCACAGACGCGACTCCAGATGTCACAGATGCACCAAAAAATCAAAAACGCGATCCGAAAGTGCGCAGACGCGAAAATATCAAAATGCTGCCGAAAACGTCAGATCTGCAACTTCAAAATACAAAATCTGCAACAAGGATGTTAAATGCAAAAGGGACAAGAGTCCCATCGGGCGTGCCAAAATGTATATGGTGAAAATGGATAACAATAATAACGATATTGAAAGGCTAAATGAATTCAACCACAAAACCCTAGCCTAACAACAACAAAGATCCACCATAACATGTGAAGATTACCTAAGACAATGCAAATCAAATGAAATCACAAAGACTATACCATCACATGTCCAATAGGGTTTGGATCTCCATTCTTCCTATCTCCATTGATCTTGCTTGATATATTTGCTCTCAGATTTTATGTGCACAAGAGCTCAACAAAGAACGGAATGTGGTTGCAAGTAGGATCGTAGTGTAGTCAAGTCCTTGAGATCTTTCATTAGGATGAATGATTAGGGTTTGATAATGAAGGAAGCATCTCCTTATATAGAAGACACTATATGAAATGGAGGGATAAGATTGAGAGGTGTAAAAGGAGGTCGGCTATGATTAGAGGGTAGGTAAAAGAAATAATAAAATAATGAAAGGAGTAGGTAGTGTATGAATTAAGAGATGAATGACACGTGTCATGGGTAGAAAAGGTTAATGAATTAATTAAATAAATAAATATTTATTTAATTAATAGAAGAAGTGGGATAATTAAATAAATAAAATATTTATTTAATTTAGGAAAAGGATAATTTAAATAAATAAATGTATTTATTTAAATGAGAAATAAGGCTAGAAGAGGATAAATGAATTAATTAAATAAATAAAGATTTATTTAATTAATAGAAGAATTAGGCTAAAGTAATTAAATAAATAAAATATTTATTTAATTAGACATGACAATTTTAGGAGTTTACAATTATAACACTCAATCATTCACTTCCCACGCTTTCTGGCTAAATTTGGTAGCTCCGAGAAACTCTTTGTCTAAAGCTCTCTGCAAGTTTCGACATTCAGCTCTAAATAGCGAAAATATGGGAGCAAATAGATGCCGCTACGAACCTAGCAATTGTAAGGAGTAGAAGCAAAAGGAGGTGGTCTGGAACATTCTACAGAAGGGCGGGTTTTCAAAATTTATGGAGAGGCTCCATGGACGGGATGCCACAGTCACTAATTTCTTTTGTAAAAATTGGAGAAAGGGCACTTTGAAGATGGGAGACCAGTAGGTCGTCATAGATGAAGACCTCATTGCTCAGGCCACGGGTCTCTGAAGGGAAGGAAGCAACTACTATAGAGACAGAAAAGTGAGCAAGGAAGCCATTGAAAGATATCCTAAAATTGAAAAGGAGAAAAAAAACGCCTGGTGAAGTTAAGTAAAACTTACTATCCTCCTAGGGCTTTTGTTAAAACATGGAGGGAGGTCCTTTTTGTTATAATGCGCTATATTAATTTGGATGGTAGATTCACTAAAGTGTATGACTACCATTTTATTTTGCTGAATCATTTTAGGCATGACGAGAAAGTTAACATTCCTTATTTTCTGCTATGTTCTATGAATGCCACCATTAAGGCCCATAAAGAGAACCCTAAGGGTGACACTATCATGCATCAAGGCTTAATGGTTCTAATTTATGACCACCTCAAGGCTAACCAAATAGCCCACCCTCAACCCTCTATTTCTGAGTCTGAGGAGGAAGGGTCGGACACTGTTTTTTCTTTGGATAAGGGTTCTGACAGTGATTCAACGAGCAAGTCTGAGGAGGGTATGGATGACTCGGAAGCTGAAGTAGGTAAGAAAAGGAAACATTTGAAAACCAGGCCTTCCTCCTTGAAGGGCAAGAAATCTAAAGGCAAAATTTTCCAGATTAGCTCCTCGGAGGAGGCGGAGGCCTCTAAAGATTCTGAGAAGGAGAAACCCCAGGGTTCACTGAAAAAGAAAACTAAAGTACATATTCAGACAAGAAACAAACAAAAGAGAAAGGAAGAGAATGTGAAGGAGCTGGAGGAACAAAAGCAGAAAAATATTTCGGAAGCTAACCAGAACTTGGAGGAGGTGACCACTGGGGAAGTACATAGGGCTGAAGAGAAAGCCACTATTGGTGACACCCCAAATAAGGTACAGGACAACTCCGATAAGATTGATCCCTCCTCAAACCCTCCTCCTGAGGGTATGAAAGGTTTTATGGACACCATAGAATGGATAATCACCAGTTACAAGAAAGTTGTGGAGGACAACAAGAAGCTCAACCACGGAATCCAGATTCTGGAAACTATCAGCACTAGCGAAGGGAAGACTATGGCAGATTATATGGAGGATTTGACCAAAACTGTTGCTAAAACTGAAAATATAAGAGATTCCTTCAACCCCAGATTTGAGAAAATCGAGAAAGACCTAATTGAGAGGAAAGAAAATGCTAATGCTATGGATCAAACAATGGTGGAAACTGTCAATAAAGTCAAAAAAATTGAGGAATGTCTCAAATGTATCGTAGAGCAAAGCTTAAACATTCTGAAGGTCTCTGCTGGCAATACCAAAACCCTCATCAGCAAATTTGATGAGGAGAAGGACACCCTGGAAATTGACCCTGACACTAAAGGCATAGGAGATGTTCAAGGACCCAGAACAAGAACCAGAGGTAAAAAGAAGGAGAAGAAGCCAAATAAGGACTTGGATGAACTCAAAGCTGTTGCGGCCAACTACGACCAGCTAGTGATTAAGGTGAAGGACCTCCTGAAGACTCTATAACTGTGCAGTGTTTTCCTAGTTTCTGTTGTTTTGTTGTTTCTATCTTTTGGTGTCCTTTCTGTCTACTTTCTTTATTGCCAGTCATTTTGTAAGCCATTTTTATATGGTTTGGATACTCTATGATGATCTTTTTAATCTCCTTTGTTAAAGGTTTCGGGTCTTAAAAACCTGTTTTTCTTATTAATCAGAACAAAGGTGTCATCTAAGCACTTAATACCAACCTCAATGGGAAAAGTAATAGAACCAATCGTAGGACAAGAAAAAACATCATACACCTTAACCATAACATCAGATTTATTAAATGTTACTTGATGCAATTGTTGAGTAAAAATATGTTCTTTAGTAATCACATTTACCATACATATTGGATTAATGAGAACCCCTTGTGAGAGTTTATCTTTTATCTTTGCAATAATATATAATGGGCCATCAAGTGCAAAAATAGTCTCACTAGGATCAAATAGGTCTTTTGTAGGTTTAAGGTTTGTCAATAAGGTTCACAACATTACTAGATTCTAGACTAAGGTCATTAGGGGAGAAAGCAAGTGGCTCGATCTAAACAATATTGGTAGAATGAGAAGGCAATAGATTGGTGAATATTTGGAGGATTTGGTTAGGAGGAGCTATACACTTATTCCCTTTTTTCTTCACGTCAACTATAGATATATTATTATTATCATTAAATTCTTGAATCTTATTCCACAATTGATAGCATTTCTTAGTGTCATGACCTGGTTGGCAATGATATTAACAAAAAGCTTTAGGATAATGGGAATTTGGAAATAGTTTGAAGTGGTCAATTTGTTTGATAGGAGGAAGTTGCAACACATTAGCATTCATCAACATCAAAATTATACTATGCAAAGACTCAAAAAGAGGAGTTAATTCTTTTCTGAAGTATTTGGATAAAGGAGTCATGACTGCCACTTGAATGTTGATGTTGTCATTTATCTTGATGAAACCTTTGTTGGGTTTGAACTTCATAAACAATCGTTGATCACTCTCATTCTTATCAACCAAATCCATTGAAGATGATGATTCAAATTGACTCACTTGAAGTTGATAATTATGAAGCAGTGCACACAATTGCTTGAATAAGTAAAATTAAAAAATAGAAGCTTATCTCTTATATCCTTTTGTAAATTAGCAATAAAATTCTTTGAACATCATGATTAGGCACAAGATAATCAATTTGTGAATGCGAATGTTTATATCTACCAATAAAATTATTCACTTTTTCTTTAACTCCTTGCTTATAATGAATCAAATCAATCAAAGTAGTCTTAGGACCAATGTTATTTTGAAATTGTTGAATGAAATCATTATCCAATTGTTAAAAAGAAACAATCAAATAAGGAGACAAAGAACAATACCATTGCAAGGCTTTATCTGTTGGCATTTTTGATGATGATGTTGTGATTGTCATTGATGGACACACACTTGCTTTGAGATCACTTTTTGTATGTATGAGTTATGCTCAACCGGTATTTGTTCCAACCGGTATTATGTATTATAGTCTTTAGACTATCGGTGTTTTGCAAAAAGTGTTTACCGATCTCAAGCGATATGAAGACCCAAGCGGTATGAAGACCTCAAGGGGTTCAAGGATCCCAAAGCGGTACGAAGAAACAAAGTGGTTGTTATCATTTTTCCCAGTCTTCATTTTGACAAACCGGTAATTGGTAAAAATGTGTGAACCAGTAATCGGTAAAATATGTGAACCGGTAATAGGTAATTATATGAACCGGTATTACTCTGTGATGAGTTACCAATCGGTATTATTTTTGTGATGAGTTATCATCCACCGACACTTTGGCAGTGATTCTGTGTTGTGTTACCAAATGTGTCCAGATGCACTAAACCTAGGAGCTTGCAATGTAATCCTATTGGATTGACTTGAAATCAGATTCCTTTATAAGGACATCATGTCTAGGGTTTTAGTAGTTGTTAGGGTTTTGTGTGGTTGATGAGGTTTTGCATGTGTGATCACAAAAGAAGATTAGGTCTATGTGAAGAAATAGAGTGTGGAGATTTTGAAGACTGAAGTAATGTTGAAATGCCTTAACAATGAGCTATCAAGGATCTAACCAAGCATACTGTGCTAGTATTTAGATCACTCACTTGTTGATTACTCACATCTTCGACAAGTCTGAAACTCTTAACCGGTTAGGCCTGGCAAAGCCTTTGTAAATCCTCTAACAAGGTGGTTCACAACTATGGATCTGAAATCCTCTCACAAGGTAGTCTTTAATCGAACTTATCTCCTAATAGAGATTGAGATTCCTAACAGGGTCTATTCTGGTAAAGAATATTGTATGACCTTAACTGGTCTAACCTTAACCAGTCTGGTTACTATTCTGTAGATAGTTACTTGTGAGTTTCATCTCACCGTGGTTTTTCCCATTTGGGTTTCCACATCAAAATCTCGTGTTATGATGATTGTGCTTCTATGGGTGAATGCCTTATTTGTTGTTTGGTTTGCATTTGTGTTAACCGGTTTGTTAGTAAAACTATTATATCGGTTTACTACTAAATTGTTTAAGTGTTTAAGTTCAGTATTTTTTGGTATACTAATTCACACACCCCCCCCCTCCCCCGCCTCCCCCCTCTTAGTATTTATCATTATCTCTAAAGGTTTGGGTAAATAGTTTTGCCATGAATCTTTGATCATGAGACAAAGCACTACACAAGGTTTGAAATGTCTTCACATGAGTCAAGAGGTCAACTTTTCCATAGTATAACTCTAATTGGGGAATTCCTATATTCTTAGGAGGAACCACATAGACAATCTCATCAGATAGTGGGATGCTACATCAAATGTGGGAACATTGAATTTGGATTGAGTTAAAGAAGCCAATTAGTGTTGTAAGGATGAAATTTTTTTAGCTAGGTTATTGATAGTTGCTTCAGTGGATGGATTAGAATTGGATATATTGGATTGTGATGGAGGAGTAAAATTATTGTAAGTGGAGGTTGGGAATAAGGAGGGGGAACATTATGGTATGTTGGTATGGGAGATGGTTGTGAAAAAAATGGAAGACTCATTGAAGGAGGTATGTAAGAATATTGATTAATAGGATTGCCTCCATGACTAACATGTGTAGGATTAACATTTTGTGTGGAAGTCGTCATGATAGAAGATGTGATTGTAGGCACAATAGGTAAAGATTTAGGCATAGGAATGGAATGGTTAACTTGGCTAGTGGATTGAATGGTTAACTTCAACACAATTTTGATTGGTATAATATTAGTTTAAAAAAATATGAGCAAGGCCACACAAAAAATCCACACCTATTTTATCACTTCGAACCATTATTTTCCATCCTTCAATCAAGGGGATTGCCTCACTATTCAGGTATTGTTGACCCATCCATTGTTGAAGATTTTCAAACTCATTATCACTCTTTTCCAATTGGTCAATAGTAACCCTAGTTAGTGATTCATCCTTATCATGAGAAGTATGAGGTGAATGGCTCAAATATGTGATGTCATTTGTTAGATTAGAGGAAGCACCAACATTCATATGGAAAATGTTAGTCAAATAAGGCTCCATATCCTTAGTGTTTAAAACTTGGGAAGCCCTAAGTATATAACTTCTTCTCATTGGAATATTGAATGTAGGATTAAGGGTAAGATTAAAGGTAACAAAACTCATGCACAAAAAGGGAAAATTAAATGCAAAGATTTGAAAAAATGATTAAACAATGCAAATCCTTTGTAAAATGATAGATTAACTAATGAATTAAACTATGTGAATAATGATATTGAATATTAGATGCCTCTAAATTTTAACATAACATGTCATAACAATCAGATTTGAAAATACAATTGAGAAATTATGCAACCCACAAGTCAGATTTAGAAGAATAAATTAGAATATTTATGAAATTAACCTCTAACTTCATGTAATTAAATTGCATATATGATTTATGAGTGCAGATATTAATGTTTAAATACATACAAATAAGATTTAAGACAATAAATAAAAAATAAGCATGAAAGAAGTTAGGTTCACCAAAAAGTATTAGTGAACAAGCTATCAAATGATTGTAAATATAAGTGCATAAACTGTATGTTTTAGAAATGGTTGAAAATATGAATCAATTAAGTGCATATAAATCAATCTAAACATGAAAATAAGGAGTAATGCAAGCATGAGAGTCGGTTTCACCAAAATGTATTGGTGAACTATGTATCAAATGAATGTAACTATAAGTGCATAAGCTATATTTTTCATAAATGATTACAAATATGAATCAATTAAGTACATATGAATCAAATCTGAAAAATGAAAATAAAAAGTAATGCAAGCATGAGAGTCAGGTTCACCAAAATGTATTTAGTCGATAAAATTAGGTTTTCACGCATTAAGATAATAAAACCACTAATCTCACCTCATAGATGATGAATAATGATGAACAGATAATACTCTAACCAGTACTGAGGGGGGGGGGGGGGGGGGGAGGGGTGAATAGGTACAGACAAAAACTTGCTTTAATATTTTGACACTCTCTGAACACAGATAACCGGTTGTCTATATCACTGTACTTAATCATAGCAATACCGGTTAACAGAAATACTTCAGACAGCTAAACTGGTAAAACAAAAGTACTTCAAATAGCATCCAACAATTTTTAAATCTAGATAGCTATTTTACCAATTTGATCATGCATGAGTTGCATTAGTAATATCACAACCATTAGCTCTGCATGCATATACAACTAAACAAAAACTACTCAATCATTACATGAAAAATACACAGCCCATGACACACAGATTTTTCACATGGAAACCCAAATGGGAAAAACCACGGTGGGGATGAATACCCACAAGCTTGTTTTTGAACTCTTTTGAAGTCCGCTCTTTTAGGAGCCTAGTCCGGTTAAAGACTTTACAATAAGATTCTATTAGGAACTGATCCTATTAGGGATCACCTAGTTAAGGGATGGCTATAAACCCTGTTAAAGGTTACCTTGCTAGAGGATTTAAAGAACTCAATGAGCTTGAGTCACCTAGTTAGAGGATTTGCAACAAGCCTGTTAAGCTACCCGGTCAAGGGATTTTCCTTCTGTTGAAATGGTTAGAAGACAACAGGTAAGACTCTGATCTGATAACAACACTACTTTGCTAAGGCAGATCCTTTTCAATTCATCTCTTCTGCAATCACACTCTACAGACTCCTCACTTTGGTCTGGCGAGTATCAAAACATGCTGACACACACACAACTTTTTCCAACTCAAACAATAACAAACATCATTGACCTTATAGACAACAATTAGGTTAGTAGCATAAACCCTAAACCCTAAACATTTAGGTTTTCAGTTACAAGTGGTCTGATCTTGACTGTTAAAATGCATTGCATAGAATAAAACAATCTGAGAAAGATCTCAAGTTATTCTGCATCATCCAATTTTCACCACAACTAGAAAATAGTAACCCATCGCACGCTTTTTGCATACCTCTAAGAAAAACACACATTCTCAAGGTAGACATTCAATGCATTCGATCTTCCTGCGCAATATCCTCAAAGAGATTCTTCACATATACATAGCTGACGTGGCATCTCGATCTCATCCTTATCTCTTAACTAACTCATCACAGAATGTCATTGGTTGCACTACACAAGTCAGATCGCCAAACCGGAAACCCTCGAGCTAAACTAAGACTACAAACCGGTAGTCAAACTATGAACCCTAACATCGGTTCACTCCAACCCGTTTGACTTATAGTCACTTCTAGTCTTCACACCGATTCATACCGGTTCACCTGCTTTGAGCATCATATACCGGTTCACTTATTGACATCAATGACAACATACATTATCACCGCTTCATCATCTGCCAACAATCTCCCCCTTTGGCATTGATGGCAATACTCAGTGAATCACTACTCTGTAAAATATATACACTGGTTGACACTATACCTATGCAACTTAAAATATCATTAGTGTGTACATGCTCAATCATCTTCTCCCCAAACAATATATCTTCTCCCCCTTTGACAACAATGCCAAAGTGGAGGCACAAGCTTCCAAGCTCCACTATGCTACTCCCCCTATGGAGTAGCATCCTTCAACACATCAATCATGTAAGATCTGACATGGTAGTACCTGACTTATGTGGATCACACAACTTTAGTTTACTTCATGAAGGGGCAGAACCCCCAATTCACCTCTCAAATAGGTAAATGTAGTATTCGGTAAGGGCTTAGTGAATATGTCTGCTAGTTGCTCCTTACTGGAAACATGTTCTAATACAACCTCTTTATTCTAAACTTTTTCTCTCAAGAAATGATACTTGAGCTCAATATGCTTGGTCCTAGCATGCAATACCGGATTTTTGGAAATATTGATTGCACTAGTATTATCACAGAAAATACTCACCGGTTCAGATACAGTCACTTTGAAGTCGTCCAGTACATGCTTCATCCTGTTGGTATTTTGGTATGGTTTTGTCATTGATGTCAACACCTACTAGTACTAATCAACTCTGGCACTTTGAAGAATTGGCAATGTTCACCGGCAAGCAAGTGACTTATGCACAGTCACCGATATCTGGTACACCAATAGGATATAATGTTCACCGGCACCTAGAATGGCATGGAAAACACCTGGTTATTGTCAAAGACATCATTTGGACACTTTGTCTTGGAGATTTGTTCATTGGCATATTCATATTTGCATATTTGTTGTTATCGGCAAATAGGTCCAGATTAAGCACCATCAGGCTTATCTATTCCAGATCAGCACGACACACTATGGAGATGTTTTATTAATGTTGTAATTGCATTGAGACGACATGTTGAATCGGTTATTGCATCGGATATTATTTTATTTGTAAAATGATTTTATTGTAATATCCTTTAGAGCCAAACTACTAAAATTGGTCTTAGGCTATGATATAAATGTAAGATCTTATTTGTAAGATCAATGTGGAATGTGAAAAAGGAATTGTGTGAAGGTATATGCGAGAATAAGCAGAGCTATACATGCAGACATCATTTGAAGGTTGAAGCAAGGTTTTGTGAAGACAATCCAAACTACACCAATACTGAATCCAGCATAGTAAGTTGCTATTTTGAGCAGTACATCCTTATTGGATTTAACCATCCAATTGTAGTCAGTGTGACTCCCATTTGTGTTTGAGCAGTGAGCTCTAGGCGCTTGGCCTTTCTGCATGTGCAGACCACATTTGTATACAAAATACTATCTGCAGTAGTATCATCTGATTGTGGGTAAGGTTTCCCACCATGGTTTTTCCCCTTACAGGGTTTGCACGTACAAATATTGGCGTTATGTGTTGTGGATGTTATTTTCTTTCTATTTCATGCATTAATCTTTACCGGTATTGTAATTAACTGATAAAACTGTCTACCGGCATACAAGTCTAGTTTACCGGTATTAAGCATTAAAGTTGGTTAGTTATTTTGGTTTGAATTTATTTTGACAACTGATTCACCCCCCCTCTCAGTTGTCTCTGGGACCTAACAATTGGTATCAGAGCCTAGTCCTCTTTTTGCATAAGTTTAATAGCTTGAGGAGATCCAATGTCTACTAACTATTTCAGGAACGACAGTCTTAAGCTTGATGGAACCAACTATGGAATATGGAAGATCAGAATGGAGACACATCTAAATTGCATTGGAAAGGATATCTGGGATGTTACAAAGAATGGCTATACAACTCCTACAACCAATCAGCCTAATCCACCAGACTTAGCTAAAGATGAGGAAAATGATTACAAAGCAAGAGAAGCACTTTTGAGCGCATTATCAGATCAGCACATCATGGGATTATCAGATAGATCAACTGCTAAAGCTATTTGGGATCATTTGAAAACACTGAATGAAGGAGATTCCACAGTCAAATTTGCAAAACTTGAAAGCTTTCGAGTCAGGTATGAAAATCTGAAAATGGAAGAAGATGAAAGGATTTATGCTTTTATGGAAAGAGTAAATGAAATTGTTTTGGGTATTAAATGTTATGGAGGAACCTTAAGTGAAGATGAAATTGTTTCAAAAGTTTTAAGAGGATTGCCACTGGCATATAAAATGAAGGTTACTGCTATAAATGAGTTAAGAACAATGCCTAATACATCAATAACTAGGGATACATTGATTGGAAAACTTTCATCTTTTGAAATTGAGGAATTTGGTCTTGTTGCTACTATAAAGATAGATTTAGCTTTTAAGGCATCAACATCATCTGCACTATCATTTGACAAGTCTGATTGGAAAGCCTTTTATGCAAGAGAACTTGAGGAAAGCATGAGAGAAAATGAAGAACTTGAATAACTTGAAGCACTATTTGCAAGGAAAATGCCTAAAGGTCCAATTGGAAGTAAGTATGAAGGTAAAGCACCCTTTAAATGCTTTAACTATAATAAGATTGGTTGTATGGCTTCTAGATGCGCTGATAGACATGCTAGACTAAGAGAAGAAGATAGAAGAACATACAAGCCTAACCCTGAATATCAGAGATACAGATTTAAGAAGAATAAAGATAAATCTTGTTATCTTGCTAATGAAGGAGTCACTGATGATTCTGATGAAGATCCGACAGACAATGGATGGGTTTTTGTTGCTATAACAGAAGATCAACCGGCACCTACTGTTCAACCGGTAGATCAGGCCCTAGTAGCTAAAGTTGAAGTTAAGGATGAATGGATCATTGATTCAGGATGTTCACATCACATGACTGGTGATAAAGGTAAATTCTTCAACTTCAGGAATATAATGCTAGTAAGATTTGGAAATGATAAAGCTTGTTTGATCAAAGGTAAAGGTACAATATATCTTGATGGTAAGCATAATATAGACAATGTTTACTATGTGGAAGGTTTAAAGCATCATCTTTTGAGTGTTGGTCAATTAGTTGAGAAAGGATTTCAATTACAATTCAAGAATGGTAAATGCAAAATTATGAACAAAACTGGCTTGGAAATTGCAACCGAAAATCAAACTAGAGGTAACATATTTCATTTGAATAACAATGAAAAGACATGCTTGATTGCAAATATTGATGAAAGTTGGCTATGGCATAAGAGACTTTGTCATGTAAATTTTTATTGCATGGTAAAAATCAATACTACTAAGGTAGTTAGAGATTTACCTAAAATTGTCAAACCTCACAATCCAGTATGTAAGGAATGTCAATTTGGAAAACAAGTTAGAGAATCTTTTAAAAGTATTCTATAAAAATCCAATAATGCTCTTGACCTAATTCATACTGATTTATGTGGTCTGCTAGAACTAAAAGTTTACAAGGTGATAGATATTTTATGCTAATCATTGATGACTATACTAGAATGTGTTGGGTTACTTTTCTCAGAGAAAAATCAGAAGCACTTGGGAAGTTCAAACTATTCAAAGCAATGGTAGAGAATGAAACCAGTAAGAAAATCAAATGTCTGAGATCAGATCAAGGAGGAGAATTTACATCTAAGGAATTTAATGCATTTTGTGAAGTGAATGGAATCAGAAGACAACTATCAACACCTCGGACACCACAGCAGAATGGAGTCGTTGAAAGGAAAAATAGAACTATCTTGGATGCAGCTAGAAGTATGTTATCTGAAGAAAATCTACCACATGTATATTGGAGAGAGGCAGTAAGCACAACGGTCTACACATTCAACAAAGTTCACATCAAAGGAGAAATCAGTAAGACCCCTCATGAACTATGGTTTGGTATTACTCCTACTCTTAAATATTTTAGAATATTTGGAAGTAAATGCTATATTAGAAGAGATGAGTACATTGGCAAATTTGATCCTATAAGTGATGAAGGAATATTTCTTGGTTATTCATCTAAGAGCAAGGCATATAGATGTTTTAACAAGAGATTGCAGAAAATTGTTGAGAGTACAAATGTAAAGATTGATGAACAATTTAGAGGAACTTCAAGGTATATAGACTTTGAATCGACAACAGAAATTCTAACAAATGAACCTACATTGAACCCACTGGTACAGAATGAAGATCCAGTTACACCGGTATCATTTGAAAATTCCACAATAACTGAGGAACAGCAGCAAACGAAGACACCTCGGTATGTAAGACTGAATCACTATGAACATCAGATAATTGGGAACAAGTATAAAGGAGTTATGATAAGAGGAAGACTAGAAAATGAAGAGGTATGTCTTATTTCTCAAATTGAACCATCATCAATTAATGAGGCATGTGAAGATAAACACTGGATTAAAGCTATGGAAGAGGAACTAGAACAAATTGAGAAAAATAACACATGGACATTAGTTCCCCGACCTAAAGACAAAAATGTGATTGGAACAAAATGGGTATTCAGAAACAAACTTAATGAAGATGGTAAGGTAATTAGGAATAAAGCAAGACTAGTGTGTAAGGGATATTCTCAGAAAGAAGGAATTGATTATAATAAAACCTTTGCACCCGTAGCTAGAATTGAGGCAATCAAATTATTCTTGGCTTTTGCAGCACACAAGAAATACAAAGTATATCAAATGGATATTAAATGTGCATTTCTCAATGGAGATCTTGAAGAAGAAGTTTACATTGAACAACTTGATGGATTTTCTTTGACAAATAACAAAGATATGGTTTGCAAGTTAAGGAAAGTTTTGTATGGGTTGAAACAAGCTCCAAGAGCTTGGTATGCAAGATTGGATAAGTATCTTTTGAAGATTGGTTTTTCTAGAGGTAATGCTGACAACAACTTATACTACAAAGTGACTAATGATGACATCTTGGTTATAGAATTTTTTGTTGATGATATGATCTTTGGAGGAGAAGATGGATTATGTAAAGACTTTTCTATTGAAATGCAACAAGAATTTGAAATGTCTATGATTGGAGAGATAAAATTATTTTTAGGATTGCAGATTTCACAGACTAATAAAGGTATATTCTTGAGTCAATCCAAGTACTTGAAGGAGTTACTAAAGAAAATCAGGATGGAAAACTCTAAACCGATAAGCACACCTATGACTACAAACAACAAATTATCACTAAGGGATGAATCTACACCTGTTAATCCAACTAGGTACAAATCTATGATAGGAGGTTTACTATATTTAACACAAACAAGACCTGATATTATGAATGCAGTATGTATTGTTTCAAGATTTCAGAGTAATCCTAGAGAAAATCATAGAATTTTCCGGTACTTACAAGGCACTACAAATCTTGGATTATGGTATCCTAGAGATGAAAACTTTGAATTATGTGCATACACAGATGCAAATTGGGCAGGAGATGTGGATGATAGAAAAAGCACCACCAAAGGAGCATTTTTTCTTGGCAGCAGATTAATTTCTTGGTTAAGTAAGAAACAAAGTTGTACATCTTTATCAACAGCTGAATCATAATATGTTGCAGTAGCAACTAACTGTACACAGGTATTATGGCCTAAGCAAATGTTGAAGGACATAAAGGTAAAATGCAAGGAACCCATAACTATCTATTGTGACAACATTGCAGCAATTGATATATCTAAGAATCTAGTATTACATTCTAAAACTAAACATGTTTCTATCAAGCTGAATTTTCTAAGGGAGAATGTTGAAGCAAAAGAAATAAAACTGGTTTATGTGAATACTAAAGAGTAGATTGCAGATATTTTCACTAAACCTCTACCTAAGGAGACCTTTGAATATCTCAGAGACCCCCTTGGAGTTATACCCCCACCGGTAGAGACTTAGACAGTTGATGTTTGTCATCAACAGACAGAATTAACAGAGAAACCTTTTATTCCAGCTTTGATGAGGAAGCTACTTCTTAGAAGGAGTAGTTGGTATACTGAATTGGTTGGTATTTTGTATTTACATATGGTTTTGCATTGTCTTTGGCATTTGATTTCAAAGGGGGAGAGATTGGCATGGAAAAATACAAGAAAAACACATGACACTCCCAAGGGGAGAGATTGTTTATATCTGAATTTTGATTTCTAGTTATGATCTATTTTTGGGAGATTGTTGGTTTTTGGTATTTGGCATTTCTGTCTTGGCACTTTGATGGTTTTTCCATCTTGTGTTGCCATCAATGCCAAAGGGGGAGATTGTTGGTATTTTGGTATGGTTTTTTCATTGATGTCAACACCTACTATTACTTATCAACTCTGGCACTTTGAAGAATTGGAAATGTTCACCGGCAAGCAAGTGACTTATGCACAGTCTCTGGTATCTGGTAAACCGGTAAGATATAATGTTCACCGGCACCTAGAATGGCATGGAAAACACCTGGTTATGTCGAAGACATCATTTGGACACTTTGTCTTGGAGATTTGTTCATTGGCATATTCATATTTGCATATTTGTCGTTACCGACAAATAGGTCCAGATTAAGCACCGACAGGCTTATCTATTCCAGATCAGCACGACACACTATGGAGATGTTTTATTAATGTTGTAATTGTATTGAGCCAACATGTTGAATCGGTTATTGCATCAGATACTATTTTATTTGTAAAATGATTTTATTGTAATATCCTTTAGAACCGACCTACTAAAATTGGTCTTAGGCTATGATATAAATGTAAGATCTAATTTGTAAGATCAATGTGGAATGCGAAAAAGGAATTGTGTGAAGGTAGAATAAGTAGAGCTATACACGCAAACATCATTTGAAGGTTGAAGCAAGGTTTTGTGAAGACAATCCGAACTACACCGATATTGAATCCAACATAGTAAGATGCTATTTTGAGCAGTACATCCTTATTGGATTTAACAATCCAATTCTAGTCAGTGTGACTCCCATTTGTGTTTGAGCAGTGAGCTCTAGGCGCTTGGCCTTTCTGCATGTGCAGACCCCATTTGTATACACATACTATCTGCAGTAGTATCACCTAATTGTGGGTAAGGTTTCCCACCGTGGTTTTTCCCCTTACAGGGTTTCCACGTACAAATATTGGCGTTATGTGTTGTGGATGTTATTGTCTTTCTGTTTCATGCATTAATCTTTACCGGTATTGTAATTAACTGATAAAACTGTCTACCGGCATACAAGTCTGGTTTACCGATATTAAGCATTAAAGTTGGTTAAGTTGTTTTGGTTTGAATTTATTTTGACAACTGATTCACCCCCCCTTCTCAGTTGTCTCCGGGACCTAACACATCCAGATTTCCTGAGTGCAATTCATAAATGATGCCACATACTTTGCTTCAGATGTAGACTAGGAAATACAGCTCTGCTTCTTGCTTGTCCATGAGACTAGTCTTCCACCAAGGAAGAACGCACCACTGGCTGTTCTCTTCTGGTCATCCACATTACCTACCCAATCTGCATCAATAAACACTTTGAGATAAAAGTCGCCATTATATGGATACCACAATCCATAATCAATTGTTCCCTTCAGATATCTAAGAATCCTCTTTACCGCTACCAAGTGGGATTCTCTTGGGCTCTTATGAAAACAGGCCACTATGCCCACTGCATGAGCAATATCCAGTCTGTTGTGCACCACATAGTGCAGCTTATCGATCATTGACCGATACTCCTTCTCATTCACCAACGCTAAATCATCCTCCTTAGTCAGTTTGCAGCTAGTCACCATCGGTGTTCCAACCAGTTTGATCTCCTCCATGCTAAAGGTCTTCAATGCCTCTTTGATATACTTGGACTGTGTAATGAAGATACCCTCCTTCATCTGTTGAATCTGAAGACCAATGAAGAAATTTATCTCTCCAATCAGAGACATCTCAAACTCTTTATTCATTTCATTTGCAAATGCATAACTCATTTTATCATCTCCTCCAAAGATTATGTCATCTACAAATACTTCACAGATCAGTATCTGATCACCTTCATATTTCAGGTAGATGTTGTTATCCTCACTTGTTCTCTGAAATCCTATCTTCACAAGATGAGAGTGTAACCGTTCATACCATGCCCTTGGTGCTTGTTTCATTCCATACAAGGCCTTGAGTAATCTACACACCATGTCACTATCCTCTGACAAAGCAAACCCATCTGGTTGCTCAATATACACTTCTTCTTATAGGATTCCATTCAAGAATGCAGACTTCATATCCATCTGGTACACCTTGAATCCTTTGAATGCTGCAAATGCAAGTAGCATTCAGACACCTTCCAATCTAGCCACTAGGAAAAGGTTTCTCCATAGTCTTCTTCTTCTTCTTGAGCATATCCTTTGCATACAAGTCTTGCCTTGTTTCTTACCACTATGCCTTCTTCATTCAACTTATTCATGAAGACCCATTTGGTACCTATGGCATTCTTGTGTTTCGGTCTGGGTACCAAGGACCATGTTGCATTCTTCTCTATCTAGTCCAGTTCCTCTTCCATTGCCTTTATCTAGTCTTCATCGGTAAGTGCCTCTCTAGTGGTCTTAGGCTCAAATTTTGAAATCATGCTGGAGTTTTTTTTCACCTTTCTCCTTGTGAGTATCCCTGCATCTTTCTCTCCAATGATCTGCTTCAGATCATGATGCAATTTTACATACCTAGAAATGACCCTAGCTGGTTCCACTTGCTTTTCCTCTTTTTCTCCCACTTCATCTTCTTCTTCTCCTACTGCATCTTCTACCAGTATAGAAACACTGAGGCCTTTGCAATGTTTGTCACTTGTTTGTTTCTTAACTAGTTCCCAGAAGGCTAAACACAGTTCATCTTCTGTTTGATTGATGTTGGCTTCCTCAGGTTGCTCAGGGGATTCATCAACCTTGACATTGATACTCTCAACAATTTTTTGAGTCCTGTTGTTGTAGAACTTGAGATCTTTGCTTTTAGTGGAATATCCTAAAATATTCCTTCATCACTCTTAGCATCAAACTTGCTCAGATGCTCACCTCTCCTAATATAGAACTTGCTGCAAAATACTTTGAAATAACTTACATTAGGAGTTCTCCCATTCCAGTACTCATAGAGGGTTTTGTCTTTACCTTTCTTGATGAGTACCTGGTTCATAGTATAGACAGTAGTGCTTACCACTTCTCTCCAAAATGTGTGAGCTACCTTTCCTTAGATCGGCATAGTTCTGGCCACTTCCACTACAGTCCTGTTATTCCTCTCTGCTATGTCATTATGTTGTGGTGTCCTTGAGGCAGACAACTGCCTCTTGATGTCCTTCTCTTCACAATACTTGTTGAATTCATCAGAAGTGAATTCACCTCCCTAATCGGTTCTAAGACATTTTATTCTTTTGTCACTCTCTTTCTCAACCAATGCTCTAAAGGCTTTGAACTTTCCAAACACCTCAGACTTGTCTTTCAAGAATGTGACCCACATTATTCTTGAGCAGTCATCGGTAAGAATCATGAAATACCGATCTCCCTGAATACTTCTTGTTTTCATCGGACCACATAGATCGGTGTGCACTAGATCAAGTAAGTTCTCTACTGAAAAAGACTTACCTTTGAATGTTGAGGAAGACATCTTCCTAAGTTGACATTCTCTGCACAAGGCATTCTCCGGTTTGTTCAGCAAAGGCAATCTTTTTACTGCCTTGATCTTACTGGCCTTTACTATATTATCAAAGTTTATATGATAGATCCTCCTATGCCATATCCAACTATCATCAAACTTCGCCATCAGACACTAACTGATCTAGGCATTCAGCTGAAACATGTTTCCTTTGGTCTGTTTACCAGTGGAAATAAGTTCACCATTCTTTCCAATTATTCTGTAGACTTCACCTTTGAACTCTAGAATAAGTCATTTGTCATTCAGCTGAGCAACACTCAAAAGGTTGTGCTTAAGGCCTTCCACCCAGTAGACAGCATCCGCACTGCTCTTTCCATTCAGTGAGATGGATCCATTTCCTCTTACCATGTAGGGTGCATCATTGCCAAACCGGACAACACCTCCATCATATTCCTCCAGAGTCAGAAACTTTCTCTGGTCACCAGTCATGTGGTGAGAACACCTGCTATCAATGATCCACTCATTAGAGTTGTCAATGCGAGAGACAAGGGCTTTCTAGTCAGACACCTCTTTCTTGACAGTTACAAATACTATATCCTCGCTCTCTTCATCCTCAGATTCTTCATCGGTAACACCTTCATCCACTGCAACAAGACAATTTCTCCTACCTCCTCCTTTAAATTTTCTAAACCTTTCCAGTTTATCCTTATTGTCATTGTTAGGACAGTTAATAGCTATATGTCCTATCTTATTGTAGGAAAAAAACTTCAAAGGAAGCTTACCTCTATATTTTCCAGTGCCTTTTGGAAGTCTCTTGGCGAGAAGAGATTCAAACTCCATTAGAATCTCCTCATCATCCATATCTTTGCTTGGCCTGGATTCATAACTAGTGCTAACCTCTTTTCCTCTCCTGGAAGGTACGGAGGAAGCAAATGCTCTGAAGGCTGACTCAGTCTTCTGAATGATACCATCATAGCAATTCAATTCATATGTAGTCAATTTAGCAATAATAGAGACTAAGGATACCTTTTTTTTGTCAATAGACCTTAGCTCTTAGATAGCGGCAACCCTAATTGCATAGACCGGTAACAATGATCTCAAAACTTTATTGACAACTATGGCATCGTCAATTTCCACCATTTTTCTTTATATTTCCAAACACAGTCTTGATACTTATGCCATATTGTTGAATGGTCTCACCTTCAACCATCCTCATGTCTTCAAATTTTCCTCTGAGGCTTTCTTCCTTAGCTTGCTTGACATGCTCATCACCCCCATAAATGGTTTCCAATGTGTCCCAAACATCCTTAGGACTGTCCTTATCTTGTACATCAATGAACTCAATATCGGGCAGGCTGCTAATAAGGGCTTCCATGACTTGCCCATTTTCTTGAATCTCTTTTTTTTGATCATCGGTCAAAGTGCCAGTAGGGATTACATAGGCATTCTCAACATAGCTCCAGTGTTGAGCACCCAAACTCTTGATATAAATCTCCATTCTATCCTTCCATATTTTGAAGTTGTCCCTATTGAACTCAGGACCTTCCCTCTTCATCATTAAAGCGAGATCTTTTGCCTCAAGCGATTAAGCTTATATCACCGAGTACCCGAAGGTGCTCTGATACCAATTGATGAATAATGATGAACAACTAATACTCTAACCGGTACTGAGAGGGGGGGGTGAATCAGTACAGACAAAAACTTGCTTTAATATTTTGACACTCTCTGAACACAAATAACCGGTTGTCTATATTACTGTACTTAACCATAGAAATACCGGTTAACAGAAATACTTCAAACAACTAAACTGGTAAAACAAAAGTACTTCAAATAGAATCCAACAATTTTCAAATCTAGATAGTTATTTTACCAGTTTGATCATGCATGAGTTGCATTAGTAATATCACAACCATTAGCTCTACATGCATATACAACTAAACAAAAACTACTCAATCATCACATGAAAAATACACAGCCCATGACACACATATTTTTCACATGGAAACCCAAATGGGAAAAACCACGGTGGGGATGAATACCCACAAGCTTGTTTTTGAACTCTTTTGAAGTCTGCTCTGTTAGGAGCCTAGTCCGGTTAAAGACTTTACAATAAGGTTCTATTAGGAATTGATCCTGTTAGGGATCACCCGGTTAAGGGATGGCTATAAACCCTGTTAAAAGTTGAAACCATGTTAAAGGTTACCTCGCAAGAGGATTTAAAGAGCTCAATGAGCTTGAGTCACCTGGTTAGAGAATTTGCAACAAGCCTGTTAAAGCTACCCGGTCAAGGGATTTTCCTTCTGTTGAAATGGTTAGAAGACAACAGGTAAGACTCTGATCTGATAACAACACTACTTTGCTAAGGCAAATCCTTTTCAGTTCCTCTCTTCTGTAATCACACTCTGCAGACTCCTCACTCTGGTCTGGAAAGTATCAAAACATGCGGACACACACACAACTTTTTCCAACTCAAACAATAACAAACATCATCGACCTTATAGACAACAATTAGGTCGGTAGCATAAACCCTAAACCCTAAACATTTAGGTTTTCAGTTACAAGCGGTCCAATCTTAACCGTTAAAATGCATTGCATAGAATAAAACAATATGAGAAAGATCTCAAGTTGTTCTACATCGTCCAACCTTCACCGCAACTAGAAAACAGTAACTCATCGCGCGCTTTTCGCATACCTCTAAGAAAAACACACATTCCTGAGGTAGACATTCAATGCATTCGATCTTCACGCACAAGATCCTCAAAGAGATTCTTCACATCCACATAGCTGACGTGGCATCTCGATCTCATCCTTATCTCTTAACTAACTCATCACATAAGGTCATCGGTTGCACTGCACAAGTCAAATCGCCAAACCGGAAACCCTCGAGCTGAACTGAGACTACAAATCGGTAGTCAAACTGTGAACCCCGACACTGGTTCACTCCAACCCGGTTGACTTATAGTCGCTTCCAGTCTTCACACTGGTTCATACTAGTTCACCTGCTTTGAGAATCATATAATGGTTCACTTATTGACATCAACGACAACATACATTATCACCGCTTCATCAATGCCAACAATAGATCATTACATTAAAAAGGGGGTAAATCCAATAGATCTAGCTACAATTCAATTAAGAAAAGGGTTGAGATACTAATCAAATTTACTTATTTATTTGTCTCCCCCTTTTTGAGTTGCAATTGGATGTAAATTGTAAAGTTTAGGGCAAAGAAATGGATAATTGAGCAAAACGGAAATAATAGAGTGTTGCAAATGTTAGATAGAGCCAAATATAGGGATTTGAGAAGAAGAGGAGGATCATAACATGTTGCTAGAAATTTGGGCAGAATTGTCAGGATTGTGGTGGCAGGTCACCATGGTCATGTAACTCTTGGATAGGCAAGTGGGATCTTTTCCAGATGAATAAAACACATTGGATCCACTATCGAAAGATCAGGCAAAATTCTCGAGACCGTTGTGGTAGGTTGCCCTAGTCCTTCGCTTTTTGCTTCTTCGAAATATGAACCTTTTTGTTGTTGTCAACTTTATCAAAATCTTTGATCGCAGCTCCTGAATTAATTTTCTATGCATAAAAAGAGAGGAAAAGGGGTTGTGGATAGGGGTTTGCATTGGGTCAAACCCTGGTTTAAGAATTAACCTTGAAATTGAAATAATAATTATAAAGGAAATAGAATATAATTGTAGGAAGATGCTTTCCTTTTGAGAGAAATTCTAGATCTTAAATTGAATGCTTGTAATTGAAGTGTATGCCTTGATGAACCTTTCTTGAATCCTCACATAAGGATTTTAGGATGACATGTAGAATGTCTTCATGGAAATTTGATCATGGATGCCATCTTGAATGCTTGAACTTGACTAAACTTATCCTTCAATGCTTGATGAATTGTTGATTTATTTCTCACTTGAATTGAATTTTAAATCTTGATTGAGGTTATTAGACATCGTTAGGTTTTAAATGAGAGGGGTAGGCCTCCTTTTATACTTAATTGTTTGAAAAATATTTAAATTTTTGGAGTAGGCTGATGATGGGGAGGTAGACTCAAAGAGAGTCAATTCCTTGTCAAAGGGAATTCAAGTGTTGTCTTAGTGGGCTCTCTTCATTTTTATTTGTTCTAACAAACAAATTAGGCTTCCCAACTCTCTAGGAGTGCTCCCAATCAAGTTGTGCTCACTGGTTGCTCAAGCATGGTTGAGACTCACAAGGGTAAATCCAACCTTACACTCTCAAAACTCTTAACTACTTGAAGAGGTTGTAGTGGGTGTTCATGATGTTTTACAAGGCCAATCAACAAGTTTAGGGTTTGGGTTTGATCCATTTCCCCATCGCTCCTTCCTTTCCCTATTTTCTAGGCCTAGTAGCCCTAGACCCCAATTAGCCCTACCTAACCGGTTTTTGTGGATTTACTCACAATTTCCCCAAAGACCCACACAAAATATTTGGTGATCTGATTACCCTTTTGGAAGTACTTTATAATTTATGAAATGAGAAATCTCAGTCTGACCGTACACGTACGGAACCCGAGAAATGCTTGTTTTAAGGGGTTTTAGGCTTGTTTTGGTCTTTTTCAAAGGGTTAGGTATCTTCCTTGATCTGCCACACCTCCAAAATCTCACATGTGCTCTTCCACGCCCAAATTGTTCATTCCAAACACTTTGCAACTCCAACCCTGCTCATCCCTGCAAGCATTTGTATAATTTCACTCATTTGCTAACCGGGTTATAACTGAGCTCGCCTAGGAAATGATGCTCATAGGCCTTTCAATGACCTCCAAAGTAAAATAAAGACTATGTACACTATAAAAAGGTTCCATGGCTCTATTCCCAAGGGTTATTGAGAATAACTCAAAGGACTTCAAGCTAGAACCATATTTGCGCCTCTCAAACCCTTACTCAAGCCAAGAGCTTACAAAATTAAGAACTCAACTCAAACCTGAAATAAAACTAGCCAAAATTATTCTTGAGCACTAAAATAACATGTAAAAAACAATGATCAAATAACAACAATTCAATCAATCCATTAAGTATGGACTACTTCTCTAATTCTTAGAAAACACAAGGTAAAAACTCAAAAAATGGTCTCCAAATTGTATTCAAATCTGCTCCAGGCATTCACCAACCTCATTACATTCATTCTTAGGGAATTTATATGCCATTTTTGGCCTAACTAACTCTCCATCGGTTTCCTAACTAACCCTTTTCTCAAAGTTGCAAAAAGTTGCTCAACGTTGCAAAATGTTGTCAAGCAACTTTGACAACTTTTGCCAAAAAGTGCATTTTTGCATTACATGCTTTGTTTCCTTTTCCAAACCATCTAGGATGAATAAAAAACACTACCTTAACATGTACCAATGCCAAAAAAGGATTTTTAAGACATTTTACATCAAAATGCATGATTATGCCATTTTAGGCTTACAAGGGCTTACAAGCCAAAATTGAGCAAATACATGGTCCTATGTACATCCAACCCACCAAAGCATATCACAAACATATGAGTACCTATGATAAGACTCTTATTAACCATCCAAAACCAAACTATGAACAAACACACCAAAATGAAGAAATTGCACTCAAAACTAGGTGATCCTGCACCATACTCCCCCAATGAAAAGAAGTCAAGTGACTCCTTGAGGCAGCAAATAAAGGGTAAATCCATGCTTAGAGAAGTATTCCTTAGGTACTAAATTATCCTCTGATGCTAGAAGGTGTTTCCATTTTATCAAGTGCTCCTTATAGGTGGCATGCCTTGTTTTCTTCAAAACTATAGAATCTAACACCTTCTCGGCTTGGGGGAATGGGTGCAGCTGATAAGGGTAGGTCTGAAAGTGCTTGAGAGACCTCTAAGACTCTACTATCTTCTTCTATAAGTGTTCCCTTCTACTGCACCAAATCTGCCACATTGAAAATGGGTGATAAAGCCATATCACTAGGTAAGTCTATCTTGTATGCATTATTGCCATATTTGGCCAAAACTTTGCAAGGACCTATCCTCCTCATCTGAAGCTTACTAGGGACACCTTTCTAAAGCCTTTCCTTGTTCAAATGAACCATCACCATGTCACCAATAGCAAATTGGATGTCCTTTCTTTTCTCATCTACTCTTTCCTTGATCCTTTGAGTAGTGTCCAATAGGGCTGTCCTAACCTGCTCATGAACCTCTTGCATTGATTGAGCCATGTCTAAGGAATGTCCACTCCATTGTCCCATCTTTCCAACATCTCTAAGCTCCAAAATACCTCTAGGATGAATTCCATACACAATCTCAAAAGGGCTTTTACTGGCAGACCTATTCACATTATCATTGTAGGCAAACTTAGCTTGATGGATGATCTTATCCCAACCTTGCCCATACTCTTTTGTCAGGCATCTAAGAAGGTTTCCAAGTGTTCTATTGACCACCTTAGTTTGGCCATCCATTTGGGGATGATAGGATGAACTGAAAGACAAATTAGTACCAAATCTTTGCCACAAAGTCTTCCAAAAATGACCAATAAACTTTGCATCCCTATCTGACACAATGTTGATAGGTAAACCATGGGTTCTAATAACCTCCTTGAAAAATAAGTGAGCAATGTGACTAGCATAATGAGTGACCTTACATGGAATAAAATGAGCCATCTTACTAAACCTATCTACCACAACATAGATGCTATCAAAACCTGATTTGGTTTTAGGCAAACAACCAACAAAATCCATACTCACACACTCCCATGGCCGGTTGGGGATAGGTAAAGGCTCTTAAAGACCAGCATTGGAAGATGTTCCCTTATCTCTTTGACAAACCACACATTTCTCCACATATCTCATGATATCTCTTTGCATTTTAGGCCAATAGTAGAAACTTTGGACAAGTTCTAAAGTCTTATTCAAACCAAAATGTCCACTCAAGCATCCATTGTGCTTCTCTTGCATCAAGTTTTCTCTCATAGACCCTTTAGGAACACATAGCTATCCTCCTTTGCACAAAAGGCCATCTTGCAAGGTTTAATCTGCATATTCACTATGAAAATGGTTTCCAAACCCTTGGCAAACCTTGTAGGCAGCAAAAAAGTCTTCATCTTCTTCATACAAATTCTTGAAACTATCCACCCCAATGCTTTTGAGTTGCACTTTCTGCACTATTAGTACCTCCTACTCAATGCATCAGCTACCTTATTACATTGTCCTTTCTTGTGTTTGATGGTAAAGCTATAGGACTGCAAATACTCTACCCATTTAATATGCCTATGGTTTAACTTTTCTTGAGAATTAAGAAAGCTAAGAGCTTGATTATCAGTGTAAACCACAAATTCCTTAGGAAACAAATAATCCCTCCAATTCCTAAGAGATTGGACAAGTGCATACAATTCCAAATCATAATAGGAATACCTTTTCTTTGCATCATTGAGCTTCTCACTGAAGAAGGCAACCAGTCTATTGTCTTGGCTCAAAACTACTCCAACTGCTATGTTGCTTGCATCACATTCAATAATGAAGAGCTTGTCAAAGCTTGGTAGGATAAGTACCGATTGAGTAGCCACCTTTTTCTTCAAGAGATCAAATCCCCTTTGTGCTTCCTTTGTCCAAACAAACTTGGTTCTCATACCTCCCTTGATTGTCTCAAGCATGGGTGCACATATTTCACTAAATCCTCTGATGAACTTTCTATAAAATTGAGCCAAGCCATGGAAACTTCTTACTTCACTTGTTGTCTTAGGTGTAGGCCAACTGATTATGGCTTCTACCTTAGAGGTATCCATATTCAAATCACCTCTTGAGACTACAAACCCAAGATACACCAACTCCTGTTTCATAAACTCACATTTCTCCAAATTGATGGTTAGTTACTCATCACATAGTTTACTCAATACAATTTCTATATGCTTAAGATGTTCATCTTTAAACTTGCTAAAAATTAAGATGTCATCTAAGTAAACAACAACTAATTTACCAATGTAGTCCTTGAGTACTTCATTCCTCTCATGAATGTTCTAGGAGCATTTGTGAGTCCAAATAGCATAACAAGCCATTCATAGAGTCCTTATGTAGTCTTGAAGGCTGTCTTCCATTCATCACCCTCCTAGCGGCATACTAATAACATTATGACCTCACATCTTCAAAGTCGAGAAATTTTTCAAATCTTCATCAAAAGTTGAGCAAAAATCTTTTCAACTAGAGAAAATCAAGTTTTTATTGCTAAGGGGCATCTCAGCTTCATCGCTTCGTATCAAGTTGAGATTTCTCGATCATCTGAATCGAATCAATCACTAGGGGCATATCAGTTTCATCGCTTCAAATCAAGCTGATATTGTCTTCATCTAAATCAGACTCTTAACTTTAATCAGTTTCATCGCTTTTCATCAAGCTGATTATTCGTTTAAACTCAATCAAAAGTTTAAAGAGTATCTATGATCACACGCTCAATCTAAGCAGGTGTTCAGTTTCATCGCTTTAAATCAAGCTGGACAATTTATCTTTGCTCATCGTGTCTTGATCCATCAAGTTCAAGACCGATTTTATCTTCGCTCACTGTGTCTAGTTCAATCAAGTTCTAGATCAGTAATATCCACTTCTTGATCAATCAAGTTCAAGTTTGGTATCTTTGCTCTCTATCGTTCCTAGTTCAATCAAGTTCGAGATCAGTATCGCTTTAATCAACTCTGTTCAGCTTCATCGCTTCAAATCAAGCTAAACACCTTGCTCTTCGTCTGGTTCGTGATCAATCAAGTTCATAATTGGTATTTCCTAGACATCAACTATTCTTTGAACCAACGCGATGCTCACACATTAATTGAAAGAGGGGCAAATGTAATACCCTAAAAATGGTCATCTAAACCATGGGCCCCTAATCTCAACAACATCACCAAGGTCCTAACCAAAGGCAATTAAATTAATATTGAGCACATTATTAATTCTTTAATCATCAAATGTCACATGGCAAATCAAATACTTAATATTAATTAAATATTTATTTAATTAATTGAATCATTCCAAGAATATCATTTTAATCAATTATCCTATTTAATTTATTAAATATCCTAGCATATTTAATTAATTAATAAATTTACCATTTAATCATAAAAAATGAATTAATTTATCACAAAAGATGAATCAATCACAAAGCAAGAGTTAAATTGAAAATAAAATAAAAGAATTGAATTGAGAGAAATCAAACTTGAGATATTCTTCTAAATTGAGATTAACTTGAAATCAGGAAAAACAATTAAATTGAATTATTAATCATTCTCTAAAATTGGAACTCAAAGCTTTTGAGAAAAAGAAATTCAGTTGCATTTGAAAGACTCTTTTCTTGAATAAATCAGGGAATTACCTATCTTTATCTCAAGTGCATGGAATTAATTAATTCTTATTTCTAATGCAAACTCAAACTTCTTTTCTGAATGCATTTCAATTAAACTATAATTGGAATCTATCTTAAGGTTAATTAGATCTAATTTCTCAGTTATTTCAATTAATCCTAAATTGTGCTTTTTCTTGATCTCTCTTGTGATTCTCTATATATTCAGCCTTTAGCTCTCATTCAAAACACCCTGGAGATTTGTTATTATACACTTTTTGCTCTGGAGTCATTGAATATATTGTGCTTGCTTTTTGAGATTATTGCATCTTAGTTTAGCTTTTTGCATATTTAGTCTATTCATTATTGCTTGAATCCATTATTGCTTGAATATTTCATCCATCTTGCATCCATTTAGCTTTATCTCATACTCATATAAATTAAATCCTTCGTCTTGGTGTAGTCTAGTCACTGGTATTGCTTATACAAATCTAAGAGCAATCTTATACTTGCATCTTTTAGAAGGCAATTAGTCGATTTGTTATGGTTTTCATATTCATGCTTATATCTGTTTAACCATACATGTAATGACTTAATTGAAGTGTTGTGTCTTGCAGCTTATAGACTTATTCCACTTTTTCACACACATCTCTAGCGCCCACCGTGGGGTAGAAGACTACTTTTTTTTGACCTCCAAGACTAACTGTTTATTTTTATTTATTTATTTTCAGATTTTTGACTTTTCTGATTTTTTTCTAGTACAATTTCTGTGTAATATCGTACGACATTTCCTATATGCTAGAACGACAAATTGCAAGTGTCATACAATTTGGTACGGTTTATCGTACAGCTAGGTGAGAATTGTCGTACGATTCTGTATTCTGTTGGGTTAAAAAGCAAATTTCATTCTTCAGGTTTTCTGTTCAATTTTGATTACAATGATGTTGACCCTAGCTGGTTATCTGTTTATCTGAAGAATTTTCACAGCCTAATCAGTTTTTGCATATCGCTTGTCGCACAAAGACAATATGACTACTGATTCATTGTCTTTGCAGGTTGCCTGAGGAGATTCGAGCAAACATTGTGTATTCATTAAATTCATTTTTTTAAGGCACCTAACTTGCTATCTGGTTAAAGAACAAATCTGTATTTTGTGTTTTAAGAAAATTCTGAGAGGTAGGAGAGTATGCTCTTGTCTTTATAGACAATCAGAAATCCAGACCCTTGAGGCATTTTCTTTAAGTTTGAGATTTGTATGTCTTTAGTGGGTCTGCCCTCCCAAGGAGCTAATAACTCTATAGCCATTACGACCGATGAGAGGGGAATGACCCAAGTGGGAATGACTAAACGTCAAGTACTCCAACCCACTATAAAACAAACGTAATTTGATGAAAATCAAGTCAACGACAGTGCTCGGGAATAGCTCTCCTTTGTACCCTCGAGTATATTAAACCTTGGTTTTCAAGGCTAGGAGACCTCTTAATTGAGTTTATACCTCAACATGCCGAACAGATCCCTTACTAGTTCCAATTAAAATTAGAAGCTACCCGGTTCACCTGCGAAAGGGGGGATAATCTTTGTGCAAGAGAGATAGTAACTCTCCTAAGATACTTGTTATTCTATGCCCCTATTAGTGTTTGGAGTCGGCTAATACAACGTTGAGAATCTATTGCGTGAGACTTGGTGGTCATATTCTGATTAGCTATTGGGTGTGTACTCATGTCTACAAGCAAATATTTTCTTATCTCACCAATTTTCGTAGGGTTTGCATGCTGTGATTGGAGTTATTATTCATATTACTTGTTTTATGTGTTTTCATCCCTAAAACTAAAAGTGGAGAAAACAAGAAACAACTCAGTGATCAAAAACTCTATCCGTGTCAAAACTAGTCTATCCTAGTTGAAACTTTGTCCGTGTCAAAACTAGTCTATCCTAGTTGAAACTCTATCCAAAACTAGTCTATCCTAGTCCAAATTTTGTCCAAAACTAGTCTATCCTAGTAAAAAATTTGTCTGTGTCACAAACTAGTATACCTTAGCTATCAAAAACTTTGTCCACCTTTAAACTGGTCATCGTTAGTCAACGATCAAAACTTAGTCTATCTCAAATCTGATCATACTCTGTCATTGAAAAACTCAGAATTTTGCCTTTGTCTAGTAAATAGTCGTACGAGTCTTCTGATTTATCCTCCTGTTTCATATTCTGTGTCGTACGATATTCCATCAGTCCTAATAGTCTATCGTTTGAGCCTTCATCTTGTGTCGTACGATTTTTCTGTCGTCTGGTTCTAAGAATTGTCGTTTGAGCCTGCATCCTATGTCGTACGATAAAATATTGCATTGATCAATTTGTCATTTCAGACATACCCATCTGTCGTACGGTACTAGGCAACAACTCATACGAAACACTATTGTCATCATCCTAAAGCTAGCATACTGTCGAACTTGCCTAAAACAATCTACAGTGAGCATAATACTGGTTATCATCATTCTGAGCATAAACAGATCAAAACAGTGTACCTTTGTCATTTGTGTTGTACGATTTTGTCGATCATCTTTCAGCTAGTTTAATCAACTATTTATCAAACTTAAGTCACTTAGATAACGTCTTATACAAGATAGATCATTCCTGAAACCAGACTGAGTCTTAATCACTTCTCTCAAACCAGCTTAGATAAACGTCTTACATAGGATAGATCTTTCCTGAAACCAGACTAAATCTTAGTTGCTTCTCTCAATCAATACGTTAACCGAACAACTAGCTCTGAATTTGATATTGACTTATGCATCACAAACAGCTTTAGGTCACACCATTCAATAAAAATGCCTATTCAAACCAAAAGTTCTCATAAGAAAGATGCCAAAGGGAAATCCTTTTCATATAAAGATAATCCATTTTACGAAGAGGGTCCTCTTACTAATAAACCTTCATCATCAGAGATACCAGTATATGGTGAACCTTTATCTCTTCCTATACCTAGAACAGAACAAAATGATGAAGACAACCTCAGTATTCATGATACTGGCAATGATTCCTCATCCAGTGAATCTGAAGCCTCTGAAAAACTAGAAAAAGATAATCATAGATGTCAAAAGGATAAAGATTTCCGAAAAATGATGAAGGTTATCATGGCTAGAGAAAAAGAAGATTATTTTCTAGAGCTAGCAAAACAAGGCGCCAAACTTCCTACTGGATATGACATTCAGACTCTCATCACTAAAAAGGAAGAATCACCTATAATAATGGTACACAGACAATTACAAGCCTTACAGACTGAGATCACAGAACTAAAAAACAAGGATAAATCCCCAAAACAATATTCTCTGAAGACAATATGCCTATTTCCATTTGACAAAAACCTATACATGCTTCCATTTCCTTCACGAGTTGAGATCCCAAAATTTGACGAATATGATGGGAACTCAGATCCCCAAGACCATATCAGAGAATTTTGTGCTTTATGTATGGATTTCATGCACGACCAAACGTATCTCATGCGCCTTTTCCTGAGAAGTCTCGGGGGACAAGCTATGGAATGGTTCTCAAGTCTACCTAAGGGAATAAAAACTTTTGAAGAATTAATCCATCTATTTTTACAACAATAATCCTATAACATTCGACACCCCGTTACTATGATCGAACTTTGCAATACCAAATAGAAAACAAGGGAGCCTTTTCTCACTTTCCTCCAACGTTGGAGAAAAATGTTCTCTAGATATTCACGGCCTATTCTAGATTCTGAG
Source organism: Cryptomeria japonica (assembly GCF_030272615.1). Classification (NCBI taxonomy): domain Eukaryota; kingdom Viridiplantae; phylum Streptophyta; class Pinopsida; order Cupressales; family Cupressaceae; genus Cryptomeria; species Cryptomeria japonica. Next base: position 346,060,531 of record NC_081412.1, on the reverse strand, counting down.
AAAATAGATATATTTGTCAACAATCTGATCCCTGAATTGAAATATAGTATCCAAATGCAAGTGCACCCATCATTTAACAAAATGGTAGATAATGCTATCCGAATAGAAGATGTGCTTATAAAGAAAGGAGATATCTCACCTTGGAAAGAAACATAACCATGATCTAGCTCTAAAGAGAAGAACAAGTATTGGAAGTATGGCAAAGACAACAACAAGAACGTTGTTAATGACGGAGTAGTAGACACTATTAAAACCAACTCGAAGCCCACGATATTTAACTTGGCTAGTGGCATGCAAGCACTCAAAGCAGCTGAAACCACATCAAAAAATCCTCCTAAGAAAGTAAAAGAGTGGTTCAAAGAGAAATCGTGGCTTTCAAAACCTAGAACCGAATTCACTCCTCTGGAAGAATCATACGAATCCGCTTTCAAAACTTTATTGCCAAACAACCCAATAATGTTACCAGATAATTCTAGGCCATATGATCCGGAAGTCAAACCAAAATGGTGGAGAGAAAATGAATACTGTGACTACCATCGGAATAAAGGTCATAACACAAACAACTACATGAAGCTCAAGCCTGAGATTCAAGATCTCATAGACGCTGGTAAAATTGTTGTCGAGAATCACCCAACAAATGCTGATCACAAAGCATTTAAAGATCCTTTACCTGTTTACGAACAAGGTGATTCCTCAAAAACAAAAGGAGATGCCAAAGTAAATTACGCTTATACCAGCAATGACAATGTCATCAACATGATTGAGTCTTCCCAACCTGAATATTGCAATGTGATTATAATCAAAGACAAACAACATGAATCACGAGATGCAAATGCTATGACTCGTTCTCAAAAGAAAGTAACTCTCCAAGGAGCTAGTTCTTCAACTTCGGCTCAAACACCATCAAACCTACCAACCTCGTCAAACAAACAAAAAGAATCAACATTTGATAAATTTAAATAGCTAACTTCATCATCATCCTCTAGATATAGCATTGTTGACCAACTGAAGAGGACAAATGCTCAAATTTCCATCTTTAAATTGCTTAAAATCTCTTCTGCTCACAAAGAGATCCTGGACAAAGCATTGCTCACCACTAATGTTCCAAAAGATTTAGATGTTGATTGGTTTCAATCTATGGTGGGTCATCTGACTTCACCTCACTATCTGACCTTCTCTGAAGAAGATGACAACTCGCTAAATCATCCACATAACCAAACATTGCATATTGAAGCCATGATCCATAAACACAAAGTTAAACGTGTTTTGATAGATGGAGGGTTGAATATTTGTACTTACAATCTACTTACACAACTAGGATTTTATGAAAATGTCATTGATCTGGCCAAGAAAATAACAATTAAAGCCTATGATGAAGAAGAAAGGACCTCTAAAGGTCAGGTATCATTACCAATCAGGGTGGGACCCGTAGAAAGAGATGTCATTTTCCAAGTACTTGATCTTCCTCTATCATACAATATCTTACTGGGCAGGTCATGGATTCATAAAATGAAGGCAATTCCATCTATATACCATCAATGCTTAAAATTTCCTTATAACGGAGTGGAAGTTAGTATTCATGCTGATACAAATATTCCTTGTAATGCATTGACAAAAGGTGTTGATACCTTTGTGCCTCATAATAGGGCAGCCTCTACAAATGAAAGTCCAGAAGCTCTGATGAAGGACTTAGAAAAGAAATTGAAGATTACAAATATTGGCATGGATGGTTACAAGATAGAACCAGTACTTTCATTAGTCTCTCTTCTTCCATCGCCGAAACAGTTGGGCAAACCATTAGAGGCTATGAGAACACAAACTTTAACTCCAAATATCATATATGATGATCTTTTTGTACAGTCTTCTACGTCCCTGGTAGATGAAATAGAAGAGGATGTTGTTCTTAACTGGCTTTTCAAGGAAGATAGTCAAAACGAGGAAGTACGACATTGTGAGATTTCCCCAACCCAATATGGTCCTGGCTACAAAATGATCCAACGCATGGGATATTCAGGTACTGGTCCCCTAGGAAAACATCAAGAGGGTATTATTGAACCGATTCAGTTACAAACAAAATCTACAAATGATAAGGCTAGACTAGGATACAATCCAAAAAAGACATCAGACCAAAAATATGCTTCTAAGTCTAAGTGGAAGAAAAGGATATCGCCTTCAACATCACAGGAAGTCGACGCTCAACAAAATCAAGCAGAGTGTGGAAAAGAACAAGAGAAACTACCAATCAAGAGAGAAGAAACAATCAGTACTCAAGTTCCGATGGTGTCAGCTACAACAATGCAAGGAGTTGAAGTTCCAGAAGATATGAGAGACGAAGTAGAAAGAATCAAAGAATTGTTTGCACCCCTAAAAGTTCCAGTCACATACACTGGTAGGCAACAAGTAGACGATTCAAAGACTGAATCAAACGAGTATGAATGGGGTTCACACCACCTCTCCGATACATCCATTTCAGAAACTCCAGAAGAGTCCAGTAATATCACAGATGACACTCAAGAGCTAATGCACTTAAAGCTAGAAAATGAGATACAAGAAATCAGACTAAAAAGACAAGCAGACTATGAACAAGGGTTGAAAGAAGGAAGAATACCGAAAAATGTTTCATCTATTATATACCCCTCTAATAAGACAGAACAAATCAAATATGGGACTACACAAGAAGAATGGGAAGCTACAGAAGCAGAACTAGTCATTAGTCCAGAGGAAATTGAATGGAGTAGACGACAGGGACTCACAAAACCATCAAGGTTATGTCAACAGGTATGTCAGATACAAATGATAAATGAGCCAAATCTTGAAGGAATTTGTAGCATTAAATATGTAGGTGTTGATACCATACATACATTCACTCAATCACTTGAAGAAGACTAGGAAACTTCATCCGACGACTCTGATGACTCTGATAACAATCCTATTTATGACAATATCTACTCAACATCAAACTCTGAATCATCTAATGTAAATGATGAGAATCTATCTACTGATCTTGTTACTGTTGAACAATGATATGTAGTCCAGTCTGACGTATAAAATGGTGCTACAAGTAGGTCTATTGGATTAGGTCAACTAAATATTAACGTGCACTTTAATAATCATGTTCTGACTATTTCTGGTCTCGAGACATTTACGCAAGGTAGTCTTCTAGAACTTGACTTTTCGATTCCCAGTTGTGATGACAATACTGTGAACTCCCTCGAACATGTCCACACTCTATCCTTGGTACATCCTAAATTAATTGACTATAGCCTACAAGACCAACCCATGAATGTACCTACTTTTTACAATGACTACAGGCTAGCCTATTACCTCAACGTAGTTGAATCCATGTACTCTTCCACCAGCAAACAGAGTGAAAACATGACTGAAATAGATATCAAGTATCTTAGACGCAAAAATTAGAAAAATAAAAATAAGATCTGATGGCGAAAACCACATTGTGGCGATGTCGGAATCTAAAAAAGAGAAAATAAAGGATGTACCTAAGGGTGAAAACCTCTCTAAGGCACCTAAAGGTGAGATACTTGATATACTGCCAAGTCATTTTCAGGAGAGGTCTTCTATATTGATCGAGCCAACTCAGCCAGTGAACATTGGGAGTCAAGAGACACCACACATCATTCATGTAGCTCAATCACTATCAACAGAATAATTGAAAGATTTCACTAATCTCTTTTTAGAAAAGAAGATCAATTTTGCATGGATGTACTCTGATATCCCAGGCCTGGATCCTGATCTTATCATGCACCATCTTTCTATCACACTAGGAGTCAAACCAGTCAAGCAAAAACTCTGTAAGATGCACCCTCACGTCACATTGCTAGTCAAGGCTGAGCTAGAAAAATTGCTAAAAGCTGGATTTATCAGAGCTATAGACTATGCATAATGGATTTAAAACATAGTACTTGTGTCAAAGGCAGACAAATCTATTAGGGTTTGCACATACTTCAGAGATCTCAACAAAGCTTGTCCGAAGGATGAATTTCCATTACCAAACATTGATATGATAGTCGATATGACTGCTGGGTATGAGATGTACTCACTAATGGACGGATTCTCCGGCTATAACCAGATCAAAATAGCTCCTAGGGATCAAGAAAAGACAGCTTTCACCTGTGCATGGGGAACCTTTTGCTGAAATATCATGCCATTTGGGCTGAAGAACACAGGAGCAACTTACCAAAAAGCGGTAACTACTATCTTTCATGATATGATGCATAAGAATATGGAAGACTATGTTGATGACACTTTAGTAAAGACTATGAAGAGATCCACACATATTCAAGAGCTAGGCCCTATACTAGATAGAATGGAAAAATTCAAACTCTGACTGAATCCAAAAAAGTGTGCATTCGGAGTGACATCTGGTAAACTACTTGGCTACATCATTTCAAAGAAGGGAATCGAGGTTGATCCTGAGAAGGTCCAAGCTATAATGGAAATTTCCCCTCCGAAGAACATCAGTCAAATGAGAAGTTTATGGGGACGTCTCCAATCAATCAAATGCTTTATTTCTCAGCTGGCAGACAAAGCTCAACCTTTCACAAAAGTATTGAGGAAAGGAGTAATATACAACTGGGATCGAGAATGTGAACAACACCTTCAACAAATCAAAGAGTACCTGTCCAATCCACCAATATTGATGCCACCAATTCAAGTTAAACCATTGATCTTATACATATCAGCTACTGATTCATCATCGGGGGCACTTATGGCACAACAGGATGAAAATAAAAAAGAGAGAGCTATATATTACATCAGCAAAACATTGGCGTCTTATGAAATGAAATATACTATAATAGAAAAAGTATGCTTGGCATTGGTCTTTTCATCACAAAAATTGAGACACTACATGTTAGCACATTCCATCAAGCTAGTAGCTAAGATTTATCCGCTCAAATATCTTCTCAACAAAGCAACACTTACAAGAAGATTGGCTAAATGGGTCATGGTTCTTATAGAGTTTGATATTGAATATGTGGAATGCAAAGCCATCAAAGGACAAGTGATTGCAGATCAACTTCTTGATGCTCCACTTGAAGACACACAACCGCTGCATATAGAATTTCTAGATGAATCAATAATGCACCTTACTCAACAATCCTGGAAGATGTTCTTTGATGGGTCTTTCACTCAAAATGGTTCTAGTGCTGGAATACTTTTTATTACTCCTCAAAAGTATTCGATCCCAAAGGCTTATAAGATTATTTTCCCTTGTACAAACAACATTACAGAGTATGAAGCTTTGGTAAATGGGATCAAGCTGGCTATCGAATAAAAGGTTCTGGAATTACACATCTATGGAGATTCTCAGCTAATAATCAATCAAATCAATGATACATATCAGACTTGAGATGAGAAACTGATGTCGTATAAGAGAATGGTGGATGATCTCAAGAAGTATTTTACTTTTGTATCATTCTACCAGATTCCTAGATCAGCAAATAGAGCAACAGATGCTATGGCCACCTTGGCATCTATACCAGAATTACAAGAGTCTATTTTTTGCTTTGAATTCCTGGTGGAAGAGTTACATTACCCTGCCTATGATTCTCCTGAGTCCCAGAAAGTCTGTTCTATTATTGGACATGACTCATCCCGCTACACCCATATTTACTCTTATCTGTGTGACCAAATTATCGTAGAAAATATTACCCATAATGAGAAAAGGAACCTAACTCGAAATGCTTCATAGTACGTCATCATTGCTAATGATTTGTTTAAGCGAGGTTTGGATGGTACATTGCTTAGGTGTCTAGAAACTGGAGAGTCTAAACATGCATTATCGAAAGTGCATTATCAGAAGTCCATGAAGGTATTTGTGGATCTCATTCGAATGGTCTTACTTTAGCTTAGAAACTACTAAGGGCTGGCTACTACTGGCCAGACATGGAGAAGGATGCTATAAAGTTTTATAAAACTTGTGAGAAGTGTCAGCTACTTGGAAATCTCATACATGCTCCAGCAAGAGATCTCATACCCTTCATTACACATTGGCCTTTTCAGCAATGGGTGTTTGATCTCATTGGTCAAATATATCCCGCATCATCCAATGGACACAAGTTTATCATAACTGCCACTGAGTACTTCACTAAGTGGGTAGAAGTGGTTCCACTCATCAAAGCAACTGGTAAACAAGTAGCTCTGTTCATCCTAAACCATATCATCTGCAGGTATGGGATACCTTCATCCATCATGACTGACAAGTGAGGACAATTCAAAAATAAAGATCTAGACGAGCTCTGTGAGAAATTCAAAATTAAATAACATTGGTCATCCGTATATTACCCTCAAGGTAATGGACAAGCTGAGGCATCTAACAAAAACCTCCTGACTATCTTACACAGAATAGTGAACGAATTCAGGAAGGATTGGCATCTGCAGCTCAATCTTGCATTATGGGCTTACAGAACAAGTATCAAAACACCTATTGGGGCTACACCTTTTTCTTTTGTGCATGGGTCCGAAGAATTATTACCTATTGAAGTGGAAATACCATCTCTAAGAGTTTCTTTGCAAGGTCTTGTTACTGATAAAAACTATAGAATAGCTAGATTGCAAGAACTCAAATTGTTGGATGAACGTCGACAAGTGACGTTTGATCATCTCAGAGTGTATCAAAAGAGAATGTCTAGAGGATATAACAAGAAGGTTTGACAACGAGAATTTCAGGTTGGTGACCTAGTTCTGAGAGAAAATCCTAAAAATCAATAGTTTCGAGACCACAAAGGGAAGTTTGAACCCAACTGGCTGGGTCCCTACATCGTCACTGCAATCTTTGGCTTTGGTGCCTATCAACTCTCAACATCGAAAGGAGAACAACTCCGTGAACCGATTAACACCATCCATTTGAAGAAATTCTTTACTTAGCATTCTCTGCTCCAGCAACCTATACAGCTGAAAATGTCCTGAAAAAAATCTAAAAATCATAAAAAGAAAAGAAAAGAAAAAAAAAAAAAGAGGAAAAAGAGAGAAAATGCCCTGGTGAAAACCTAGTAAGCTGAAAAAAAAAGTGAATCTTTGCCAAACAGGTGAAAACCTGGCAAACAAGTGCCTCTTGTACTCAAACGCCCCATCTATCAACGCAACGTTGGCGTTTCCCGCTTTCATGCATAATTGCTATCACTTGTACATATATTTTAGTCACTTTTGTGACATCTTGGTTCGTTGGAACCCTCATGGTTTGAAACTGATTAATGTACTAGTCTTAGGTTAATCGACAGAGCACATTACATGTCCTAAGCAGTATCAACCAAGTCAACTTTACGTCAGTGAAACCTGGTCGTCCACTCCGAGTCAGTCACCTGTCTCCAGACTATTGAAGAGTTTTATCACTGAGTACACAAGCAAACCAACATGACTGAAAACAATCACTAAACAGTTTGAGCTATGCATGAAATTTTCTTTGTGTGTTGTCTTTTATATTGGTTTTCGATTAGTATCCCTCTGAGTAACTCGAGGAAGTCTATCTTGACTAAGAGGAGTAAGGATTGGGGGCATAATATTTTCTTTGTTTTCTGCTTGTAGGAATAATTCCGATGATCTGGAAACATCTAATCAGCTGGGTGTCTGTGATAAGAGCCTTCACATCAAGGTGAAATCACCACACATACCTCAACTTCGCTTATTTGTATGCTACAGGGAGGTTCATATCATTTCTTTGTTTGTTTTGAGGGAATTTCTTTATCATGCAATCCGGGTCCCTGCGAAATCTGTCCAAGGATATGAACGAAAATGGGTTATTGCAGACAAGATAATTAATATTACACATGAAAACAAAGGAACTCTAATATGCCTGCTATGTTTGTTAATGCTCAGTGATGAAACTTAAGCATTTCAAATCCAGTGAATAGGTTTAGGTTGCATCTCATTTTGCATTTCATTCTGCATTTTGTGAATTTAGAGTGATTTTAGTATGGTAATGATCTCTTTATCTTTTGAATGAGAGTTGGAAGCATCATCATTTCTTAGCTAAGTGGTCTCTTTTTCATCACTTCTTCGATCGAGTACTTGTGTATTGAGATGTTAGCTGCATACATAAGCATCTTATATAGATTTATACATTTCAATTTCACTGATTTTCATTCATCTTATTGCATAGAAAAATATTTTTTTTTGCACTACTCATTACTCATTTTCATTCATTTTATTTGCATATGAAAGAAACAAAAACAAACATCCATATTCATTTGCATTACATACATCCATACTGAACATATATGCATACATATAGAATAAAGCATATAGAAAAGCATCTCATAATCGATCGACACAAGTACAATGAATTCAAATCAAGATCTTGTATATATAATGATAAAGTCTTAGGATACAAAATAATGTCAACTGACATATACAATCTCCCATCAAAGCAAGAATTGTAAGGGCTATAAAAAATGGGTGTGTCTACAAAAAAATCTAATTGCTACACAAAAAGATCTAGCTCTCTTCCTCTCCCTCATCGCCACGTGGTGGAGGAGGAGGAGCCTGCTGACCGGGATCCTGCCTAGGTGCCCGAGCTCCCTCAGATCGAGCCATATATTGAGAATAAGGTACAACCTACTGTGCTAATGGAATTGCTATGTTGTAATCCGCAACATAATAAGTTTCCCAACTCGTCTGATGGAGTACCTCTTACCGCAGAGCGTCTGTCTCTGCCCTTATCTCTGCGATCTGACGATCGCACTCAGCCCTAAGCTCTACTAGCTATCGCTCTCGCTCCACCAGCTGATTTTGTGCTACTATCAGCTGTGACTGTAAACCCGCTAGGCGTGCTCTCATTGACCGCATTGTGTCGGCCCCCTGATCCCTAGCAGGATCTCCGCCACCATCACCGCCTCCATCTCCACCTTCGGCTCCACCCTGCTCCTCCCTCCTTTGTCTGATCTGTCTGGGAGCTATTCTCTCCTCCTCTCCTCCACCTTCCGTCACCCTAGCTCCACCCAGTCTCACCCCAACAGTCCCTAGGGATCCACCCTTTCCTCTCTGCTGGTGCCTACCACCAACTGGCACCCTGCTGCTGCTAGTGCCAGGATTGCCACTAGTCTACCTTAAAGCCTCAGCTCTCGGTCCCTGCCTTTGTCCCTATCCCTGTGCCTGCGCGGGGGCATCATCCTCAACCTCCTCTATCAGAGGTGCCTGCTCTGCTGGATCAGTAAATCTCGGGAAAGGGTGCTGCTGGAACCAATTCCTGTACTGGGGCAATACCCCTGCATCTGCAATATCCTCTAAATAGTCCCACCTGAGCCATTGTAACCCAGTCAGCTCCTACATGCCTATGGCATATGATAGCCTCGTCGCCCATCCCCACCTCTCCTCATCTGCATAACGCGCATATGCAGTAAACTCATGCGAGATCCTCTGAGGTCTACCATACTGCCTCATCACTCAAGTAACAACAAACCGCTCGACCACTATCTGTGATCTACCTATGAGAGGTCATGTAATGAATAGGTCTCTATGTAAAACTCTCCAATCATCCCAAGGCTCCAGACCCCTATACGGTCTCCATATCACGACTATCAAGTCGTCTAGCTGTCATCTCCAATAATCTATCTTGCCCAGATGGGGCTGCGTAATGTATCCAGAATATCTGTAAACAATATGCTATTGTGGATCTCTGGCGTCATCCACAATCGGTCTGCAAACTGGGAGGTGCTCCCAAGCCCATATCTGTAGTATCAAAACTCTTGCAGCCATACTCTTCCCATCCCTATATACAATCTCATGCATCTCGCGATACATGTGTGCCAATATACATGAACCCCAACCTAACCTCTAGGGGTGCTCCACAAGTCTCTCCAACATCCTGCCCCATCCACATAAAAACCCCTGCTGTCCCCTGTCCAACATAAGAAAGACACCAATGAAACCTTCCAAGACACAAGCCAGTGGAAAGTTCTCACTGTACCTGGTCATTATCACATCCCAACTGATAGAACGTGACAGAATGTCTGCATCCCTAAATACCTGTCTCACAGCTAGTAGCTAGGACGTTGTGCTGCATCATAATCTACCTTACCCCCAACAAAAGGGATATGGAGAATCCTGTATACATCCTTGGGAGTGATCGTCATCTCCCCAACTGGTAAATGAAACGTGTTATGCTCTGAATGGAACCTCTCAACTAATGTAGTGAGCATGCCGTGATTCACATAGATATCAGGCAACTCGAGAAGATGAGTCAATCCGCATAAATCTATATGTGCCCGGTCAACATCAGATAACTAACGAACTAATGTCATGGTCGGTGGATATACACATTTGAACAACACATGGGGCAATCAAACTTGCAAAAATCAAACAACAGCGTATCAGGAAACATTTCAAATCATGCTATAAGAGAAGCAAAACACCATGCAAATCCAACTACATCAACTGCAAAATCAAAATTTCAAGTTTGCACCTTCAAAAAGGCTTACTGTTTTTCAAAGGACAAAACATCACAGAGATAGTAACTCATACGAGTCAAGAATTGGCCTCGGATGACAAAATACTCTGATACAACATAAGACTAGCCTTAGAACGACAAAATGGGCTCTTTTGAAGGTACTTGTACGACATAAGGGTAGTTGCAGTACGACAAAACTAGTAACCTTAAACGATAAAAGACATTCAATCAATTTGTCGTACAAGGCAGGATCCTGCCTCACACGACAAAATGATAAAGTCTGACTTCAACATGCCTAAAAATTGAAAAATTCAACAAAAAAATTCAAAATTGAAATGATTAACAGGCTTAAGATCGATCACTTACCGTTTGCTCATACTTACGAGGTTGATTATGTCATCTCTGGCGCTTGAATCGATGCTCCTGTGTGTGAACCACCATTTTTCTTCACAGAAGGCATTTTGAATTTTCAAACTTGGAGGGTTAAAATGAATTGAAAATGACACTTTTACCCCATATATAACCAAAACCCTAATTTTTCAACTTGCTCTAATGGACATGAAAATTGTACCCTTAGCTAATTTGCCTATCCTGATTCCATTTTCGGGATCAAAATCGAAATTCGAGATCATTTTGCTAGTCAATTTCACAAAATTTGGACCACTTTGTGCTTTCATCAAAAACTCAATCTTTCTTCAAATTGCGCTCAATTTCTTAGTAAGCAACGCTGAATCTCAATTTTTATTCTACAATTCAACTTTGCGCTCAATTTCTCTCATCGATCAATGCCAAATTTTCAAATATTCTTCTGACTCAATTTTTATTCTCAAGTCATTATCATTTCCAACAATTGCCTATAATCATGTACCCTCGCTATCTTTCAATTTCGCTCTTGAGGGGGCATACTGATAACCTTATGACCTCACATCTTCAAAGTCAAGAAATTTTTCAAATCTTCATCAAAATTCGAGTAAAAATATTTTCAACTAAAGAAAATCAAGTTCTTATTGCTAAGGGGCATCTCAGCTTCATCGCTTCATATCAAGTTGAGATTTCTCGATCATCTGAATCGAATCAATCGCTAGGGGCATATCAGTTTCATCGCTTCAAATCAAGCTGATATTGTCTTCATCTAAATCAGCCTCTTAACGTTAATTAGATTCATCGCTTTTCATCAAGCTGATTATTCATTTAAACTCAATCAAAAGTTTAAAGAGTATCTTTGATCACATGCTCAATCTAAGTTGGTGTTCAGTTTCATCGCTTTAAAACAAGCTGGATAGTTTATCTTCACTCATCGTGTCTTGATCCATCAAGTTCAAGACCGATTTTATCTTCGCTCGCTGTGTCTAGTTTAATCAAGTTCTAGATCAGTAAGATCTGCTTCTTGATCAATCAAGTTCAAGTTCGGTATCTTTACTCTTTATCGTTCCTAGTTCAATCAAGTTTAGGATCGATATTGCTTTAATCAACTTTGTTCAGCTTCATCGCTTGAAATCAAGATAAACACCTCGCTCTTCGTCTGGTTCGTGATCAATCAAGTTCAGAACTGGTATTTCCTAGACATCAACTATTCTTTGAACCAACGCGCTGCTCGCACATTAATTCAAAGAGGGGCAAATGTAATACCCTAAAAATGGTCATCTAAACCATGGGCCCCTAATCTCGACAACATCACCAAGGTCCTAACCAAAGGCAATTAAATTAATCTTGAGCACATTATTAATTCTTTAATCATCAAATGCCACATGGCAAATCAAATACTCAATATTAATTAAATATTTATTTAATTAATTGAATCATTCCAAGAATATCATTTTGATCAATTATCCTGTTTAATTTATTAAATATCCTAGCATATTTAATTAATTAATAAATTTGCCATTTAATCATTAAAAAAAAGGAACTAATTTATTACAAAAGAGGAATTAATCACAAAGCAAGAGTTAAATTAAAAATAAAATAATAGAATTGAATTGAGAGAAATCAAACTTGAGATATTCTTCTAAATTGAGATTAACTTGAAATCAGGAAAAGCAATTAAATTGAATTATTAATCATTCTCTAAAATTGAAACTCAAAGCTTTTGAGAAAAAGAAATTCAGTTGCATTGAAAAGACTCTTTTCTTGAATAAATCAAAGAATTACCTATTTTTATCTCAAGTGCATGGAATTAATTAATTCTTATTTCTAATGCAAACTCAAACTTCTTTTCTGAATGCATTTCCATTAAACTATAATTGGAATCTATCTCAAGGTTAACTAGATCTGATTTCTCAATTATTTCAATTAATCCTAAATTGTGCTTTTTCTTGATCTCTCTTGTGATTCTCTATAAATTCAGCCTTTAGCTCTCATTCAAAACACCCTGGAGATTTGTTATTATACACTTTTCGCTTTGGAGTCATTGAATATATTGTGCTTTCTTTTTGAGATTAATGCATCTTAGTTTATCTTTTTGCATATTTAGTCTATTTATTATTGCTTAAATCCATTATTGCTTGAATCCATTATTGCTTGAATCCTTTATTGCTTGAATATTTCATCCATCTTGCATCCATTTAGCTTTATCTCATATTCATATAGATTAAATTCTTCGTCTTGGTGTAGTCTAGTCACTGGTATTGCTTATACAAATCTGAGAGAAATCTTATACTCACATCTTTTAGAAGGCAATTAGTCGATTTGTTATGGTTTTCATATCCATGCTTATATCTATTTAACCATACATGTAATGACTTAATTGAAGTGTTGTGTCTTGCAGCTTACATACTTATTCCACTTTTTTACACCACATTTCTGATTTGGTGGTAACCACTCTTGAGATCTATCTTGGTGAAGTGTTCAACACCTCCCAAACAATCCATCAAGTCTTCAATTCTTGGGATGGGAAATCTATACCTGATAGTAATCCGGTTTATGGCTCTAGAGTCAGTGCAAAGTCTCCAAGTACCTCCCTTCTTTGGAGCCAAAATGGTGGGTACTGCACATGGGATGATGCTCTTCCTGATTATTCCATTGTCTAGGAGTTCTTGTATTTGCTTGGCTATCTCCTTGTTTTGATCCGGTGTCATTTTATAAGCTGCCTTGTTGGGCAAAGAATCTCCAGGTATAAAGTCAATTTGGTGACTTATGGCACATTGAGGAGGCAATGTAGCTGGTGTTCCATCACTAATGATGTCCTTAAACTGATTTAGGACCTGTTGCATTTCTTTAGGAATGCACACTTTGTTGTCTTCTTTTGGCTTTACAACAATGGCAAATCCCACTCCTTCTCCCTCCTTGAGTGTGTTGATTAACTCTTTCTCACCAACTAGCGACACATTAGAACCTTTGGATCTACCCTCCACTTAGTCTCCTATGGACTAGATTTTGTAGGTGGTTCCATCCTTTTGCAAGGTATAAGCATTCTTCTCTCCATGGTGTATTGCCTTTCTGTCAAACTGCCATGGCCTACCTAGGAGTAGGTGGCAAGCATCCATGGGTAAGATATCACACAAGATTTTGTCCTTGTAGCCTCCTATAGTGAACTCCACCCAAGTTTGTTCATTTACAAGAACATGTTTCCCCTTGTTGAGTCATGTAACTCTATAGGGATCACTATGTGGTATTCTAGGCAAATTGAGCTTACTCGCCGCTTCCTCTGACACTATGTTGTCTGTGGATCCTGAATCCATCACCACTCTACATACCTTTCCCATGATTTTGTATTTTATTCTAAACAAGGATCTCCTTTGGCTAGGTTCCTCCTTAACCGATTCTTTAATCAAGACTCTTCTTATCATGAGGTTATCTCCAACCTCTAAATCCAAACTTACTTCTGACACTTTCATGTTTGTTGCATCCTCTTGAGCATAATTTACTCTCCTCTCACCTCCTTGGGATGAAGAAGACTTCTCAGGGCATCTTTAGGTCGGGTGTCCAAGTTGATGGCAATTGTATCACTTCATGGTGGCAAAATAGGACCCTCTTCCTGATCCACTAGACCTTCCTCTACTCGAGTTGCTAGATCCCCTTCCTCTATAGCTGCTCTTGCTATTGGAATCCCCACTTTGCTCAACCAACTTGGATTCCCCTTGGGATCTTTGGTCTACACTTCTTCCACCAAAACTACCTCTCTAACCTCTGCCATCTCTTCCCCTACCTCTACCTCTGTTGCTTTGTTCTTGTTTCTTCTTTCTCTTTTCCTCCACTTTCAGTGCCAATTGATAGCACTTATGCACAGTATTGGGGCATAACCAGCTTAATTCCTCTTGAATATTCCATCTCAAGCCATTCAAGTATCTGGCTACCTTGATGCTCTCATCCTCTACCACCTTGGATCTCAGGCACAACATCTGAAATTCCTCAGTGTAGCTGCTCACATCCAAGTCTCTTTGTCTCAAATTTTGTCTCCTCTTGTGCAATTGGATCTCATAATCTTCAGGGATGTATGCTTCTTTCACCTTGGCTAACATGCCCTTCCAAGTAGCTATGGGGTTCTTACCCTCTTTTTGCCTCTCTTCTTGGATCAATTTCCACCAAGTCAATGCTTCTCCTCTCAATCTAGACTTGGCCACCTTCACCTTTTGTGCCTCACTGATTCCATCACATTCACATAGATTCTCCAATCCCTCTATCCATTCCAGGACTACCTCAAGCTCCATTTTTCCACAAAAAAGTGGCACTCCTTCTAGGGATTTTGCTCCTAAGGCTTTGATTGCTTTAAGGAATGGTTCTTTAGGTAGAATAGGGTCTGGTTCAGGTGTCCTATCCTCTTCTACAACTTCTTTACCCTTCCCTTCATTGACCTTAATTGCTACTTTCTTAGTTTTGTCTTCAACTGCATCTAATTTGCTCTCCAATTGTAGTAATCTTTCTCTGAGGAGCCTATTTTCTTCCTCTTGGTCTTCTAACTTCTTGGCTAACTCTACATTGGTCACCATCCTTAGACTATTCTCTCCTACTGATTCAGTGTCTGTCATGTACTGGCTTCTTCCCAAATCTTGGTTGCTCTGATACCACTATGATGGGGAGGTAGACTCAAAGAGAGTCAATTCCTTGTCAAAGGGAAGTCAAGTGTTGTTTTAGTGGTCTCCCTTCATTTTTCTCTATTATAACAAACAAATTAGACTTCCCAACTCTCTAGGAGTGCTCCCAATCAAGTTGTGCTCACTGGTTGCTCAGGCATGGTTGAGATTCACAAGGGTAAATCCAACCTCACACTCTCAAAACTCCTAACAAATGCTTGCAGAGGTTGTAGTGGGTGTTCATGATGTTTTTCAAGGCCAATCAATAGGTTTAGGGTTTGGGTTTGATCCATTTCCCCATCGCTCCTTCCTTTCCCTATTTTCTAGGCCTAGTAGCCCTAAAGTCCCAATTAGCCCTACCTAATCGTTTTTTGTGGATTTAATCATAATTTCCCCAAAGAACCACACAAAATATTTGGTGATCCGAGTACCCTTTTGGAAGTACTTTAAAATTTATGAAATGAGAAATCTTAGTATAACCGTACATGTACGAAACCCGAGAAATGCTTGTTTTAAGGGGTTTTAGGCTTGTTTTGGTCTTTTTCCAAGGGTTAGGTATCTTTCTTGATCTACCACACCTCTAAACTCTCACATGTTCTTTGCCACACCCCACTTGTTCATTCCAAACACTTTGAAACTCCAACCCTGCTCATCCCTGCAAGCATTTGTATAATTTCACTCATTTCCTAACTGGGCTATGATTGAGCTTGCCTAGGAAATGATGCTCATTGACCTTTCAATGACCTCCAAAGGAAAATAAAGACTATGTACACTTTACAAAGGTTCCATGGCTCGAGTCCCAAGGGTTATTGAGAAGAACTCAAAGGACTTCAAGTTGGAACCATGTTTGGGCCTCTCAAACCCTTACTTAGGCTGAGAGCTTAAAAAATTAAGAACTCAACTCAAACCTGCAATAAAACTAACCAAAATGCTTCCTGAGCACTACAATAACATGTACAAAACAATGAGAAAAGAACAAAAATGCAATCAATCCATTAAGTACGGACTGCTGCTCTAATTCTTAGAAAACACAAGGTAAAAACTCAAAAAATGGTCTCCAAATTGTATTCAAATCTGCTCCAGGCGTTCACCAACCTCATTAAGTTCATGATCAGGGCATTTATATTGCATTTTTTGCCTAACTAACTCTCCATCGGTTTCCTAACTAACTCTTTGATCAAAGTTGCAACAAGATGCTCAACGTTGCAAAATGTTGTCAAGCAACTTTGACAACTTTTGCCAAAAAGTGCATTTTTGCATTACATGCTTTGTTTCCTTTTCCAAACCATCTAGGATGACTAAAAACCACTACCTTAACATGTCCCAATGCCAAACAAGACTTTTCAAGACATTTTACATCAAAATGCATGATTATGCCATTTTAGGCTTCCAAGCCAAAATTGAGCAAATACATGGTCCTATGGACATCCAACCTACCAAAGAATATCAAAAACATATGAGGACCTATGAGAAGACTCTTATTCACCATCCAAAACCAAACTATGAACAAACACACCAAAATGAAGAAATTGCACTCAAAACTAGGTGCTCCTGCACCAGCTGACATGGAACCTAAATCCCCCAACTTGAAGTGACCATTGTGAGGAACAAATTTTGGTCTTGATTGAGAGGATTGGGGTGCTTTGGTGCCATGATCTGTCATGAGAAATCAAGACTTAGATTTGAGGAAGAGGCAAAAGAGAAAGTGAAAATGTAGGTTTGTGGGAGGTATGAGCAGAATCAAAGCCGTCATCGGGCATCAAGAAACAAAATGCCAAGGTGAGGTCTAGGTGAGGACGAAATTGCATGTGCATACAATTTACGATGTGACACCATTCTGCATAATTATTCTAGTGTGCTTGGCATAAGGCATTAATCTTAGTCCAACACATGATTAATTATTAAATTTAATCAATTTTCAATCAAAATAATCTTGACCTAAGTAGGCAACTCTTATTCAACGATCAATAGTTCCATTCATTAAACACTAGACCCAAATTAGCTAGAACATCTACTAATTTGTTCCCTTCTCTATAAATGTGGTAGATCTTCCATTGTGATATCGAGGATAATAGTCGTCTGCTATCTTCAATAAGGGCTATTTATTTTCAAGGGGGTTGTGAGGAAGATTTTAGGAGGTCAACAATTATCTTAGAGTCCCCTTCAATAATCAATTTATGAAAGCCATGTAGTATAACATGTTTAATCCCCCATCACACAACTTGAGCCTCAACGTCATTGTTGGTTTTGACTCCAACCTTTTTAGCATAGCCTTCAATCATTTGACTATTATCATCTCTTATGATTCCTTTTGTAGTCACAACTCTTGAATTACTTTTGCTACACTCATCAAATTTAACTTAATCCACCCCTATTTTAGTTTTTCTCCATTTAACATTTTTTCTTAAGAGTCTCTTGGTGGGTTTGATTTTTTTTACAGGATGAGTGATCCCCCAAGTTGATCTTATCGACAATTCGAGATCAAAGAGGAGCTGAAAAGCCTCTTGAGACTTAATCGAGTTAACGTTTTCTTGGATCCCATTTTTAATAATTTAAAAGACCTCCCTACCATTTTTAGCTTCTTCCCAGAAGATCCTATTGTTTCTCTAATAACAAGGTGTTTGAAGGGGGCACGGTCTTTCTAATTCCCAATGAAGTCTTTTATGGTTCTAGGACTAGCTCAATAGGTCTAAAGAGAGGACAACACTTCATCCCAAACTTCTTTTGTGAACTTGTAGTGAAGAACAAGGTGATCAACCAATTATTCATCATTATAGTAAATAATACATCCATTTACTAAATTAAATCCTCGTTTCACAAGATTATTAGTTATGAGAATTTTGTTATGATTTGTTGTCCACCAGAAGTGAGTGATTTTTGGGGTAACTTTATTGTTCCAAATTAAACTCCATTTAAGATTAGATTGTTCAAAACCTTTCTCCATCAAAAAAATAAAATAGACCAGGATTAATTCTTTGTTATCAGTTAATAAAATCTAATGAGTACATTAATATTCCTACCATGTGACAACTAATAAGATGATAATATTGTATTAGTTTTTAAAAAAATTAATACAATTAAATAAAGGGAATTTTGAGTGAACTCTAACCAAATTATATAACACTTAGATATTAATTGTCGATATTTACCACATCCAGTACAAAAAATGCTTTATTTTCACATTACAATACCGTAATTTGTATTTTTAGAGCACGCAACAGTGAGTATGAGAGGCGAAGCTCGCCGGTTGCTCGGCCATGCCGACACTGTTTTGACAAATTCAACCGAGGCGAGGCAGGCATCCTTAAATTGATTATTTATACTTGTTCACTTGATTTGGATACAGGTAAATTATATTTAGACATCGAGAGTTGTAGAGGCAGAATTAGTGCGTGGGGTGGGGACGAGGTGTATGTTGGTGAGGATGGAGAGCGAGAGTATGTTGTACTTGGTGGTGGCAGTGATGGGTTTAGTGGTGGCACTCGTGGCCCTCTTACTTCTCAGACGACGCTCTTCACCGCAGCCACAACCACATCACCATCAGGACCAGGTCATCCACGCCAAGCATTGCACTTTCAAATTATTATATAACTTTACAATTAGCTATAGGATTACGTATTTGGATAATAGTGTGCCATACTATTAATTCTGATATCTTGAGTCTCTTTAAAATGCCTATCCGGGAAAATTACTTTGCAATTCTCAACATTCACACTCCCAGTTTAAGAAACCAATACACTCCGACCTACTTTGTAATGCGCTGCATACTTTTTACACAATGGGTAAACTGTGTGTAAGGCCCATCCCATTGTATTTAATATGAATAGCAATATAGAAAACTAAAAAATCGTGCTCTGTATGAGACATTACAAAGTGTGGCTACCACAGCCACAAAAGACCTTACATTCAATAAACTAGGGCCAGTCCAACAATGCCCCAGAAATTAACAAATTTGACACCTACCAAAGACTTGGAAATGATAAATCTATAGGAGGCTGCGGGACACCTGTCCTTACAACAAAAAGTATCAATCCTCAAAGAGTCCAGCTAAAAAGCTACAATTTTACAGGGGGGCTGCCCTAGATCAGATACTACGCAAATATCCAACTTCAATCGTTTATAACAAGATTATACACAGAGCAGACGCCATCAACCAATAGAAGAAAGCATATCCAGAGCCTTGTGGTAAAGGAAGCCATTTGTCCGGATAGACCAGTGGGACCTCTGACTTGTTGTGGCCCACTTCTCCAATCACCAACAGTATCTCAAAATTTGCAGCCCAGATAAGGGTTTTGACAGCAGCTTTCACCTCTTTCATATTTTTTGGGTGCACGAACTCCTCCACTTTCTGATTGGGAACCTGCAGGCCTATGAAGTCTGGATTAGGTTTGAAATTACCAGAGCTATACGTGAGGAAAAGTTCCATTCTATCCATTTTTTTGACCACAATGTGAAACCTGTCAAACAGCTCCAAGTGAATGACCATGCGGACATAGTCTTTGGGGTTGGTACCGCTTGTCTTCAACTTAGCATAATCCAAAACCGAGTTGAGGCCTTCACTATACTTGGGATTGATATAAATGATCTCAAGAGCTATCACCACAACCCTATCTTGGATATAAGATTGCAATCTCTTAACAAATTCCATTGCAATGTCAGAGTTCACTCAAGAGAGTGCACTCCCCATCATAAAATCCTCCCCGAAAAACAATAGCCAGGTTTAATAAGATCTGAGTTCATGGCAAAAATCTTACCCAAATTGAATCTTCGAGATTTTACTAGTGAATGCCATCTCATGTTTGGTAGTATGTTGCTTAATCACTTCCATGGAAAATTGACAGTAGGATTATATATAATAGGTGGAATGAGGAGAATGCCAACACAAAACCACATCTATTAGCTACCAAACACCGTGTTCAATGCATGTTTCTCATGCTTGAGTTGTCTCGGAGTCCACAAGAATCATGCCTATCATTCTAATCCATTGGGAAGCACAAGATCTTAATGCATCATGATATGCCAAATCATTACATGTTCCAAAAATCCTCCATGATATGCCAAGCCAAGGGATTGTTTGGTACAATGATATTCTCATTATCAATGGCACAATTCACCAATTTATTTGTAGCCAAATTATATTCTATGTAACATTGCTTGCATTTAAAAACTAAGAAGATATCCAAAAAACTCGAGTCTTCTTGGAGAATATTATCCAATTTCCAATTTTCGGTAGACTTCTTCTTGATAGCATTAATCAACACCATTGAGTCACCTTATATGATTAGATGCAAATCTCACGTTTGACAGCTAGTAAGAGACCCATAACTAGGAGTTGGGACTCTGAATCATTATTAGTCTTGGTGGGAGTTTTCTGGAAGCAACATGAAATAAAGATCCATTTGAGGCCCTAATAAGGCATCCATTGCTTGAAGGACTTGAGTTATCTTGCATGGCTCCATCAAAGTTAAACGTCAAAAAGGAATTTGGAGGAGCTTCCTGTTTAATGGTTGACTTGTCCATGGAAAGAGATTGAGCTCCTTGCATCCCATGAATGAAGGGCATTGTATGCTTATCTTCATTAATGAAGGATTGAATTTTTTTTAATATTGTAACATGTTTATTGGGTGAGGCTAGATTTTTTGGGGGAGTCACCAATGTGACTCAAACGTACAACCAATGACAACTAGGTCACTATGCTGGACTCACCTATAAATTCATCTTTAACTTTTAGATTCTAATGTCATAGTAAAATATTAAAAAAGATGATTCATCCAAATTACTAATATGGAGCGAAAAAAACATTCTTTTTTGGTTAAAGGGATTTATCTCAAGGCTTGCAATAATATGCTCTTTTGGCTCTTGCTTGGTCCACCCCTCCTCTAAACAGTGCTCTCTAGTGCGCTAAGAGTTCCATTCCTTTGATCTAGCTTGCTCGCCTAGAGGTTAACTATTAATATGTTTTGCATTGTGGGGGATCATTATGGTTCTAGAATCCATATACAACTAAACCGTAAATTTCATAATCATTGAAACCTTTTGTCAAACCATTCCCCACATCCATCAATCTCGTGGGATGATGGACACTTTTTCTAGACATGCATATAAAATACATAATTTTTTCTTCAAACTGTTCACAGCAATTCCATTTCATGGGAATGATGTGTGTAATGTCTCTACAAAGCATATATAAAACACATGCTTAGGTTCTAGGATTTTGATCATGCTAGTGTTATGGGCATTTGGGTTTGAATCTGGATTGTACACTTTTACACATATTCTTTTTTGGATGCTCTATGACCTAACTTTTCCCATTTTTCAATAACATACAAGCTTTAGAACATGTCCTTTGGATAATAGGGCAGCCTTATTGTAGTGTAGGGATTTCATGGAAAAGATGGACACATGTATAAAATGCATGCTCAAGGTCTAGGTTGGGACCATATGTAATGTCCCTTTTTGGGATTATCTTGTAATTTTCCCTAACACAAGGATTTGATATTTTAATGAGATCTGCTGCGAATGAATATAACTCTTCTGCTGTTCAATCTGTTGTATACTTAATTTATTATGAATGCCCAATCAGATTTGATCGATGATCTGCTTATACTGTTATACACTTTCTTAAAGTCTGCTCATAAAATTTGATTTCATTGATTTCAGATCTGCTTACGAGTTTTCTCTTATTCGATGCTTTTTCCTTTGAATGGACTGCTGTTTATACTCAGATATCTCTGTATGAGAACTCCCCCTTAATTCCATTTGATCATTCTCCCTTTATACCACTTCAAACGATGCAATTCGTCCAAGGAGGGGCGACTTTCCTAAGAGCTGTGACTTTTGGAAGGGGTCGGCCTTTTCACCCAATAAACTTAGTTTATTTGACTATTAATTTAACTCCCTTAAGAGGCAGCTGCATCAAAGGATGTGACTCCTTAATGAGGCTCTTATTTAAAGTGAATTGACCCTGTTAAGGGTGGTGATGCTTCTTAAAAGGGACGGACCCTAAACAATAATTTAGCAGGTTGGCCATCTTGTAGATAATTATTTTCGGCCTCTTGTTAATAATAATAATTATTATATTTCTTTATCTTAGTTGGCCCTTCAAATATTACTATTATTTTACATCCTGGTCAGCCCTACTATTATTAAATATTCTGGTTGGCCCTTTGTGAAATGCTGCTTAGGAATTACTGACATTTACCCTAGTCAGTCTTCTAGGTTATTATTCACTCAGTTTGCTATTTATAATTGTTGCAATCTGGTTAGGGGCATGACAGTCCGCCCTTCCCAAAATTGCTTGTCCTCGAGCAATGTCAATTTTATCCAAATCCTTTCAATGTGAGGATCTTGTTGTGACATTTTAACACATTGCCTTATTACAAATGGCGACCCCCACTTTTTGCTTGTTAGCATAGCTTGGCAATAGTTTTGCCTCCTAGCTCTTAAGGAAGGTGATGTCTTGTCAGTTCGAAAGAATAATTGATCAATTCTTGAAATGACTTAGAGTGCGAGACCTTTGTCCTTGGAGTTGGATAAATCGAGTAAGGAAATTCAATAAGTCTAAGGTCAGGAATGGGTAACTTGAGTCAGGAATTCCAAGCCCAAGATAGGAATTGAGCGTGCAATCCACCGTCTAGACTAGGAAATCTCCTTATTTTGAGATTATGTGCAATTGTTCCAAGGAATGAAAATGGAAGACCAAGGGTGTGAGAAAGTTAGGAATTCAAATGTCAAGTGAAAGTTGTCAATGTCGTCAAGACAAGTTGTTGAGCTGAAATGCTAAGTGTGAAAAATGGTGGAAAATCTTAACGATGTGACAATCTTGAGGTCGGATTTTCCAACCTTGACAAGATAAGAAAATAGAGAAGATTTTGTGAAAATTCCTGGACAATAGTGCAATTGCGCTCCCTTAAGAAGGAAATTTCCTCTTAGTATCTCAAGTGCGCTCAAGATTTCCTTTCAAAACATTACAAATTCCTTGTCAAAGGTGAAATCACACCCATATGACAATAATTTCTTGTCATATGTAAAATTCCACTCAAGTTTTCCTCTCCTATGAGGATTTGTGCTAAACATTCCTCTCCTACATGAAAACTCACCCAAGATTTCCACTTCCAAGTGGGGATGCACTCAAAATATGCTCACCATTCCATGAAAGGTGTGGAAATCCGCTACACTATGGTCTATGCATCCTTATCAATCCATTTGAAGCACTCAATTGTGCCTAAGGTAATGAAAGATAAATCAAGTGATGCAAAATGAAGAGTGCTGTTGCACTAGGTAGGAGAAATCCCGCCCTAGAAACATTATTATTTCCTTTCTTCCTAGTAAGGAAATTCGCTCAAGAAACTTCTTAGGTTGGCCAAGATTTACAAGCTAGAGGGTGAAACTGCCTAAGTCTTAAGGAAGAGGGCGGAATTTCCTTACCCTATTGCAGTCCCACCCAAGGAAAGAGCAATAAGGAGAGTGAAATTTTCCTCTCTCCACTGCAATCTTGCTCCCTTCATTTCATTGCATGGTAAAGGGAGAAATCCGCTCAAACAAAATTTCCTTCCCCCCTCTAAGTCGTGCCCAAGGACATAACAAGTCAGCCTCCTAAGGGATAGTGCATTCGATCAAGATGTTATACAAGTTGGCCTTAATACGGTTAAGGAAAAATAATTTAAATGTTAATGAATGTCAAACAAGGCCAACCTGATTGAGAAATATAGGTGAACATGTATATAAAGGAGGTCAGCTTCAAATCATTTTCATCATTTACCAATCAATTCAAAGGCGAATCAAGGCAGAATAAGGCAAATAAAGACAGAATAATTGCAAATCAAGGAGCAATAAATACAGTTCAGGCATTAAAAAGGCAATTCAAGTGCTAATTGGAGGAGATCAAATGCGCCTTGAAGCAAATTTCAAATCAGACTGAGTAAATTAAGAAGCAGAGCAGACTTCAAGGTGAATTGCAGTAGGCAGAGAGGTGTGAGTTTCAGGATTGCAGATGCATTTTCAGACCTGAGACTTCCATTTCCAGACTTAAAATGTCATTTCCAGATTTGTGAGGGAGGTGTAAAGTGTTTTGTCAAACATTTTTGTATTGTTAGGATAAATTATGTCTTACAACTTCAAGTTCTTCAAAACTGGTTTAAAGGATAAGCATTCAACTTAGAGTTTTGAAATTAACATATGGTTGATTCATGAGTGTTTGTTCTTCTTTCAGAAATCATTGCTAGATGAGGGAAAACAACATAAAGAAGTTCAAGTACTCAGCATTACAAGAAGACCAAGGAGGACATTGCTACACTAAAAACTTCAAAGCAGATTCAAGACATTGCAACATGAAAGACAATACAAGCTCAAGGGATGGACCAATGAAGGAAGACTTCCAACATCAAGACCTACACTTCATCATTTAAGAATATCAAGATATCTAGTGAAAGGCCCTACAAAGGACTTCACAACATTTGCAAGG
Organism: Cryptomeria japonica; assembly: GCF_030272615.1. NCBI lineage: Eukaryota > Viridiplantae > Streptophyta > Pinopsida > Cupressales > Cupressaceae > Cryptomeria > Cryptomeria japonica. Next base: position 346,035,657 of record NC_081412.1, on the reverse strand, counting down.
ACAAGCACAAGAACTTCAAAGAAGATGCACGGAAACAATCCAAAGGCTGAAGGAACTCAACCATGTGGATGGAGATAAGAAGAACTTCACAACTTGTTGGGAGACTAGTTCAAGATCAAGGAAGCGGATGGGAGGATGATTCCACAATGCAAATAAGGAAAACCACATGAAGGATATTGCTCTACACCAAGGACTCAATAACATGTGAGGATGCAACATGGCGAAAAATACAACATCAAGGTTAAAGACAACAAGGATGGTGCAAGACAACGTCAAGGTTTTTAAGACGATAAAGAGGAAGTGATTACAGCATCAAGGATTTAATTACATCAAGGAGAATCCCAAGATAACATCAAGACAAGGTTTAAACGTCAATGGGATGATGTCAAATCAAGAGCTACACCAAGGAATCCAAGTCCAAGGTAAGGAATTTCAAGATTAAAGCTTGAGGAGGTAGATGGAATTTCAAGATTCCAAGGATGAGGATGACAATGTGGAATTAAGGCATCACAAGCGAAGGAAAATACCCAAATGTGAAGATGAAAAGTGAAATGTGATCAAGGAAAGACAAGATAATCTCAGAAGACTTGATCAAAGATGATGCAATTTGGGAATAAGAACCATCACAATCAATCAGGTAAGATAATGATGTTGAATATCAAGAGATATCTACGCTAAGGTGATACCCGGTCATCATCAACCAATCCGGTGATGCCATGTCAAAATGTGTGTTTACTAAGTGAAAATTGTGACGAAAATCATGTCTTTGCTTTGTCTAGGGTTTTCGGCGAGTTTTCTGTGATTTTTTGCCGAGTTGCAAAGAAATATTGGTGACTTTTTGCCCTAAATGCAGCCATGAGTTAACTTGCAAGCTGCTATTAGGGCTTCTGAGTGGCGAGTTTTACTTTTCACAGACTTGGCAACTACTTGCAGAGTCTACGAACTATGGAAAAGACCATGAATTATAGAGATTTTAAGGCATTGAAAACTTGTTCATGCACCCCTTAATAAATAATTTTTAGAGAAACAATAAACTAATCAATTAGAAGCTACTTTGACCACATACATAAGTATTCATCAACTACATGAGTAAAAAATGAATTTTAACTTTTAGCTGAAGGAAACAACATTGTTAGATATATAAATTTAAAATTATAAATAATGTTAAATGTATACAAATCTTATGATATCCACACAACATCGAAACAAATCAAAACTAAAAATATAAGTCTATGGCTCAGAGAAGATTGTATCACTAGTACCAACATTGCAAGAAGTCTTGTGCTAGTGTTTAAGATAGGTCTTGGATGATGATGCAGCCGTGATATTTGCTTGTGTCTAAGTGGCACCCAAGGGGTCTCCTCGTGCTTTATTTTTTTGTGCTCTATCCTCCTCTTCCATGGCTATTGGTTCTACCTCACGATCCACTTGATCAACCCATACAAGGTCCTCATCATTGAAGACAAGATTGTCAACCTTGGTGTTCCAATCATTGTGGTTCAACCTCCTCTAGATTGATGGGAGATAAGTCAACATCCAAGATTTATTTGTGATGAATGTGAAGGTTGTAATGAACAAACACAAGATCATTCAACCTTTGCACTAGCAAAATATTTGGATTCTTGGAGTTTATTTGCTCACATCCTAAAGTACTACATGGTTGGCTCAAGACACAAACTACAATCCTTTTAAAATTTGGTACCTTAGCACCGAACCTTTCTCATCATGCATCTGAAATGAGAAGAAATACAAATCAATCTTGCTGTCTAAATTTGAGTTTCACTTTCAATATTAATGTAAACGAGGGAAAAGTTGCAATTTTAAAACTAAAATTATGTCTTTAGTAGATTTTTACTTGCCTTCAATGTTGTCCAAGCTGCCTTGCATATGTTTTGTGCAAAGAGGTCTCCTTGTGCAACCCCAAAGATCTCTATCTTAGTTATTATTGTGGCTCCAACCAAAGAATTAGGTGCCATTCGCTCTATGACTATGTAGAGCCCACTGAAGACCTCCTCATTGGCTTTGAAATCTGGGTTTTATGGTTTTTTTTGTTATCCATTTTTAACTTTTTCTTTCCACAATCATGCTCGGGTCTAGCTCATGAGGCTTGCCAGGTATTCGAGTCTGGAGTTCCCAAAACCTAGTCAAGGTCACTCACCCTAGGACTCGCCAAGTCTTGGCAAGTCTAGGTGAGTTTTGTAACAATTATATATATAGCTCATTTGCTTTTTTATTGAAAAGTCACACAAATCCGTTCAAGGCTGCATTTCTACACGTAGGTCCACAAAAGTATGCAATTTTTAAATAGAAAACATGCCTCCTCCTATCATTGGCACACAGAATTATAGGCTGATTGCAATTTTTATAACTTAAACATTGTTGTTTGAAAATTGCATACCTTTCCTTGTATTTGAAAACTTGCATATGTGCTCATGAGTGTGCATAGTTGCATCTTATTTGTTTTTGAGAAATTATTCATATACCTTAAGGCATGTGCTTTAACATGTACGTACACCTTGCACTTAGTGAGAGTAGGATTTGCACCTGGTATGGTGTGTGTTGGCACTAAGGGATGCAACTTTAACTTGGAAAAGTTTGTGTCCATATCATATGGCCACACCATTTCTCTATGACTGCAAATCTTAACTTGAAACTTCATGTCTACCTTTTACACTAGTGTACTTCTCCATACTGAAATGATGAAGATTGAAGCCTTGATGAAGCTTTGTAATGTAGTCACCATTCAATCTCCTTGGCCGCTATGAAGAATGCACTTGAAAGCTTCTTTTTGTTGTTCTTGCAAAGAGAAGGACGAGAGATGACAAAAACAACATTGACAAACAAGACAAAGATTTGAAATAGGACCACTTGATTTGCTGAAAAGACAAGGATTTAGCTTGAATTTTGAGACTATGAAAATTTATCAGCTTAATCACATTATTGTATTACATTATTTGGAATAATACAAGCTTGGGTCTCTTTGGAGTGAAATATTTCTTTGCAAAAGTTTCTCCATGTATATTTGATGTTTATAATTTGTGTTTAATGAGTTTCCTAATTTGTTATATTACTTCTCCATTGTTTAAATGATTAATAATTTATTGGCTTAATCACATCATAATTGGATTAGAGCTCTATTGTTCATTATTTCCATTGTGCTGTTTGTAGAAGCAATTTATTTTTAAAAAAATCCCAATTATACCTGAGTTTTTGCAAATTGGTCTCTCAAGTGATTTCTTCCCCCCCCAAAAAATCGTCTTTTTGAAAAACTGCTGAATGTGATTTTCAACAATTTTTGAGCATTTAAATCGTGTAAAGATCCCGTTTGAAACCTTAATCAATCTCCTACAAACTTGTGAAACTCTCAAAACCTACGAAATGGCAAAATATTTTATGAATAGTGTAGTTGTGCGATATTTTCAGGGCATGTCTACAAACAAGAGCTCATCAAGATGTGCATAGAAGGCGTAATTAGTTGCAAACTTGTAGGGAGTTGGTAGGCGGTGCATTTGAGTTAATGGCAGGCAATTTTTGTTGTAATACCGCTGCAAATACATTCTATAAATTCATGCCATATAAATAGTATTTACACAAAATTCAACCCACTCATACAAATAGATGGATAATTTGTTAAATAAGATTTTCAATGTGCACATTACAAGGATCTTTCAATTTAAATTAACAAGATAAAAAATGTTAAATCTGTTTTATTTTGATGGGGTTTCTATGCAAAGAGATATTATTTTACTGTTATGATAGTTGAATGGTTTGTATTCCAAGGTTATATTTTAGCTCACCATTCATACTTCATATTTTGTGTCTGCTTTATCATGGCTTAGTTTTATCTATATTTAGATGCTAGGATTTTGTCAATACTGTCAATACACAGAGGCACAAGGTTTAATTTTATGTCTACCTCTTTTCTGCATCAAATCTAAATAAAATTTTCAATGTGCACATCACATGGATCTTTCAATTTAAATTAACAAGTTAAAAAGTGTTAAATTTATTTTATTTTGGTGGGGCTTTCGTCCAAAGAGAGTATTTTACCATTATGACATGTGAATGGGCTATAGTCTAAGGTTATATTTTATCTCGTTGTGTCTACTTCATATTTTATGTCCACTTTATCATGGTTTAATTTTGTGTCTTATCTTGATTTTCTGCACAACTAAATTGTTATTGTGAAGATTGGTTGGTTTATTTGGTTCAAACAACATTTGATGGTCTATCTTTTTCTACAATGGTAGCCTTGTAAATCAGTTCTTTGAAAAGAAGTAATCTGTATTCCTAGCTAAACGGCTTGAATTTAATGCTAACTTAGGCTCTTTGTGCTCTTTGTCATATCATTGCTTTGCTTGATGAATATGACAATGCTATAGTTTCATTTTTTTCACAGTCTCATTATTAGAAGTGAAGAGGTAATGCTATGAGTAGGTCCTCTTTGTCTTCATATCATTTTATCCCTCTCTCAAGTTGTACAAAAATCCTTGGCTGCATAAAAACATCAGCCTGATGTTTGTATGTAACATCAGCTTATTTTGATATTATGCATATCCATCCTAAAATGTGTTTTGTGTCTATCTTCTACTTATACTTTATATGAGTCAGTACTTTGAGTAGATTTGAAGGTTTGGTTTAATAGCAAAGGTTTTGAATGTGACTTGGTTTTGTATCTTGAATCTTTGAAAATGGATAACCTATACCCATTCAACTCTACCTGTTATGAGAAATGGTTTTCTATTATTGATTGATTAGATTTTTATTTGGATGATATATTCTTTGAAGTTTCCTTCTTGAAAATTTCTCAATGATAAATTGTTTTTTTCTTTTATCCCTTTGGGATGCAAACATGTTTATTGTAGTTGTTTTGAGGTCTTACCTGTGTTACCAAAAGACGTGTCTCCGACCTTGTAGGACTTGTCTTAGAGACCAAGACGCGTCTCTGGTACCGGACACCTTGCCTGAGACGTCTTTGGTTGCAGGAGACTTTCAGCCATGGTCTTTCAAAGACTCCCACCATCTCCTACATAAATAAAACAAAAAAGCCTAAAATTTAAAAGTTAAATGCATTGGGAAGTTGGATTAGAAACACACTGCAAAAGGCAATACAAGAGTTGACACAAGGAAGGAGCCAACACGAGTTGACAAGATCACAAGTATTTGCCATTTGGCTATTTGTAGTTTGATGCAAAACTCAAAAGATATTCATATTTATATTCTTGCTACTATTTTTTTAATTCCTTTATGCAGACTCTATGGTATTTACAATGAGGGTTATTTCTACTAGTTCCACGAGAGTTAGGAATTTGGTTGTGATAATACATTTTCTTTCTTCGTTCTTGTGAGTATGTCTTTATTCATATTCTCATATATATAATCACACAGAATAGCGAAGAATTTGCAGTGTTGAAAGATTCAACTTGGCGGTTTTGGCCCTTGCCTTTAGTTTTCTTATACACTTTGTTGAATTTGATTGATTCCTATGAAATTCCTTTTCTTCTGATGGATGTTTTAGTTCTAGATGAACTCTTCTCTCCTTTTATCCTATTATTTTGGATTGCTGTTGGGTGTTTGATACTTCCTTTTCTCCTGAATTTTTTTCATTGCATGTTTAGTATTTGGGCATACCCTTGCCAAAGGATTAGCAATGTTGAAAGTGTTGGGTCTCAAATCAACAGATTGGATAGGTTCTAAGGAAATGCCAACTCCTATGATCAAACCCTCCAATTGACTTGGCCAACATGTAGAGTGAACCTGTTTGGTTGCTAACTCTCTCACTTTAGGCTCTGCAGGACCTAGGCGGGTATACCTATTCACTGAATGTCTCCAATAACCAGTGCTTTTTATAGCAGATGTATTATCCTAATCTGATATCTCCTGATCTTTGAAATGGCATGAGTTCCTTGAATGGAGATATAGCAGATGAGTTCAAGATTGTTGTTGTAGAAGCTATTCGATCTATGTTTCCTAACTACTTCTGTTTGCTTTTAAAATAACAAATGGTGAAATATAATGATGAGTGTAATCTGTTTTGACCAGTGCCTTCTTTGCTGTTTGGGCTACAGAGTCATTGTACTTTCTTCAGGACTTATTATGCGAGCCTGTGAGACAGTTTTTTAATCCACCCTTTTGTAGACCTGTCGGTTATTATTTCTTTTGAGATCAATTTGAATGCTTATATCATGTGCTGATTGAATGAATTTTAACCCTACCTTTAAGGGACCAATCAATGAAGTACTGCAAGGAACAATTACAATTCGCAAGCAAAACTTTTGTTTCAACGTTATAACATGAAGCACAGATTTGATTTCAAGAATATGAATAACCTTATCACTTTAGATAATATCACAGACGATTGCCAAGACAAAGTGAAATAATCCACAACACATACGCAAAGAAAAGCAATAGTTCATAGCATGTATTCCATCGAAATTTGTAAAACTTACAGGCTGTCATACATCGCCATCTTCTTCTTATCTAATCACTATCACCCTACATTACAAAAATCATTCTCATATATATATGAGGATGAAGGCTTTTCATGAAGAGACACGACTTTTCACAATACTAATCGTTAATTTGAATATTTCTAAACTTAAGCAAAAAGAGATTCAGGAGCCCCAAATGATGAATGTAATCATCGTCTTTGAAGGTTTTGATTCGAGGAGTTTGTTTCTTCAATTCATCTCCCAGCGACAGATACTTGAATATTATCTGGTTAACAGTAGGGGCCATATCCTTACTTCGATCTATCTCTGACAAGGCCCAATCCCTGACGCTGATGAGCTCTTTTTGCAAATCCTCCAGGGATATCACTTCTCCTTCTTTGTAGACGGAAGGCATTCCAACGGGTTTCTCATCATCCAATTCCTTCAGGTCTCTTCTTAGCATATCTTCAAGTTTGATATGATTTTCCATATACGCAGTCCCCTCGGCTTTTTCCTCTGGTGTCATGGCATCGACATTGTTTAGTACTTCATGTAGTCGTGCTTTTAACCTCTCATGCTCTGTTAACGCTTTTATCGTTCCATTGTATACTTTCCAATATGGTTCAACCTGTAAGAGCATGGTGTTAAACCGATGTCCGATGATATCATTGACCAATTTGTCCATCTTTTGTTGGATACTGTCTGCGCGTTTATTTGCCTTTTCTGCTTGATACTTCCAGTACAGAGCATCAGAGACATCGTCCAAGCTACGTCCCGCGGGGTATGAGGTGTACTCGCTGATAGGAGTCCCTGTCTCTAGTTGCAATACTTTTGCCTGCAACTTTTGATTTTCCTCTTTAGATTTTTCATATAACCCCTTATATGTGACGTTCTCTCTGACCAAAAACTCTGTCTGGTCTAGGTTCAATCTTGCAACATCCAGGTTGAGCTTTGCAGTGACCCTAGGATCAGTTTTCCCAACTTGATGAACCATGAGGTGTCCAAAGGTTTCTTCAATGTCTACAATGATAGGCCTCTTCCCCTTTGGATATAGTGCCCACTGTAGGAGAGCTTTCTTGTCTGGATCATATCCAGAGCCTAGGAACAATTTATCTATCTCCTGAGGCAACACCTGTTGATTCAAATCTTGTTTCTTCAGGAAGCCATCAAATAAGAGTGCTGAATTTATATCCCAACCGGAGAAGATGATTACACCGGCCTCTTTTAATAATTTCCTCCCTTTCTCAGGAGTCATGTCTTTCATGAGGACATCAATTTCATCCTGTAATCTCTTCATCTGTTCCTCCTCTGGTCTTCCAGCCATGCTTCGTTTTACATGAGCTCCTTTGTATTGGTACAAAAATGAGAGGAACTCCCTAGAAGAGGCAAATCCATCATCAGCAACGAAGTCTTCATGCTCAGTCATTCTGATATCAACAACATCCTTGATGTTAATCTCGCCAGTGTCCATATTCATTTCTGCTTCAAAACCAGGAGGATAATCTTCCCTAGGAGAATCAGGTGGGATACTACTGGCAGTCGACTTTGGTGACATGTGAGCTAGGGGCTGACTGTCCTTCTCAGTATTAATGAAATGAAGGAATTGCGAAGGCACTCTGTGCATAATTTCTGCTTCATGTTGAAGCAGCCTTTTAGCTACTTCCAGAGGATCTTGGAGATTTCCAATTAGGTCTCCATCTATCATTCCCCTTGCCCTTTTCCATTTGTAGGCCTCCCAAACTAACTCACTCTTTCCTTTTAAAGCTTTGGCCTCCTCTCGTTCAAGGTTCTTAATCAAGTCATCTGGCATTTTGGCCACATGTATTCCAGCTTTGAGTTTTTGTGATGCCCTGGCAGCTCTTATATATCCTTCAGGATCGAAGTTTTCCCTAGGCTCACCCAGAGTCATGCCATAATAGTTTAATTTATTCTGAAGTAAATGATAACTTTTTGAACTCTTAACAATGAAATCAGAGAAGACTAATAAACCTGGAAGAATAGATTGTTTACCGAAGTCTGTAAGATGCTTAGCACTGGCAATAGATAATTGTCTGATAATTTCAAGGCTAGCCACCCTGTTTGGCACCGTAATCGGAAGCATGTGGGGTTGCCCTTCATATCCAAATACCCTTATTTCTGTGTGATTATCATGGCAATACCAATCACCCCAATTATGATCAATCTGTGACTCTGGAGAGAAGTCCTTTGGTCTGAGGAACCTCTTGATTTCAGGGGACAAAGTGTAATCCCTGTGTTGCCCAAAAGCTGCACTAAGAGGTTTCACAAAGTATTCTTGAAAGTGCCAATATTGGTTGTTCATGAACCTCTGGTCCCATGCAGATACCCATAATTGAACTGGCTTCTTCAGACCATTCTTATCATAAGATCTAATGCTGAACTCATCTGACCAAAAGTTAATTTCTTGTCCACAATAAAGAATGATATGCATTAACAAGGAGTACAATGAAAAATGAATATTCACAAGGTCCCCTTTCATCTTTTCTAATCCATGATTTAAGGCATCTGCAACATAAGTGGCAAAATCAAATGACCTAGGGTCCTTTGACTGTAAGTCAGCACACAGAACCATAACCCCAATATCCATGAGTGGATGAGCCTCTAGGCCTAGTACTTGGGCTGCAGCATAATATGTATACTTGAAATATGGATGGAAGTGGTTGACATCAAACGGCACCTTGTCATCTTTGCCAAACGGAACAAATGACCCACCCACTTTTGGCCTGTGAACAGGTAGTCTCCAAGTCCTGTAGATATTTTCCAAACTAAAGAATTCCTGTGAAAGTTTCTTCATATCGATATTCTCCTCTACTTCCCAGTCCAAATCAAAGACCATATCAATAGTCTGTTTGTTAATTACTACTAATGTATTCCCTCTGTAATCACATATGGTTTTGGTTCTGGGGTTGTAGCAATCTACCAGAGCTTTCATCAATTCTACGTCTACAAACACATTTGGGACTACCAATTTGCCTAAGTTCTTCTTCCATAGATTACTTATGGGTTCTGGTGCATCCCTTCTTTTGTAGCCAAATAAGAATAACTCATGCCCTCTGATTTCAATCCAAATGTCTCCTAGATTCTCAAATCTATCCTCTAATCCTTCTTCTTCACTTTTAATCTTTTTGGACCTTACGCCAGACGATGGACACTGGTCTAACAAATCCTGAGTCAGAGCTCTCCCTTCTTTCTTTTGTCTCTTGGGCTTCTCTTCAGGGTTCAGCTCTTTTCCTTTCCTACTCCTTTTAGAAGAAGAAGACGAAGGTTCCATAATTACAGTAAATACGAGAGACAACACTTACTTGGAAGAATGCTCAACTCTTCTGGCTATCGTTCGCAAGTCTCTGCAAGTTCTTCGCAATTCTCAGTGTTTTAGCATCGATCTGGTTCTTACGAAAATTCACTCAGTTCAACTGTAATCGTATGGGCCACTTGTGCACAGTTAATGTTCTGCATCTATAACGGCTACTCAAGTGTTTAAACTTAATTGCAGATGTGACACTCTTCAATTGGGCCTTTAACTCTTTCGCGGGAAGTACAGTTCGCTCAAAGTGCTCATATTTCAAGTTATCGATGAAACCCTTGTCTTCGGCCGAGTGTTTAAATCTTCCATCGAAAGCTCATTTTCTTCGATGCTATTGTTTCGGCGAATAGCTCATGTCGAGAAGCCGCTTTTAAGACTCATCGAAATCAGTCTTTCATCGATAAACCCCTTTTTCGATAAGTCACTTGCAATTTCCATCGAAATCATTCTTTTCGGTGAGTTTCTTTCTTCGGTGAAGGCCTATGTATGTTCATCGATATCCTTTTTTCATCGATATCCCTCTTTATCGATGAAACAACTTTGCCTTTGTTCGACGTCATGTTCATCGATGAAAACTTGCATTTCGATGAATGCCTTTTGAGTTTCTTCGGTAATGATATTCCTTCGAAATCACCTTTTGCCTTTTCGCCTTTTGCTTTTACCTTTTCGATGAAACTTGGGGTATCGATGAACGGTTCTTTGTATTCATCGAAGGTAACCTTTTGTCGAAATACTTTTGCATGGTGCTTTACGTACCTCTTTTCGATGAAAATACTCTTTCGATGAAACGTCTTTTGCAGTGCTCGATACAATTTGCTGGCCGAAACATCCTTTAGTCTTCATGCTTATGGAAACATACATTTTTTTATATATTTTTATTTTCAAATATAGTGTTCAACAGAAAGTTCAATGTCATGATATTTTCTATAAATTATTAAATTATACGAAAAAATGGCGTCTCCAAGTATCCCTATCTCCTATTTAAAAAAATAGACATAGCAGTACTAGTACCAAACTTCTGTATCAGTACCAGTACCAGTCTCCTGACAACCTAGGGTCTTACTAAGTTTTTGAAGGTTTCAGAGTTTGTTATGATAGTGCAGTCTCTATGATTGAACTTTCTTTTGATATTAATAATAATCTGGAATGCAGTTGTTGTATTTTACCATCTGCTTACATCATACAACAAGACTAGAGGTTTACTCACATATCATTCAGCAAAAATGTTTTATTTTTAACTTAGCAATAACTTTATCAACTAAATGCAAACTTTACGAAAGAATCATTTGCTAGCATACACTACATTCTGCTATTTTAGACAAACTTTTCATCTGGACAATTTATGGGCTACACTCTCTATTTTAGACAATTCATGGGCTAAACTCTATTTTTTTTGCTTTCTATATCTCTGTGCTATGGAAATGCCTTTAGATTTCGAAAACAAGTATTTTTTCTCTCTCTTTTCAACATTTTTTACAGTTTTTTAATCTTATTTTTTCCCTAATTTTTTTTTGCTGCTACAGTCCTGTTACCCTATTATTTCAAGAACTTGTATAATAGCCCTAGCAGATGCATGACTGTCCTAGTGTTTTGCAACTGCCAATTTGTATTAGCTAACAGTTCCACAATGTGCGGCTGAATGAGCAGATAAAAGGGTAGGTTTCTAAGAGGAAACGATTCCTTTTGTATCGCCCCTTTGTTTGCATTTATAGATTGTTCCATATGTACCCAGCCAGCTTTCATTTATAGGCAATCCCAAGGATCGAAAAATCACAAATGCAGCTCTTTTTCTGTCATTTTGAGATGTTCTGCTCTTGTGAGCTTGTCATGCCCCTGCCATAGCACCAGCAGATTATTACAAATTGCACTCTTCAAGGGAATGAGAGACTCCTATATACTGATCAGATCCCTGAAAATAACCTAACATTTAGCAAATACTGGCCGACAATTCTAATACTGGTTGGCCATTCTATTCTTAGATACTAGTTGGTTACACTTATAATAATTCCAAGTGACTAGCATAAATGACATTTAGAGGCCAACTCAGGAATATTTTTACTAGAGGCCGACTCAGAATTATTCCTCTTGAGCAGTAGCATGATTAATGTTAAGATGGCCCATGGAGTTATTTACCTAAGAGCTGACACAATAAAAAGGTTTTGGGCAGTGATGGAAGTGATGCACCCTTTGGTTAAGGGTTGTGATGGTAAATAAGGTGGTGACTATTCATCCCACCATGGAAGATATAAAAGGGGGGAGACCTACCCATTTGGGGCCATTGAAGGGGCATCGAAGGAATGGAAATACGAATTTGATCTATAATCAGAAAACAGGTCTGACTTGAATAATAAGACAGCAATCAGGAGATGACCGTCTAAATGAATATCTCCCTTCAAAGAAGTGTGTCTCCCCAATAAGATATGAAGGTACAAAAAATATAAGATGTAAGTTATACGAATTTCAGCAATTTAAGCAGATTTAGGAGGAATATACACATATTTAGAACAAGGAACATATGTAGATCTAGAAGAATAATATATGCAGATCTTAAATGGGATATATGCAGATTTGTAAAGTAGTAAAGACAGGTTTGAGAAGTACGAGAAAGGTGAAGATTAATTAAGAAGTGGAAGGATCAAAATCAATGGAATAAGATTTCTGAGTCTGAGTTGAGTTCAGAAAATAAGGCAGCCATCTATGATATATAATAACGTGATTGCAATCATATCTTGGATTAGTGAGATGCAACAATACTGGTTCCCTCGATTAAGTAGCTCACCCAAGCTAGTTAGCTTGTGGGTCAAGAGGTCGAATTGACTTGGTTGGTTGTTCCATGCTCTTGGGCTTAGTTGTGATGAATCATTATCCGGGCATCCTTCAATTAAGTAGCCCACCCCAAGTTGGTTAGCTTGTGGGCCAAAGGGTCAAATTGACTTGGTTGGTTGTTCTGTGCTCTTGGGCTTAACTATGAGGACAGTCTCCAGGCATCCTACCAGGTCTTCCCCTTAAATTCCTACTATGATTGGCTGTTGGAAATATGCTAAGAATTGGATTCAATGCATTTAGGATGTGGGGGGGGGCGGAGCGCAGGGGGTTGGGTGAATCAGTATAATGTCGAACTTTTACTTTTTCAACTTAACGACAAGAGCACATAATGTAATCCCAAAGCATATTCATTTCATATAAATATTCACATGAAATTTAACTACCATGTAACACAAGTGTTGATTGTAATTAGGTAGGAGGGGAGGATTCCAATTGCCTTAGGCAACATTGGAATCCGCCCAAAGGGCTGCAACATTGGAATCTGCCCAAAGGGCTGGCCCCTCTTTAACGTGTAGGGCTGGGCCCTCTCTCACACGCCACTCCCTAAATACTCACGTCACACTAAGGAAACGTGCTCCCCATAAATAGGGCTGACCCTATAAGGCAATTCGCTCAAGGAAAAGATATTAATAATTAAAAGCTATTATTAATGTAAAAGCTGACCTAACTAGATCTCTCACCTCATATAAATAAAGGTCAACTTCACTTCATTCATAACTCAACACATCTACTCTCTCATGCATGCGAATCTGATCTGAAGGACAGCAAACTTGAATCTGATCTGAAGGACAACGAACTTAGTCTTTTATCTGCTGGGCATAAAGCGATCCATCTCTGCTGCTAAGGGAGTTACCTTTATCAAGCAATCTGCCATTTGAATGACCTGCTGTTCTGAACTTGACTACAGTCATCAGCTGGAGACATACAAGCCATTTCAAGATCAAATCCTTGGTTGATGATTGATACAACAAAAAGGCAGATCTGAAACTGATTAAGGGGCAGATCCGAAACCACTTGAAGATGCCATTAGCCCTAAGGGTAAACTGAGATATGAATGACCTGCTGTTCTGAACTTGACTACAGTCATCAGCTGGAGACATACAAGCCATTTCAAGATCAAATTCTTGGTTGATGATTGATACAACAAAAAGGCAGATCTGAAACTGATTAAGGGGCAGATCCGAAACCACTTGAAGATGCCATTAGCCCTAAGGGTAAACTGAGATAAGTATTGTAATCAGATTACTACTCATAATCCATAATCAGATCTGAGGATCTTTTCTGGCTGGGTTTTTCCTCCTAGGAGGTTTTCCCAGGGTACTTGTGTGTTTTGTGTTCTTTTTGTTCATTTCTCTACTTTTGTTTAATTCTGGAAACTCCTAAAACACTAACAGCAATTAATAGTAATCTGGAAATTAAAGATAAATTCTATTTTCTGAGTATTGTATTAATCTAAAGGACTAAAATCAACAAGTAGAACATAGGATATATATGTGGAAACCTTTAACGGAGAAAACCACGACAAAATATCTTCCTTATATATAGGAAACTTATCTTACAAATTCGTAGGTATCAACCCACTAGAGGCACCAAACCTCATTCTTTTCATGAGTGCTTAACCCACTAGAGGCACCAACCCCTCATTCAAATTTCAACCTTTAAATTGATGATGGATGATCCTATTATACTATAATTCTTCCTCTCAACTTATTCTTCAAATCTGCTATGAAATGATCTCTAACTCCTCATATAAATCTGCTATAAAACTCATATAAATTTGCTATATAACTCCTTTATCCTTCTCATCAAACCTGCAATCTTATCTTTTCATCTTCCTCTTATCAAATCTGTATTACATTGAGGAACATACTCATCATTCATAACTAATTTAAATCTTCCTTACATACCTTCAAACTATGCCTTCTATCTAAAAGACATGCATTTTTATATTTCTCCACACCCCAACACACACTTTTATATTTTACTCACACATACTTCTCTACCCTTTTTATATATAATATTTTCTTTACCACGTGCTCACTTAAAAACTCCATGTTATATTCCTTATGTATAGTGTATACCATCTCGTGCCTTTTCACAAGAGAGGCGAACTTTACAAATGGATCTCCTTTCAAGTTAATAAACAAATGCTAATCTTATGTTTGGTAATAGACACCAAGCATTATCAAATTACATCACTTTGCTTAATAAGATCACACTTTGCATTATAGTCACTTCATATTATTTATTGTTTTTTATCATTAGGAGATCACTGCATTAACAACCATAGTCGCTGCTTCCTTTGTAATGTTTGCTTAACACAGATCGCACTCCTTACTTCAAATGCTTCTTATTTCTGCTTTAATAAGTCTTTGACTTAAGCATATAAATTGCTGACCTTTGTCTTCATAAATCGCTGCCTCTGATTAATTAATTAATCATTGTCTTCTATGACAAAATGATTACCTTCTAATGTAATTTGTGTCTCTTTCCATTAATCGATTTGTCTCCTTTAATTGCTGTTAATGATGTTCAACTTGTTAATGATCTTATCTCCTCCTTATGTGAATTGTTATTTGAAATATCCCCCTTGATTTTTTTCAAATTTTTCCAGTTACAAACATCACAAGCACATGTTAGGGTTAGAAAAATGATAATCAAAATGCTTCTGAAAGGTAACCCTTCCACTTTTTGATCACCAAGAGCCCAATGTGGGAAGTGAGAGCATACGGTGATAAGGAGATTGTTAGCTTCCAAAATTAATTGGAAATTACAATACTAGGCGGCAAGCCAACCCCTTTTGCTTGTCCAGCGGGTAGTAGAAATTATAACAAGAAGTCGATAGTTTGACCAGCCAATCACAATGCCAATGACACTGAAGTAAATAACAATCACTCAACCACTTATTCAGTGGGATGACTGAAAATGATAAATACAATCTACTCAACTGCTTATCTAGTGGGAGGACAACATTACAATAAGAAAGATAGGTGGCAAGGCCAACCTCTTCCACTTACTCAGCGGGTCTTGTGTTACAATTCCAGAAAGAATTAGCTGTTAGTACTACTAATCAGCTTTACAATATATAGCATGAGATTTCAGAATAAGAACATCGCTGCCCATTGCTGCAAATTATAAGATATGCACTCCAAAACCACCAATAACTAACCACTCCAAAAAACACCCTTCTCACTATCAATTTCAGAATCTGATATGCAAACAACAAGCTGGAAATACGCAGACCAGCAACTACAAAACTCACAAAATTGCTCACAACTTTGCTCACACAGAATGAAATGACCCCAAATCAGATGCAAATGAAAACTAGGAGATAGGCGATTAAGCTAGAACTGACAAAACACATCAAACATACCCAAAACTATTTTGCATGTATCCCAAGGCAGCTCCAGCATGGTGTGGTTAGGGCAGAAAATTGATTTGCAATTATAAAATTAAAGACTCCAAGATAAGTGCTAAAAGCTTAGAGGAATGATCGCCTAGAGCATAGAGAAATAACGAGCCAATACCCAGAACCGTCAGAAAACCACACAGAGACTTATGAGCAAAACACACCTACAGCACACTGAAAATCAGCAACCTGGAACACACACACAGCACTCCAAAATTAGAAAACTTCAAACACAAACTTCACAATGAATTCCATCTATTCTCCCCAGTGAAGAACAGTCCCAAGTCTCAGCTAGTCGCTATCTTTCAAGCGAGAAGCCAAGCATTCAATCTAGGAGGAGACAATCCTCGAAGCATCCAATCAGCATTCCGACAACACTTCGTTATAATATTCATGGATACCCAAAATGAGAGCCCAAGGCCTTTATTTATAATCTTCTCTCCAAATCGAACTTCCTTTCCCTCCAATATGGGATTAAACATTGACATTCAAATTTCTTTTAATTTGCCTTTCATTTCATTTCATTCCATCTCCTTTCCAAATCGCCCAAGTGCATAGATGAGTCACTTTATTAAAATTGCCAATAATATAATAAGTGAGCGCTCAACATAAACTTAGGGAAATGACTTCTAAATGTTTTATTTAGCAACAATGTATTTCTCCCTTAAGCAAATATCAAATATACCTGTAAAGTCATAATCCCTTTTAATGAAAAACACCTCCATGGACGTCCAGACTTCGGCTATAAGTTGATAAATTAAATATCAAATCGACTCCCTTAATGTCATACACCATTTACGCCTAGGCCAAGGGGAAAATAATAAAGTATTAAAAAATATTTTAATTGTCATATACCGAATATTGCTCAAAATAATTGAAGGCCGGAATCCTGAAAACTGCACTGCTTGCCATAACTTCTAAATTGGACCATAACAACCTGCCAAAAATAGTACTTACTATAAATAGCACACTACTAAAAATAGTGAGTGTTTCCAAAGTGATTTTTACCAGATTCTGAGCAGTCATCGCAACTTACTAAAAATAGTAAGTCCAAAAAAAGTCTTCAGATTCATTTGCATGTTACACTATCGCGAAGCTCTATGAAAACCCAGAAAAACCCAGAGAAATAAGTTGCTCTTGCGTCCACTTACTAAAAATAGTAAGTTTGCCAAACTCTGCTGCTTGCTATGCATGTAACATCATTGCGAAACTTTCCAAAAACCTAGAAGGAATCCAGAACCCAAATTGACAAACTCCAACATGCAGGCAACCAAAAATGCCGAAACATCCTCCTAGAAAATAGGAAACCCTAATTCTGCCTCTGACTGACCAACGGGTCTTAGAATTGGCCAACAGATGCCGAAACAAACTAGAGCGGACAAGGTGACATTACATTATTCCTTGTATTAATGATTCACTGCCTTATCAATGGTTATCGTAGAGTCGATAATATTGCTTACCTAAATAAGATCGCTGCATAGTAAACCACCGTTTGGGTAGATAGCTCGAGATGCATCCATGATTATCCTTTCTATGTTTGCTGTTATTGCCTCCACAAAATAATTATAGCCTTTAGCCTGTCCTCGAACTCTCCTTCATATTTTTCTCAAGCAATCAGTGATCAACTTGCGATTCATAAATGCCTGTGGAACATCTCCTTGCACTGTACATTGGGCAAGCCCTTCAGATTTTGCAGTCTTGCTAAGACTTGGTTCTCCTATCAACACAGGTTTGTTCTTTGTTCGTATTGAGAGAATCTGGATGCATCCACAAGTTTCATCATCACCTCCTGTGACTAGTTGAAGCTTACTGTGCATTTCAAGATCGCAGCAGATTAAACTATCAGTGCCATTTCATTAATAAGTGCTACCTTATTACTTTACTTCGCTGCTTTATAATATACATTAATTGCTGCTTTCAATATCAATATCACGTGCCTCTGTGTCTTCAATAATCAACCTTGCAGACTAGGCATACAGATTGCTGTGGACTGTGTATTATGTTTAAATCTTTAATTTAAACATATGAATATCTCTATGCCAGTCTTCTCATTTCACCTACTTTCTTCAATGGGAATGTATAACGAACTATTCTGATTTTGCTTTGATATTCATTATAAACATTTAAACAATCTTACATGAGTGCCTTTGACATCAATGACAAATATTTTCAACACATCGAACATAGTAGGTGAACTTTTGCTTAGTAAGTCAGCAGATACTGGACTTTTTGTTAATAATCATTGAACAGAGCTTGCTAGAATGTTGTATCTCACATTTCTCTCCCATGGACACCATCCTCAGCTTGAAGAGAGAAGAGACAAAGGCTGGCACATTATAATATTATATAATTCAGAAAGCTTAGCCTGTGGATTACAAGATTGTTTTTCCTTCCTTCTACTAATGAATGCTTCAATATTTTGCTTCTTCTGGGTTGATGTGCAGTTCCTTTTGGTGTAGGACTGTCTTTAACCAGACATCAGTTAACTTATCAAGGCTTGATTGTCTTGTATATATGGCCTTTTTTGATTGCATGCTGTTCAACTGTTTTTTTTAATGCGTTTCTGAATTAAATCTCAGTAGTAATTATTTCTTTATTTTTTATTTTTGGAAGTTGTAAAGATGTGGAATAATCAATTATTTTAACTTTAGGATTTTCTTTCATCAATGATAGACTGAAATAAACTGGAATTTCAGGTTCCTGTTGTCAACCTTCCAGTAAGGCAGCCTATAAATCGGCGAATGCGTAGGCGTACTGTAGCAAGTACTTCATCAGCAGCTCTAAATTCAGAAGGTTTATCAAATTTAGCCATACCTAATTCTTTACATTATGTGCATTTTTGTTTGGGAATATTAATTTGATAATGGGCTAAAATAGAGAATGAATGTCCTTAGCGTTCTTTGAGATGATAAAGTCTGTAAGGCTTGAAATAATTCACATTTGATATTTCGTTGTTTGTGGAAGTATCTTTAGTGTATCACTTAAGATTGATTTTGATGCATTTCTATTCATACAATAATTAGAACTTCTAGGATATTTTAAGGATACCATGAAGTTTTCATTTGGAAGCTTTTCATCTTTTTGAAACCTTCCATTTCATTAACTTTTTATAATGGGGAGACATGGTCTTAGCTATTTAATTTGCACCTTTTGGTACAAGACAACGAAATAGTGTGTAACGATAAATTTTCTTCGAATTAGAAGGGATAGATCCCTTGTAATGTAAAGCTAAACTAAACTGTAGAGTCAAAGGCAATGACCTCTATCTTTTTACAATATTCATGTGTACAAGTTAAATATTAGGGTTTTGGATCTTAATTGCAAACAAAGTAAAGAAATTGCCTATCATTTTGGTTGTTGGGCAAGGACACATAGCTTAACAATACTTCTGCTCACTAGAAATTTTGAAATAGCTGTGTGTAAAAAATCTATAACATCTATCATTAGGCCTTCTAGGAGATCCTCTAAATATTTACATTCCACCAAGTTTACAAGACATGGACACTAGGGGGATAGGGGTTTGCCTATTTTGGAGGCCCTTTTTTAGGGCATGGATGTTTTTGATTAAGGCAAAAACAAGTTTTGAAGGGACCTGAAACCTTTTACAAGAAAATTATATATAATGTATCATTAAAGCCCAACAAAATAGAACTGACCAGAAAGACAACAAGACTGACAGGAAAACAAGACAAACAGAGAGAAACCCAACCCAACACCATCAAAAAGCCACCAAAACGCCAGCAGAAGAACACAATAGCACTAGCAGAAGAACACAATAGCACTAGAAGAAACAACACTAATCTAGGTTCTTTAAAGTATCAGCAACTTCAGCTTCAAGTCGATTCATCTTCTGGGCCGCTTTCTTCAACTCCAGGATGTCTTGCAGTAGATTAGTAGTCTTCTTCTTCGTACTTGCCCTAGTTCTCTTGCTCGGACCGGAAGTATCCTCAGTACCCAGATCTTTATCCTAGTCCAGGTCAACAAAAACCCTATCTTGGTGAAGTTTTTCAAGCCTGGCCACCATAGTACTCATATTATCAGCTGAGGATTTAACAATTTTGCGCAGGGTGGTCTCACATTTATTGATCCTCTGTTCCGCTTCCCTAAACTTGTTATCATACCTCTCTTCATCTTTTCAATTGCTTCCACATTCTTGGTTAAACAATCCGCCATCATTTTCTTCTCATCTTCATTCCAAAGGGCACAAACAGAGGTCCCTTGAGGCTTCTCCTTCACACCACCAGAATGCATGGGCTCAGTAGTAACTAGCAATTTCTCCCCCATATCCTCCTTCGCATGTAAGTCTTTAATCTTAGAAGAAAGGGCTCTCTGTTTGAGGTTGAGGCTTTTAATCTCATGAAAAGCCCATCTGAAGAGTCTAAAGAAATACACAGAGCTGTTTTTGGCAGTCTCCAAAACCCCAAAAGAAATCTCCTTCTTGGGCTGAAAATCCTGAAAGCTCAAGTCCACGAACACCTGAGAACTCCCCTCCTTGTCATGAGGAGAAAGAGAGTCCTCAGAGTTAGGAGGGGAGATAGGAACATCATGCTCCTGGGAACTATCAGATATCACAAGGGCAGAACCTTTCCCTTTCCTCTTGACTTTCTTCGCAAACTTAGCTCCCACCGCTAAAGGAGAACCCTTGCCCTTGCTGGTTTCTACAGACAAATTCTTTTGCACCTTTTTAGGTTTCTTGGGAGGGTTAGGGTATGGATGTTAAAAAGAAAGAGAATTTTAAAATATAAGGACATTTCAAATATTCATATGATAAAATTGATAAGGTATTTATCATAGATAGTATAGAACCTTGATGCATAATATTTGACTTGAGTTAAGATTAAATGTGAAAGTCAACAAACAAATTAACAAAATTTAATTGCTTTCATTGTAAATGTGCATATGTATTGAATAAAAAATACAACCAAGTGCGCAAAGGCTGCAAGTTTTAACTACAAAATAAAAAAATAAAGAAAATGTAGCTAGCCCTAATTAACATCTGGTAACACTGTATTAAAATCGAAGTTTAAGTCTGAGCCATTGCCACTATGAGGTGTTGTCTCATCAAATAGATCCCCCAACCAATCTTTTTTGTGCCTCTTCATCAATCTATATGGCATAGTGGGTGGTTGGTTTCTAGCAATACTCAAGAGTTTTTTGATTTTGAAGTTGCGAGGCACTATGCACAACCACCAAGATCCCTACTTGTTGAGAGTTCAGGTTGTTTGCCTTGATTGATTGAATGAAGTTGTATGTGGATCTATTCCTCTCTGTAGCAAAGGAATTCACCTGCTGTGAAAGGAGGTGAATGGCAAGCATCCCCAACTTTGGTGCATTATTGCCATGTCACATCCACCATCTAATAGGGTTGATTTGGGCAATTGTAGCTTTTATCTATCCTTGCCTATAGTTTGTTGGATGTTGGCATGAAGATTGACAAAGGTTAACCTTTGTGTGAGAAGTAAAGGAGACTCCTCATTGATATACCGTTTTGGAAAGGCTTTCATGAGCTGCTCTTTCACCTCTTCATCTTGAGATGGAGGTACTCTCTTAGGTCTTACTAAATAGCATTTGGGATTTAGAGAAAGGACATTCATGGTGTTCCACTATTGCGTCACAATGGGTCTAATATGCTCCTCATAAAATCCCAATGTAGGATCCTTTTTTTGAATGGTTTGCTTCATCTTCCCAAGCATGCTATCAAATTTCTCGTAAATCTCTCCAAGGCAAGTAGGTTTTGTATCAACATATTTGCAAGTGCAAACAAGTTACAAAAATTAAAATTTCAAAAATGATTAAGATTCAAATGACAAGGAGTGAATGCTAGCACAAAGAGTGAAAATAATTTGCAAGTTAGAAACATTAATTATATAACTTTTTATTATTTTTAATAATAGAATCAGCAATTTCTTACCTCCCTGTGGACCATCAATCATCTTTAAGAATCTTTTGTTTCACACTTTTTCCTTTGGTCATGCTTGCCTTGTATAGTCTACCTCACTTTGAATTAACTACTATTAAATGTAGAGGCTCTTGCATTTCAAGCGTCCTCTCTAATGAAATGAAATAGCTGGGTATCTAGTTAACATGGGCTTGAGAAATCGTTTCCTTGAAAAAGTCTTGAACAAAGTAAGCTAGATGTGATAATTGCAAATGAACATCTATACGTCTCTAGCTTCTGCCACGATTGTCTTCACCCATTCTATCTTCTCAATGTCTTTCAATATGTTATTCAATACATGAACACAACATGGGATCCAAAGAATGTGTTTGTAAGCACCCTTCACCATCAAGATGGCTAAATTACATACATAGGCTAAATTGGTGACCACTATACATAGGCTAAATTGGTGACCACTTGTACAACATTAGAGGGCCTAACCCTCTACATGACATTCTTCAAATTCTGAAATTGGAAGTTTCCATCCTTCATCCTCCTTGAACAATCGATAGCTCTAAGAAAATAAGAGTAAATTCAATATGTGACATTGATATTGATGAGTGCTCTATGTTAAATACTGGTCCATTGTGATGTCCCCTTTTGGGATCGTATTCTATTTGGCCTTCTTTCACTTGTAATGGATGAAGCGAGTAATTCAGTCGACTAATTCCCTCTTTTTTTGTAATTTCCCTTGTTGTGAATTACCCTACATTTGCCCTCAATGATCACTGCTCTTTATAATGTCATTGTTGCAAGGTGTTCGCCCTTGGTCTCCTTGTGTTGTGCAGTGTAGTGCTCGGGTTTGCGATATGGTTTAACCACTGCCCGTGGATTCATTAAATCTCGTGGTTGTGTCGGGCATTAACAGGTTGATCTTTTGGTGCAACGACAACCATGTTTCTAACAAGTGGTATCAGAGCCCAGGTTACGGGTTCAAACCCCTCGCTTGCGCTGGAGGGGGAGATTGTTGCAAGGTGTGTACCCTTGGTCTGCTTGTGTTATGCATCATAGTGCTCGGGTTTGCAACATGGTTTAATCGCCTCCCATGGATTCATTAAATCTCGCGGTTGTATTGGGCATTAACAAGTCGATCTTTTGTTGCAACGACAACTGTGTTTCTAACAGTCATTGCTACTCTTCTAATTCTGTTATGCATTTGAGTAGTATTCCATGCATTGCCTCCCCAAATAAACTCCAAATGATCTCTCTCATATACATGTAAATGCACTTCTTAATCCAATGGATGCAACCCCTCCTACAGCTGTGTCAGCCAAGATAGCATCTTATTTTTTTTATTTCCCTTCACCAAAGTGGGCGCTCATCTTTATGAGGTTGGCCCAAGACAAGTTTAGTTTATTTAATTGTATTTTTATTTCATCATTCCCCAAGAGGGGTGACATAACAAGGGGGCCGTCCTTAATATAGACTAGTTCGACTTTATTCATTTTTATTTGTTGAGTCGTCCCTTTTTGTTGTTAATCCCTCGGTTTGTTATAAATAGTGGTTGCGATCTGGTTTAGGGGCATGACAGTCCGCCCTTCTCAAAATTGCTTGTCCTCAAGCAATAGTTGAATGATCATGGAGTCTAATTCATAGTCCACATTCTCTATGCTTATTCTGATATTATCATAGGATTCAATTTAAGGCATATATTTTCTCCTTTAATTTGAATGTGACTTAGGCAAGTTATAATTTAAGACACGTTTTCTCTCATCTTCCAAATAGAAGGACCAAGGGCATCTTGTATTTGCAGAAACTGATTTGGTTGGCCATATGTTTGCACATTGGATTTTTTTGCAAGTCAAAGCGAGGGTGAGTCTTTCAGCATATTAAGATGAGGATTAGAAGCATGACACCATCTATGACCTTAAATTGTTCTTTTCTAAATAACTTCATATCTTATGGTTCTCTCCTAGTTATTCTCATATTCTAGATCTACCAAAAGTAGATCTCTCATGATAATAGGAATGTGTTTACAGTAATCATTGGGGTAGACATAGTGGAAACACATCAGGTATGAACCAAACACGGGGCATACACATGAATATATGCAGACATGGAGCATACACGCAAATACATGTATTGTTAGATCCCTTCTTATTGACTAGAATGCATCCATTGATTTTTTTTTACCCTGCAGGAAAGAAGAAAGAGAGAAGTATTTGAAAGTGCAAAAAGTAAGTGCATCAAAGGGTTTGTTAGGAGCTAGGAAGGGGGCCTAACCTTGCCTTACTACTGCCATGAGCCAGGAGGGGGGCCTAACCCCGCTTTACTACTCCCATGAGCCAGGATGGGGGCCTAACCCCACCCTTTTGCTCCCATGAGCCAGGAAGGGAGCCTATCCCCACCTTGCCATTCATAAGCCACTTAGAGCCAAAAAGAGGGCCCGATCCCATCTTGTTGCTCATAAGCCATTTAGAGCCAAAAAGTTGGCCTAACCCCATCTTGCTGCTCATAAGCCATTTAGAGCAAGATAGTGGGCCTAACCCCATCTTGCTGCTCATAAGCCATTTAGAGCCAAAAGGTGGGCCTAACCCCATCTTGCTGCTCCCATATGCTCATAAATGTGTCATAAACTTGCTCCAATATGCTTCAAACATTTGCTTATGAAGTCCCTTTGGATTTTCTCATAACCCTCTTTTACAAATTGCTATATTTTTTTCTATAACTAATTTTTCATCAAATTGGTATAATATTTATTAATAGGTGATTTTCTTATGACTATTGAGGAAGAGGTGTGCTCTCCTATTACTGATTTGTGCTTCTTGTCTGAGTCATAGGACTGTCACTTCTCAATACCCTTCCATGTAGGGTTGGCCTTTCTCTATCCCGTTCTATGGACTGTCATGTTATCTTTCAACTCTGCCTTTCATACTTAGAACTGCCTTTGAGACAAGTCTGCTACTATGTTCTTGAAGTTTTCCATATAGACCAAACATTTGGATTGTTCGAACAATAAAATTGTTCGAACAATTTTAGATTGTTGTAATGATCTTTATTCACTGCAATAACTGATGTATCTTGTATTATTGTCCTTGCAGTATGAGCTCATGTGTAAAATTGTCATTCTATACATTTACCTCTGTCATAGGCTTTAAAATTCATGTGCCAACTGAGCATTAACCCCAGGACCATTATATCTCTTTGACATATCTATCACTTGTTAACTTTGCCATTACCTTGCCACTTTGGAACATTGTGACTGTACTATGCTTGTTCTTATTATGACAGTATGTTTTGCTTTTGTATGATTCAGTTTCCTCCTATTAGGCTGATCATGCATACATTTTGATTTAAACCTCTACACTCTATCATGAAGTTCCTCTTTCTTCATCCACTCTGCCATGTCATTGATGCATATATTAAGGCATACAGCCCTCTTTATTTTGCAGATGGTTGTCATATCTTATTATTCTTTGTCAACAGACACTATACATTACCTACCCTATATCCATCTATGTCATAGTGTACTCACTCCAAGAGGTCTCTTTACACATTACCAAGATGATTTCAACCATTACACTTGTGCCCTAGACTTATCAAAGGGCTGTCATGATGTTGCATGACATTTAATCTCCTTTTGTTTGGCAAACCCAATCCTTTGTCATATTTCATTTGGGCTAGTGATATGTCACTTGGCTAGTCACAACTGTTCCTTCTATCTTGTTACCACCATTGTCACTCGAAATTATTTCCACGTCTATGACAAATTCCTTACACTTTTCTTGAATGATCATAACTCTTATGATGTCTGTCTTGTTTATCATGCTTATGAACTGCAACCTTTATGCCTACTTAACAATGCCCTTCATTGTTTGTTATCTTCCACACTAGGTTTCTCCATTTGACTCTATATTAAGCACTGCACATTGCACTCTCTACCCACATGTTGGGTATGCAACTTTTGGACCAGTTGTGACCTAATCACACATCACCCCATTCCAAATGGGGACCCCCTACATTTTAGGCCCTCTCGGTCTTTTGGCTTTTGTTTGTTGGGTCTTTTCACGATAGTCTCCTCGGTCTCCTCAGTTTGAAAATGTTTGGGGGTCAAGTTGATCAAGTCTGCAGCTCGTTTGAGCAAATTTGGCTAAGTCTGGAGCCTGTTTTGTCCGTTTTAGGGTTTTGTCTTTCAGACCTGGATTTGAGGCCTTTCCTTTAGGGTTTTGGATAAACTGAGCATTGCATTGGACTCAGGACCCTTTAAGGAACCCACACGTGAAATTTGAGCGAATTCTGAGCAACTTTCTATTTTTAGAAAGTTCCCCTTTTTAGGGATTTCACTACCTCTCGGATTGGTCTAATTTTGCCAAAAATCAAACTTACTATTTTTAGTGTCTCAGCGTCTTGTTTTGGCCTAATCTTAACATTTTGAAGTACTTACTATTTATAGTAAGTCAATTTTCGGCAGGTTCACCATAGGCACAAGTGTTGACATTGAAGACTGAGCATTCTTGAACATTTCTAAATCCAGAAATTGTGAAAAAGCAAGCTAACTAATCAAAAAATTGCTAAGTGTGGACTCCCCTTCCAGAAGTGGAAAGCATGGAAAATCTTCTAAGTCTGGCACAAAATTACTTCAGTTCCATGTGTGGCATCTTGAATCTGGAAAATGGTCGAAAATTGACTAAGTATGGATAAAAAACCAAGCAAGAATCCTTGCCAAGGCAAGAGTGTGCAAGTATGGTCAAGAAAATCCAAAATACCCTGGCATGATCGATTTGGCGCTCTAGTCTGGAGTTGGATGCTAAAATGAGGATGCCAAGGAAAGTTGGCAAAGTTAAAAAATTCCATCACCATAGTGTTTTGGTGCCCAAGTCAAAGGTAGGGTGCTAAAATGGGTTGATGGAGGAATTTCCTCCACCCCCCAAAATTCCTTGCTCACAGTGTTTGGGCACCCAAGCAAGATTGAGAGCGCTAAGATGAGGTCATGGAAAACTGGAAAAATTGAAAAAATCCTCCACTGCAGTGCTTTGGTGCCCACGGTGGTTATGGGGTGCTAAATGAAGGTGGGCAGGGAAAATAGTCTAAGGCACAAAATTCCTCCATGAGGGCCAAATAGTGCACAAGTTTGTGCAAGGGCGCCAAATGGAGGGTGACAAGGAAGAAACAAAGGATTTGAAAATTTCACCATAGGGCCAAAATGTAGTTGAGGGCGCTGGAAGGAGGGGGTCATGCAAAAGCTAGAAATTTGAGAATTCCCCCATAGTGCCAAAATGGCGCCCAAGTCAAGCAAGGAGCGCTAGAATGAAGATGCCAAGGAAAGTTGGCAAAGACAATATTCCTCCATTAGGCCAAAGTAGCGCCCAAGGCTAGTGTGGAGCGTCGGGTGAAAGGGGCCATGGAAAAGGTCAAGACAAGAAGAATTCCTCCATAGTAGCAATCTAGCACCCAAGTGTGCATCAGGGCGCTGAATCAAGAAAGGTGAGAAATTTCCTTCCAAAGGAGAATTCCTTCACAACATGAATTCCATGCTCGGGGTGAATTAAAGATAAAAGATTCCAAGGCAAGGAAGGAGTCAAGGATGAACTGGAAAAGAAATTTCCCCTAGGAAAATTTTTGAAAAATCAGTTTCCGGGCATCAAAATTCATCCAAATTTCAAAATGATGATAAATTTGGATTCATGAGAGAATTCTCTCTCCTGGACCTTGAAACCCTAATTTTGAGAAATCCCTGAAAAACAGGAGATGTTGAAAATCAATGGGAAATCTCCTCCAAGGCAAGGAAAATTCAAAACTTCAAAGAATATTGTTCCTGAATCAAATTTTCTCTCTCCTAGGGTTTCTCGCCAAGTAGGTGGATGGTCAAAATCTCAAGTAAATCTTTTAAACATCCCTCCAAAATTCAAAATGGAAAGTTGGTGAGTTGGCGACACAAAAAGAAAGAATATTCCAAGTTATGATGCATAACTCAAGGCACTTTTGGAAAGTTCCATTTTGAAACTCAATGTCGATGGCGGGTCCAGTTTGCATGGCATGTTGAAGAGGAAAGTATGACTCATCATTAAAACAACTACCAAAGTTATTCTTTTGCCAACTTAGCAAGTTGGTGAGAGAATTCTATTTAAACATGCAAACACAATTCATTTCTCACGTGCGAATTTGGAGATAGCTAAAGTTGGAGAGAAGTAGCAAAGTCAGACTTGAAGAATTTCTTGTTCCTTTTCAAAAGTTTTGATCGTGGAGAAATGGTAGAATCAAGCAAAGCAGTGGCTATTTCTAGGCAGGCCAGATTAAAAATGAGATGAAGGGATTCCTTCCGGAGTCTAAAATTGTGTCCAAACGGAAGGAAATCAGTGACACAAATCTAGGAACTTTCAATTTGGCTACTTTTTGGATTAGGATGTTTGGAATAGTCGGACATAATCCATCAACTATCGCTGCCAAGATTGTTAAAAGTGGAATTGTTGCAGCAGCAAGTTTCCCTCCATCTATCCAATGTTTAGAGTTGATCTTTGAATGCGCAAAACACTACAACCTAGAGAGAAGAACTATTATAACAATGTGGAAAGCTTTTGGGCAATCTAACTCCAGAAGCAAGTGGGGAAACCTTTGGAATCCCAACACATCATTCCATGACCTACAAGACTAAGGAAAGAGCTGAAGTAGTATATGATGCAGGTCCTGACAGATGTGCTAGAGTAATCAACAAGAATTGGATGCAAAAACCAAGGCCTCACTCCAAGATGCCCAAGCAACTCACTATTTTTTATTTCAAGCAAGAGTATGTGGACTTGTTGACGATGTTAAGTAGGATTATGGGGTGCCCACATGGCATCAATTTTGAGACATGGATGTTCTTCTATGTTGGTGAGGTCGTGAATTCCAACGAAATAGTGGATTGGGCTAGACTGATTAGCCATTATGTGCACGAGCAGCTGAAAAATCTAAAGGAAAAGAGGACCCAATCCTTTTATATGAGCTCATACATGATTTATTCACTCACAAGGATGGGTGGCTTTGATGGCTTGCCAGGAAATGGGCCCATGGGATGTGGACCAACACAGTTGAAAGTTCACGAATGTTATCCACAGCTGCACCTATCCAACACAAGTTCATTCAAATTGGTGAACGACACTTTCACTATGTACTTGACCAGGTTGATGCAAAATGAGCTTCATACGAGAGTGTTTCCAGAAGCCAGGGCACTGGTGCAGAAGTTTGTGGCCGTGTTCCTGCGGTTTCTTAAGTTTACTTATATTAGGACACATGGATTCTCCTCCTAACCACATAAATTGCCAAGATATCGATCAGACAAACTGGTCTTGTTGGAGCTTATCAGACAATTGATAGCATATGACCAAATTTAGATTCAGAAAAAGAAATTATCCATTGAGTTCCCAATTGTCCTGGGTGATTATGTGGAATTGTGCCCGAACTTGATGATCTAGACATTTTAGCCAGACCAGTTCTGAAGTTCACTAGGCATTGGATCGATCGGCATGTTAGGACACTGAAGGAAAGGAATGTTCACCTGAGCTACAAGTTAATGGGAAATTTGGATTCCCATAGTGAGGCCACAAAAGGATTGTCACAAGCCCAAGCTGAGGAAGGAGAAATTCAGTAGGGAAAGGCTGGACCTAGTGAAGGAAAGAGTGCTCCAAAGAAGCCCAGGACAAGGAAAAGGAAGGAAGCCCAACGAAATGTCCAACCAGAAATCTAGCCAGCTGCTTAGCAGGAGGTCCACCAGGAAGAACCACAACTGAAAAGAGCAAGGGTGGAAGAAGCTCAATCCCCAGCCAGTTCTTCCAGCGTGTGGGAGGTGGGAATGTTCACACAAGAAAATCCACTAAATCCACCATAGGGCGATTTTCCCGATAGCACACTTGCATAGGATGTTCTTAGCGTTAGCACTGCACACATGGCAACTCAGCCAGGACGTCAAAGGCAAGAACTTCCCTCCCATCTAGAAGAGTCACGACAAGTTAGTTTCGTAGAAACAATCCTTGAAGAAATGGAGGAAGCTTCACAGGAGCAGATACATATGGAAATTCAGGATCAGTCGACAAACTGCTCCAGATTGGTTGAGAGATAGATTTAGAAGAGAACCAGAAAAAACAAGTGGATCCAACTAAGGAGTTGGAAGAACTTCTGAAAAGAATGGATAGACCAGCAGAAAAGAAGGCTGCCTGGAAGTTTTCCAAGGTCACAAGGGATGAGTCTGGATCTAGGACTTTGCATATAGCTGAGCTTGCAGTGGACAAGTGTAGACATGTAAAATTGATTAAATTAATATTTAATTAATTATCCCTTTATCCCTTGATTAATTTAATTAATCATTTTATCCTATTATTCCCCTAAATTAATTAAATTACATTTAATTGATTTTCCCTTTCCACATATATAATTAATTTATTAATTAATTGTAGATGTCTCATTTATCCCAAAGTTTGATTTATTTCAATAAATCAAACTTACCTTTAGAGAATATTCCAATTTTATTCCTAATCCTAATTAGCTAAATCAATTCATAATTAATTAAGCTAATTCGGTGATTCCTACAAACCTATCTTCTAATCCCCCCATTAAACTAATTAACCCTAAGCCTAATCTCTATTTGTATTTATTCAATATTTAATTACTACACATCTACCCAAGTCATCTCACCCATCCACATCATCTTTGACCAAGGGATGCTCACACGTGTGAGAATTGCTCTTCCCCATAGAGCCACCCTACGCTTTCCTCTTTCATCCCGTATGTCATATCCCCCCTTTTCCTAGTCCTTACTCCTTTCTACATATGTTCCACTTGTCAACTTCTTGGACTTCCCAAGGTTGCTCACACATGTGTGAGCACACCTTCCCCTTTCCTCTAGGACAATTGTTCTTCCCAAGATGTGTTCACACGTGTGAGCACACTTACCCTTGCACCCCTCTTCTCCTTGTGACACTTGTCATAAGGCTAGGCCTTCAAATATGGGACCACACTCCCTTTCTATCTGAGCCCTTCATCCCACTTTTGATCTTAACCATCCATTCCTAAGCCCCAAAATCTATAAATTGAACCCTTCCCTCTTATCAAATCATCTAGTTTTCATCATAGACTTATGCTGCCCTTTTGGATGCATATCCACTTATCATAGCACTATCATAATGCCCTTTTTGATCCATATCCACATCCATAATCCATATCCATAACCACATCCATAACCCACTCATCTACACTATGTTGTTATGCTAGTTTGAGAGCATTCCACATTCACCCCCATCTATCTCTCCCACATTCGTCAACAGCGGAGCAACGCGGTTCGTGAAGACGAGGAGGACAAGGAAGATTCATGGCAATGGGAGCGTCATGAAGGAGTTTGTCCATTTTGTTCATGTCTCATTATGCTTTATCTCAATCTTTCTTGGTATACACTAAAATGGTTTTAGTTTTATGCTATTTGACTAATCTTGACTAACCATTTTGACGTGATGCAACAAGAACAGAAGCAAAATCACGCCAGATGATTATAAAATTAGAGAAGTTGATTTGGGACATGTTTCTACAATGCAGGTGATGGATGAATTTGAAGGAATTTCCTTGGCTATGAAGGAACAGATGCAGACGCTGAAAGAAAAAATGCAAATGGCTGAAAAGTGAAAACAGGGCTTTGTGCGAATATGTTAAGAGTTTCAAACATCCACATAGGGAAGAGGATCCATCTTTTGTTCCTCCTTCCTCTCTTCTTAAAGAATCCATGGATGCTGTTGAAAAGGCTAGGAAAATTGCCCAATTTTCTAAGGAATGGATGGAGGATGTTCTCACTATAGTGGGAAAATTCATTGAAGACCTGGCCAACCCTCATTTTATACTTGTTGCCCTCTTGAACCGGCTGGAAGTAGCGGATGGTGCATGGGAAGATGTTCACATTTATCTGGACCTGACCATTCCACAACTCCGAGCCTTGATGAAAGTTCCAAAGCAGACACTGATAGAAGGGAAGGTGATCCAAGAGAACGAGGTTTATGACTTCCCGCGATGGTTTTGTGCCGTTTGCACTTGAAGGGAGGCCTTTGAGAGATTCAACATGGAGTCTTTAACTTTGAGAGACTTAATTAAGAGAGTACAGGAGGAAATTCACAGCGCTATTGAGACATTGTTTGCAAGGAAGCTGAACAAGGGTGGAATGACAGTAAATGTTCTAATGGCTCAGCTGCATGAATTCTTCTTTGTGGGAGCATATACCAAGGCCCACTTTGAGAATGTTTCTTTCTTTTCCAGCACTATGTGGAGGACACGTGAAATTGTGGCAAAATGGGAGAGTTTTGTTGGCGGCATTATTGTATACGAAAATACGACTAGTTAATTATGTGTAATTGTTTTGGTTAGTTGGCAACCAAGGGGTGTGTTGTGACCTTTTCACACATCGCCCCATTGCTAACGGGGACCCCCTCTTTGCTAGCTTCCTGCATCGTTAGGTTAGGGTTTTGGCTGCTTAGTGGGCAATTTTGCGTTTTCCGTGCTCGAGTCTCAGAGTTTTGATCATGCCTAGTGCCGTCTAGGGTTTTTGAAGTGTTAGGATCAAGTTGCAAAAGATGATATTTTTTAATGATCCTAAGTTTTGCTAAGTGTTTGAGCATTTGAACGTTAACGTGTTTTTAAACACGCGCATCAATAATTTTAAAGTGCTAAGATATTCACAAACCTTTTGAAGTTGTTTTCTCGCTCCTAAGGTAATATTTAAGTTGGTTTCGCACTTTATTCCAACATTTTCCTCGCGTTTCGCTCATATTTTTGGAAAATTAGTCTAAGTCCAGTTAAATTTAAAGTCGCTGAGTAATTTTGAGTGGTTAAAATGTTAAAATCCTAAGGGAAATCCATATTCCAAGGGTTAAAGGGTCAAAATCCATGCTAGAGGTGATTTTCCCCTCACATTCCAGACTACCCAACCCATTCCCCCACTCAAAATCCATACTACACATGGGTTTCCCCTGGAATCCATACTGACCACTAATTTCCCCCACTGTTTATCCACACCTGGAGCAATTTTCCCCTGGGAATGCTAAAATTTGGCTAAGTGTCAGGATTTATCCAGACACCCATCGAATTTCCCCTGGGAGTGCGGATTGGAGTGCAAGGATAATTCCATGCCTGGGTTATTTTTCCACCAGGATTTTTGTGACAACTAAGTTAGGATTTTTGTCCGGATTTTTATCCAGACAGGGATCGATTTTCCCTTGAGCATTTTTGTAAAGATTTTTGTTCGGATTTTTGTCCAGACAGGGATCGATTTTCCACTGGGAACATTATGAAGAGTTTTTGAGTCCGGATTTTTGTCCAGACTGAGGTCGAATTTCCACCAGGGAGGTATTTTTTCAAGTTAAGTGATTTTTGAGTGTGGATTTTTGTCCAAACACCCATCGAATTTTCCCTGGGGGGTGATTTTTGCAAATTGAGTGCAATTTTGTCTGGATTTTTGTCCAAACTCCTATCGATTTTCCCCTGGAGGGTGATTTATGTGCATTTTGATGATTTTGAGCATGGATTTTTATCCAAGCATGGGTCGAATTTCCCCTATGGGGCAAATTTTGACACTAAAGCGATTTTTGAAGGGATTTTTTAATCCCAACCTATAGCGATTTTCCCCTGGAGGCTTTATTTTGGATTTAAATTGGAATATTTTAAATAAAAGCCCCATTTTGATTGCTTTTAAATAATTATTAAATGATTATTTAAAATTTAAAAGCAAATTTAATAACTTGCAATAATTATTAAATGTTTGAATCTTCTAGAAGCAAGTTAGGGTTTCACCAAGCAAGTATTTATACAAGTGTTTTTTTATCCCACATTGCTTGTGTGGTGAAAGTTGGAGCTGAAAGCAAGTATATGAGAGGAACTTCAGCATTATTTTATTATTATTTCTGCCAGGTGTCTCCATGAGAGCGATTTTTTCAAGTTGGGCGAATATTTTTAGCAAGGCATTTTTGTGAAGTGTGGGATTGAGGATTTATTTTCCTCCATTTTTTTCCAGCTTGCTGATTTATTCCTCTTGGCTGCCATTAAAGACCAGTTTCAGATTTTCGATTTTGCTAAGTTTGGCGATTTTTTCCAAATTTAGCAATTTTTGGTGAAAGTTGGCGAATTTGTGTTTGGAGACCTTGGGCGATTTTTCCTCCACCATTGTTGCTTGCTGTTCAGACCTTCATTTCTGCAGATTGCTGCCATTGACAACAATTTTCAGAATTTTGAAAATTTCGATTTTTTTGCTAAGGCAGGCAAATTTTTGTGTTTGGGGTTTTCAATCCCAACTTGGGCGATTTTTCCAGATTATTGCCATCCTCCATTATTGCAGATCCGAGCTACCATTGGCATTAATTTTCAGATTTCCATTTTAGCGCTAGACTTGGGAAAATTTCGATTTTGCTTGGAGGCCACATTTTGGTGGATTTTTCATGCATGTTTGTTGGCTGTCATCATTTCCAGCCTGCTGATTCGCTTCAGATTTGAGGTTTGCTTCAGATTTTGACCTCCATTAATGGCTGCCATTAATTTTCAGACTTAAGTTTTTATTGCCCAGCCAATTCTAACTTAAATATTTAGCATTTGGAGACATTTTGTGGAGTTTTCTGTGCACTTTTTAGACCATTTTATCGCTGTTGCAGGTCTGAAACTCCATTGTTAGGCGGTTGTCCTCAGAAATTTCATTTCCAGCCACCTAACCAATTTTGGCGAATTTGCTTGGGGCTATTTCCTAAGCCATTTTTCATCATTTTCAGGGATTTAAACCACTTTGCAAGGTGCTGGTAAGTCTGAAGTGTTCGATTTTCAGACTTGTCCTCAGAAAACTAATTTTTACCAGCCATACTTACATTCCAAAAAATGATTGTTTTCATCAATAAAACTGATTTCTATTGATTTTATGCACATTTTGAAGATTACAACATATTTTAAAAGTCTGAATTTTCAGGTTGTCTTCAGAATTTTGACCTCCATTGTTGACTGCGGAAGGTGTCTTCAGACATTCATTGTGTGAAAACACAACCTTTCACACCTTTCCTAAGTCATCATCAATCCGGTATACTCCTTTGCATTCTTTGCTTGCATATTTTCTAAGCGTAAAGAGGTATAAATGAATTTTTATGGAAGGCTTCCATGCCTTAGTGTTGTCACACATTGAACGTAATTGCTAAAATTTACCAAGTGTATGGATTATTTTCCTGACTTCATGCTCTAAACTAGCTAAATCTCTAGAAAGTCAGGAATTTTATTACAAGTATTTATTTTTATCCTAGGACTAACTTCCAGTTTCGTACAAGTGCGATGTCAGGATACAAGGAAAGGAAAGAGCTGCTGAAGACGTTGGAGATTGGATTTTATCCAGAGTTCAAGATTTCATCCAGATGGAGGGAGATCACCGATACCAACATGCATTTCCTGGACTTCGACCAGATGCAGCGTCGGATGGTCGGATCCAGAGATCAGGTTCCTTCTCCAGCATATGCGAATATTATGAAGAGTGGCATTTTCCATGCCGCTGGGTTTCCACAATCCATACAGTGCAGTGAGTTGATCCTGGAGTGTGCACGATGTTACGATCCGCTCACAAGAATGATCAAGAGTCCGAAGGGTGTTGTCATCGCCTACCTTGCTGAGGATGCCATTGCTGAGGTATTCGGAATTCCACGCAGTACAGACATGAAGGATGTGACCAAGGAAGATTATGCAGACAGATACACAAAGAAGATGGGTGTATGCAAGAGTTTAATTAATAAAGAATGGATGATTGAACCTAGAAATCATCATTCCAAGGCTCCCAAGACACTTATGTGTGTAGATTTTAAGGAGGAATATAGTGATTTGATATTCCTACTCAACAGAGTGATGGGAATGCCGCAGGGAGCAATATTTCATGGATGGATGTTCTACTTCATCCAGGATTGTCTTAAAGGGACACTAGTGAATTGGTCTAAGATCATAAGCGACAATCTGGATTTTCAGTTGAGGAATGTAGAGAGGTCCAAGTCATTCGCCATGACTTCTTACCTGGTGTACCTGCTTGCACGGTTTGTTTCATACAGAGGATTAATATGCAAAGGTGAAGTCGGGAATGGGCAAGGACAGTTTAAGAGTTATGAATGCTACCCCCAGTTGAGTATGCACAGAATTGAAGACTATAAAAGAGTGAATGATGCATTCACTATGTACATCACACGGATGCTGCAGGGCGGAATCCACAGAAGATTGTCCAAGGAGGCAACAGAGTTAATAGAGAAATATGGATCGTGGTATATACAGTTTCCCACTTTCACATACCTCAGGATTCATGGGTTTCAATCTGAACCCTACAGGCTTCCTAGGTATCCTACTGACAGAATGATATTGTTGGAAGTGGTAAGACAGCTTCTAGAGTTCGATGTTATCCAGAGAGAGAAGCACAGGACAGGAATGACATTCCCTATTTCAGTTGGGAAGATGTCAGAGGTCTGCCAATCCGCCATAGCTGCCAGCACTGTAGGTGAGGAGATTGCATTCTACAGATTTGCTACCTACAAGAAAAGAGAAAGATTTGATCCAGACAAGAAGGTCGGAAGGATCAGAAGAGAGAAGTTCACTCACAAGGTTGACATAGAGGATTATTGGGCTAACTTAATGGATGAAGAAGCAGTAAAGAGAAGAATGTGGTCCAGAATGTCAGTGGATTTCATGAGGAAGTGTGGACTTTTCCTCATCCCTGATCAGGTATTAGATGATAGAGATCATACACACCCACATTATGAAAATGAAATGAAGAAGGCAATCCTATTGCCAAATTGGTCAGAGTTAGAGGAGACTGATCTGAATATATTGATGAGAGAAGTCTTGAATTTCTCCCGCACATGGGTAGATATGCAGATGAACAGATTAGTTGACATGGGTGTTTCCTTCACTTATGAGAGGATGAAGACGAAAGAGTCTACTTCCGAGGATAATCAGAGGACTGTCAGTGATGTCAGGATTCATGCAGACGAAGAGAGTCAAGCTCCCAAAAGAAGGAAGAACATGCATGGAGAAGTCAAGGTTAGAGAGAAGAAGATTGAGGATGTGAAGAAGAAATAGAAGACTATCATTCCTTCACCCCCTCCCAGTGTCTCATCAATCGAAGTGATTGAAGTAACAGAACAGAATAAGGAGACTCAGCAGTGTTCCAACACAGTGATACTACCAGAGAATACTCAGGAATTTCATGCCACAGCAACATCTGCACCTCCTAATGAGAATGATGACCAGCCGGGATCCCCTACTGTCCTTTTGGAAGTTAGTTTGGGAAATGATGTATATGATTGGACTAGGA
The DNA here is from genome assembly GCF_030272615.1 of Cryptomeria japonica. NCBI lineage: Eukaryota > Viridiplantae > Streptophyta > Pinopsida > Cupressales > Cupressaceae > Cryptomeria > Cryptomeria japonica. The sequence continues at coordinate 345,998,472 of NC_081412.1, read as the reverse complement.
ATAATCCTGATGATAATGATGAAGTTATCTCGGCACTGAAGGACCTTGATCAAGAAATATGTCTTGATGATGGTATGGAGATGACCGCTATTCCTGAATGGTTGAGGAAGAGTATGGAAAAAAGTAAACAAATGATAGAAGTACAGCCTATTGAGGATATTGATGACTACCTAGCTAGGAGTGCTAAGAAGAAAGAGCCCAAGAGAGCGGAGATTTTGTCGCACATAGCTAGAGATGAGACAGGAATGCGGATTGCGCAGATTGCTGTTCCTAGAGCAGGCGTGATAGTGGACACTGCTACTCCCATGGATTTCCAGATCACTTCAGTTGCCCTTGGTCGTCCATCCGCAGGGCAGGAATTTCAGGAGATTGGTGACAACCTCCAAGCAATCAATGCCAAGTTAGACACAGCGATTGCGGAGAATGAAAGGTACAAAGAAAAAAATATTAGACTGAGAGAGTATATTGCAGGGACAAGGCGTGGGGATCCCACCCTTATTTCTCCTATTGCAGTTGACCATGGAATACATTCACACTGCGAGGTAGCGAGAGGTACACACTCCGAGGTGGAAAAGTGGATTGAAAGCACAAGAAGGCAGGCAGATGATTTCCTTACTCAATTTGTCCAAGCATATGATAAGACAACAACGCTTGTATTCAGAATCCAGTATTTGGAGGGAGTTTGGGAAGAATTCCGGCCTATCCAAGAGAAGACTATTCCACGCCTCCTGGCATTGAAGAAGGTTCCTAATTCCATTTTGGTCAGCGAGAACATTGTGCACAGTGGAGACATATATAATTTCCATGGCTGGTATTGTGCACTAGCTTTGAAGAAATCAGCTTATGAGAACGCCCAATCGAGTTGTATGGAGATGGAAGGATTAATTCAGGACATTCAGATGAAAATCCTTGCCTCGATTGAGGAATTATTGGGTGTTGATGTTAGTGATGCTAGTGGTTTACACTTAGCCGAATTAAGAGACAAGATAAAATTTATGTATTTTTGCCAGTTGGACCCTTTGCAGAAGAGTCAGATAGATGACTTGGTCTCTTTGTTGATTCATGTTCATAATTTGCAGAAGCTCATACCTGAATGGGAGAACACTTTGAATGCTTGCTCGGATTCATTGGATGTGATTGATTTACAGCAGGATACCTTGCCTAGCGTTTCCATGGAGGAGTTAGATTCAGTTTTGGCTAGATTCTTGGAGTATGCTAGGAGAGAGAGAGATGTAGGGAGGAATCTTCTAGAAGATTCTCTATATGATGACTAGGTATCTTTCTATTGGGCCATATGTTGGTGGCACCATTTTTGATGTAACCCTAATTAGGGCAATTCTAGGGTTTTGTTGGCATGATCTCGGCCGTTGATCTTAGATCAATCTGGGCCATCCATTTTGTAAGAGACTCTATATATGCCCCTTTGTCTCTCATTTGTAAGAGAGAGTTTTTGTAGAATTGTTGGTATATGCTACAGCTATTTGAATCCTAATCATTGTTCAATTGTTGGTGATTTTGCTCTTCAAGTGTTGTATTTGCATTCATGGTTCTCAATTCCTCCAAGTTAGATTAGAATTTAGATCAGAATTTATTTTCATGTATGTTAGATTGAGTGGAAGATTTGTTGAATTCATTTGTGTGGAATCCTTAGTCCATACCACTAGCCTCTTTCCGCTGGTAAGTGCGCCTTGTGTGGTCAACTGGAGTTTGAGTAAGCATAACTTCAACTATTACGCGTCCGTTGACAAGCATCAACTTGGATGGTGTCTTCGTTTGATGGTAATAGTTTGAAAATCATTAAGTATACCTTAGATGATTGCACTAAGCTTGTGTCAATACCTGATTGTGAGACCTTGCCTAGTTTGATTCCACTAAATCCATTCACCATTTCCTACATTCCTAGGATTAGAGTAGATTTCCCGAACCCTATTCTTTTTCCCCCTTTTTTAGTAAGAAGTAAATCCAGAGCCTTATTGATAAATCTTAAGTTGTCAGCACACCTATTCCACATCATTCATGATAATCCAAACATTTGCGTAAGTCCCCAAAGTGAAACGCAACAATTCACATCAACCACTAAACTTACCCACTCGTCAAGACCTGACATGTAGAAACCTTGGAATCACATTAGTTGATCTCATCCATAGCATCTGAGGTGATTTTGTTCAAGAGAGGGTAAATTACTTTGGTAATTTATTCTGTATTGTTATGTGCATAAAAAACATATCAACAGGGTGGTAGTTGCGGTGCGATGGTTGGCGCTCGCACCCCCTCGGTATCTTTATATACTTCAGAATGTAACTTGCAACACACTGATTATGAATGGAATAATATCTCATATACTTGTCTGATATCTATGGCGTTATCATTCTGCATTACGTGCTTTATGTTTTAAGTTATTCACCCGAGAGGGCAAACATTTGGCGCCGTTGCCTAGACGTACTCGGGAACGGAAGACGCGGATGGCGTACGGACACGATGGGCCTATTCGTTGGTGAAATAAACCCAGAGGCTGACGACGCGCGAACAAAACTTTACACAGGAGAAGACACCGCAACGAGAGAATTTTCAATTCTGCTCCAGGTAGCCATCCCGACCTATGTCCGACGAGAGGCGACAGAGGCGGAAATCCCACCAAGTGCCGTGTGGACAGCGTTGGAGGTGAGCCCAGCAGTAAATCGGTTGATGAACCATCTTCCCCGGTTGCTTGCACAAGCATCACTGGCACAACAGGCTCGCCTAGAGGAGATTGCCCAGGAAGAGCGACACCAACAGATCCTTCAACAGTACGAAGATAACAGCTGACGGGAAGCAGAACGGGATGGCGCCATGCCAGGAAGGAATTGAACCTTGAATCTTCTATATATTCAAATAAAAGTGTCATTGACACGAGTTGTATTTGAGGAAATGAATTAATAAAGATGTGTTTTGATTTATGTATTGTGAGTTATGGAAATGTGCGACAATTAATGCCCAACCTATTGAATAAAGATAGAAATAAAAAAGCAGAAACGGACGAGTGGGAGGCCATGCAGAGGGCCTTGATTCTAGAGCAGCAAGTAGAACATAGACGGAGGCTGAGGCAATTTGCCGAAGGACGACCTGCCGAAGGGTGGTCCGAGGGGAACCAAGGAAGTGTCACGGAGGGTGCAGAAGCCAACGGAAATTTCTACGCGTCGCCAGAGCATCGTAGGACGCGGATCCACGAAGAGTTTTTGGAAGAAACAAGGTTATGGCGAAATCTAGTTGAGGAGACTCGGGATCAGTTTAGAAACTTATCCCTTACACCACGGAGTGAAGATCACCAGTGGGAACCAGGAGTGGGTGCGGGTGAGAGCGAAGGGGAGGGCAACCGTACGGGTGTAGGTGCCACACACGACAAGCAAAACACCGTACCTCCAGTCGCCCACGCAGGACACACCACCGGCGCCACCGGAGGAATCAGCGCAGGGCCACAGATACAGGCACAGCCACCCCCAGGAAGATGACCCGAGATGGTGAGTAAACAAAAATTGCCAAAGTTCACAGGGGACGGCAAGGAAGACCCCTTACGGCACTGCCGTACATGTAGCAAACAAGTTTTTTATCCAAGAGTGAAGAAGAAATTGCTTTGATGGAGTTCTGGATAGAAATTGTGCCAAGTGTCTCCATAGAAGAACTAAAGGCCGTCATTTCTAAATTCATTGCTTATGCCATTAATGAGTGAGATAATGGCCGTCCATTGGACGAGGATCTTTTGACCAAGGCATAGTGGCTTATTTATTGTTGGAGCATTTTTGACCAAGTGGTGGCCGGGTCAACGCATGTTGAATTAATGAAGCATCTTTTGCATGTAGCTGTCTCATTTAAGGCATTATGGCAGATTCCTTTTGCATGCAACCGTCACATGTGGAGATGATGGAGCATTTATGGCATGATGGGGCGATTTTTGCATGGAGGAATATTCAATGCATGTTGGGCAAATTTAGTGAAGAGTTGCGCATATAATGCATTTGGATACCAATTGTAATAGTCTGAAATTGATTGTATATGGGCATAATGGGCATTTATTGCTGATTCCCACCTTGTTGCATCATGTGTGGGGAATCTTTTAGGGAAAAAACCCTAATTAGGCTTTTGCATGTAGCCAAGGCATGAAGCCTGTATAAAGAAGTGAACCCCCTTATTTGTAAGGGAGGAGAGATTGCTTTTTGAGATTGTTGCTATAAGTTGTTGAAGCTGTAACTAAATACATTGTTCAATTTGATGGTGTATACCTGTTCTGTTTTGCAACTTGCATGGTCTCGCTCTCTTCACTTAGAGTAGATTTGCTTTCAGTTGTTAGATGAACGGGATTTGATGAGATTATTTGCTGTGAAACCTGTGCTCATACCTTTTGTTAGTAGCTGATTGTTATTAACTTTGTAAGGTTAGTCTAAGCCTTTTATACGTGGAAACTTAACCTCGATCATCTGATGGACATTGTTCGTTGATGGTGTTCATTGGTGTTCAGAAAATATTTTGCACTTCTGAAGATTGCACTGCCTTTGTGTAGTTGTCTCCTAGTCGCGAAGCAAAGTGTGGTTTGGTTTCACTTGAGCAATCATTGTCTCCTTGTTCTTAGAGTTAGAATTGCGTTTCTAAACTCTTCCTAATAACTTTCTGCGTATTTAAACCCAAAAATCCTAAAAAAGAGCTCCCATTGATAAATCATTTGCGAATTAAATTCCTCAAAGTTGCAAAATTATCTAATCTTCTTTGAGTGTGTGTAAGTCCCCTTGGATTACCAGCATTCACATCAGCCAACTGAGTTATGTCCGTAGCATAAAGGAACCTTGGAGTCGATTGTTTGAACTTACTGCAATCTTAGCATACAATCGTACTTTGATCAAGAGAGACTAAAGCGACCGTTAGGTAATTTTATTCTGTGTTAGGCGCTGTCATAAAAAACACGTCAACAAGACCCTCATCTTGTATGGTTCTTTTACCCACCAACCGTGTAATTGAAACTTCGTCGCTACAACTCTATCTTCCACAAAACGTCTATGTGCAATCCTCTTTGTTTGAGACTCTTGCATGATGTCAGATGATTGAGTGTCGATTGTGATCTTTGAGTGATGATTTGCACTGTGACTTGTCATTTCTTGCCACTCGTTCTTGATCACTATCTTTAGGCACATTGCATAGTGTTGTTCTCACAGTCTGATAGAATCATTGCTTTGGTACCATTTGTGATGCCCCCTTCTGGGATCGTTTTCTATTTTGTCTGTCTTTCACTTGTAATGTATGAAACGAATAATTCAGTCTACTAATTCCCTATTTTCCTGTAATGTTCCTTGTTGGGGATTAACCTAGATTTGCCCACAATGATCACTGCTCTTCATTATGTCATTGCTGCTCTTCTAATTCTGTTCTTCATTGGAGTAATATTCCATGCATTGCCTCCCCAAATAAACTCCAAATTATCTTTCTTATTTACATGTAAATGCACCCCTTAATCCAATGGATGCAACCCCTCATACAGGTCGACCAAGATAGCATCTTATTTCTTTTTATTTCCCTTCACCAAAGTGGGCACTCATCTTCATGAGGCTGGCTCAAGACAAGTTTAGTTTATTTAATTGTATTTTTTAATTCATCATTCCCCAAGAGGGGTGAACATGACAAGGGGGTCGGCCTTAATACATACTAGTTTGACTTTATTTATTTTTTGTTTTTGTTTTGAGTTGGCCCTTTTTGTTGTTAATCCCTCAGTTTGTTATAAATAGTGGTTGCGATCTGGTTTAGGGGCATGACATCCACCTGTTAGAAAACCATCCTTTATCCAAGTTTTCCTCATTTCCTCTATCAACACACCTTAGAATATTCTCTATCAAGGAGGGTGGTGCATAGTTTATGTTCTCCAAGAGGGAGAATGAGGGACCAACAACAATTACTTCTTTGAACATTTGTTTGAAATAAAGAGAATGTGCCTCATGAAATGGCATGGGCAAAAGAAAATTGAGTCACCTGTTCTGATTGCACATTAAACAAAAGCTCTTTTCTTTCTGTAGGTTGAACCCTCTCACCTAACTCCCAACAATAATGGTTTGGGTAGGCAATGACACACTAGGTCGCATTTTCTTATTTCTTGCCTCCCCCTCCACGTGCAACCTAGTCAACTCAGCCTTCTCAGCTAGAGTTTTTTTTTCACCTCTTACCATTACTCCACTTATGCACAAAAGATGGGAATAAACTCATGTCATTGGTATTCTACCTCTATAGTCTTTGTTGCACAAATGACATAGACATACTCTACTCGCCGCGCCCCCCCTCACAAAATTGTTTTTCTTCTCTTTGTCTATGGCTGTTGCAAATTGTAAAAGAGTTTTTGTTTGGATTGAATGGTCCTTTTGCATAGATTTTGAGGAATTTAGAAGGACATTGAAATAAATTACTTGAACTCATAGTCCTTGCAACACTTACACTCTGGAAAGAACCCCCAGCAGGACTTTTGCAACTTTTTTGTGGAATTTGAACCTCGTCACCCTCAATACACACAGTGCTGCACATTTGTTTTTTTTTGGTTAAAAACTCAAAACACAAGCTGCAAGTGCATACATAGAACAAATACAGACAAAATACCCTCCCTAAGTGTATAGAACTTTCCAAAAAAAAAATTATGCAGAGAAATTTGAGCAAATGAACAATGAATAGTAAACTTAGTTTAAATGAAGTAGATTCGATGCTCTCTTGCCTTCTTCCCACTGCTTTACCCATCTCTTCTCATTGTTCTCTCTCTATCTTCTTCACAAATTGGAAAATGATAAAAGGAGTTTGTTTATAGTTTTTAGTTGTTGTTGGGGCTGTCCCTAGAATGTTTCTTGTCCAAAAAACTTTCTGCGGAATGTTTCCTTTTTTTTTTTTGAAATCAAGTACAGAGTGGGGACATTTTCTACCCATCCTCACATCTTCAAAATGTCCTCTATAGGGGATAGGGTCAAACTATGTAGGGGATACGTTCTACGGAAGCATAGCTAAATAAAGATTGTCTTTGAATAGATCCAAAAACATGTGCAATAAAAAGTAGAGGCAATTCAAGAATAGAATATTGGAACCCTACCTAGTAGGCTTGGTGCAACAACAACAATAACAACTTCCTTTATATTCTTAACCCTTTGAAATCTATCAAGGAATCTTTGTACCTATGATCTATCAGGTGGTGGCACTTAATTTGTCTAAATAACTCAAACATCCAATGTGAAGCTACTTTTTGATGCTCTCTTGTCTTCTTCTCACCATTGTTCTCTCTCTATCTTCACAAATTGGAAAATCACGAAATGAGTTTGTTTTTAGTTGTTATTGGGGCTGTTCGCAATATGTTTCCTTTTGTTTTTGAAATTGGGTATAAGGTGGGGAGATTCTATACTTGTCCTTGCATCCTCAAATTTCCCATATAGGGGACATAGTCAACCTATGTAGGGGATGCCTCCTAGAAGAGTATAGCTAAATAAGGAATGTCTTCATATAGACATTTTGGGAGGTCTTCTCCAAAATAGCTGATCCAAAAACACGTACAATGAAAAATAGAGCCAATTCAAAAGTAGAGAGCTATAAATAGCTACTATGGTATCCTACTTAATAGGCCTCGTGCAACAACAAAAACAATAACGACATCCTCTATATCCTATACCCTTTGAAATCTATCAAGGAAGCTTTGGACCTATGATCTATTAGGTGGCGGCACTCAATTTATCTAAATAACTTGGGCAACCAATGTGAAGCTAGTCTTTGTACTCATTGTGTCAATGTCAGTCACCTCCTCTACATCGTGGACATTTTGGCAATGGTGGACAACTTATCTATATTTTCATCTTGCTGAGATATTCCAAGTGTATCCTTTGTTATTCTCTGAAAGTCAGCTCCTATCTCATGATTCTCGTCATATTCAATTTGAACGCCATCCTCATCAACAAATTTACATGAAATAGATGCCACCAAAGAAGCAGCTTGATGTCTAGCCTCATCAAACCTAGTCTTTTGGTCTCCAAATATGGTGATGAACTCATCGAGAAGTTGAACTAGAAACTTATATTGTTGTGATTGTGCATATATGGAAAATTGTCAAAGTGAAACTTCTTGAGAATAGGCTAGAGCAAGCTATATAGACTCCATAAGGGGTTCAAAAGGAAAAACCTAACAAAGATTGTACTATATATATATATATATATATATATATATATATATATGTATACATATGTATGTATGTACATATATATGTATACATATACGCGCACACACACACACACACACACACACACACACATATATATATCGTGAGATTTTGCTTGGCCAAGGAGCTTGGTTGACAATGGGTGGATTTAACATGGAAGAATTTTGAATTTTTCTAAGTGTACTTACATGGTAACACCACATTGTGCAACCTGCTAGATTGAGCAACAGTAGGGTTCCAAAATCAAGTCTAGCACTGAGAGATTTGAATTAGTTGACGGTCTATATGAGGACTAGGTGGAGGCCTATGCTCGTGTCTTCCTACCCCAAGAACTCTAGGAAATTGATCACCTCTTGCAATCTCTTCTTGTTCGTCTAATGTGTTGAGTTGATTGATGATCAAAGGAGGGATGGTAGTAGAGACAGATTGTAATGTCCCCATTTTTCCTGTGATCACTCAGTTGCATAGTTTTGCCTATTAGCCATCTTTGCAGGCAATTGCAGAGGCTAGGGATGATTGGCTTTATCAAGAGGAGTCTATACGTAGTCACTTTTTGGCCTTGGTGAGCTTAAGTTACATGGACTTTATAATAATTCATTATAAAGTTAACTTTTTCTATAATGAGAAAAATTATAAAGTAACTTTATTAAAAAGGAGATTAATAAAAGTTAATGATGAATTATAAAATAGCCCCTTGGTACATTTCCCTAGAAGTTATAACTTAATAATATGGTAACTTTTAATGAGGAATTAGACCCTCAATGGGTCAAACTACTTAGGGGAAGTTATTTTTTAATAAAAAGAAACATTTTAACATGTTTTTTGATGCCAAAAGTACAACCCTAACCCCAAATTCGAATTAGGGTTTGAGGAATGTTTAAAAGACATTGGGGGCAACATTTTATTCATTATTCATTGGATATTTCACAATTTCTTCCTTGGAGAGCTTTGCAGCATCAAGCTTGATTGGAGTTTCAGGTTGAGAACAAAAACTCTCACCTTTGTTCAGTGTGTGGACGGAAACCCATTCACCTTTGCATTGAAGGAATCCTCTTTCAGGTCATTTGGGGCCAATATCTGGAGGAAAATTCATACTTTCAGCAAGAATAAATTATCTATAGCACATTTGAGCAGATTGGGGAACATTTTCCCGTAGTTATTGTGCTTTTAATGCTGGCCATACCATTCCCAGGCTGGCCGTACTCTCTTTGCTTCTCATGTGAAGCCAATAAAATAAATTAGAGGGTTTTGATTCAGAAATTTGTGTGTAAATTCATTGTTGGCAGCAGGTAAAGTCAGATTGGTGGTTCTTTCAGGGAAATTTTAACACATTTGGGCTACATCAGCATTTTAGTGGGGAAAAAGGGTCAATACTAGAGGTTTCTCCTGCACCTGGAGGCTCCTGTATTGCTTTGTGCACCACCTCCAACATCAAAATAAGCTCATCTAGGCAGGGTGTTGGACACCTGGTAGGCCAGTTTTGGCTCTAGTTGTCTTAAATAGTCATTCTCTTGAGTTTATAATTTGTTGAAATAAAATCTGAATTCTGAAATCTTATTTCAGTCAATTGTTTCTTTTATGTATTGCATTCTTTTGGCAAATTTTCATTGGCATAAGCAAGCAAAACCCCCAAAACTAAAAAAACATCAAAATTCACCTCAAACCAATAAAACAATTCGCTGGTCAAAGATTTGAAAGCAAACAAAAAAACTTCAGACTAGATCAGATTCTCAACTGGCATCTTTCACAGATACCCACTCTTGCAACCTGCAAGATATGTCCATTTGAGACCATGTCATCTTCGATTGTTTTGTGTTTAGGAAGTTGCTTGAGTTTTGCGTGTATCATTGATGTGTGCAATGTGTGAAGGCCTAGGTTTCTGTTTCGATTTTGTGCAAATTTTCTAATGTTTTGGTTTTGTAGTTGTTTTGATGTTTCAAAATGTTTGAAAACAAAAATGTGATATGTGGAAAAAAAAAGTAATCTAGTTTGTGGGAAATATAAAGATTCAGCTACACCTACGTTTTTGTATTTTCTATGCAATAAAATGAATACAACTAAAATGTATGCAAACTATTGATGCAAGTGTTCCCTAGATTGCTGTTACTTATATGACTGTTCACTAATGCAGATTGTTAATTTTCACACTTAAAGTAAAATGATACACTTCCAATTAAAGAGGAAGCAAGAAAATGACTTTTTGCAAATATATGCTTTTCAGTGTAACACACTATGCAAACAGATGTCTTTCAGTGGTTTTTGGTTTTCAATGTTCATTTATTCGTAATGCTATTAAAAGAATGTTAAGTGTGAATTCAATCCCCCCATTTCACACAATATGCAGAGTGCAAGTCAAGGTGCCTAAATGAATGTTTTTGTAGTGCAGCTAGAATGCCAGTTAATTAAATGATGTAATGCAAACAATTTCTTAATGCAAATGGTGAATTTCAGAGGTAACAAGCATCAAACAATTCCCACTGTAAATCTCATATTGAAACTTGAGGACAAATGCACAATACAAAGCAGAACAAAGAGGACATTCTGCTGGTTTTGACAAGTACAGAGAAATTAAGACAGCACCATGCAAATATATCTAAAGTGTGTTTTAAGGGATATGAGGGATATGTACTGCAATTATAGATCTCCTACATGCCGATTCTTACAAAAGCAGTTTTAAGAGGCTGTTTCAGATTAGCTAGTTTGATTACAGAGGTTTGAAGACTTGTCTAAGTGGTTTGGAGGCCTTAAAATGTCTAGACAACATTCATCAATGCCCGGAATTGAAAGGAGAACTAGTGTGTGCTTGAGTAATGTGCTGCAGAGGACTGTCCCACAACGAAAGGAGTGACAATTGAGGTTTACAAGGGCTACTGCAATGTTAGGACAGATCTGAACACCTAAAGCAGATTTAAAAGAATTTGAGTTTGCTTAAAAAAATTCTGAGGTTGAGAATGTTAAAATGTGTAACTGAGGAAGAACAAAATTCTCCAATTAGAAACCTGGAACAAGGAGGTTTAGGACTGCAAACTCTTGCAATGATCGAGCAGTAGAACAAGCACAAGAAGAAAACATGGAAGATTGGGATAAAACAAAGCTATTTCAAGAAAAACTACTGTAAAATAATTAAAATTAACTCAATACTACTCTAAGCACACAAACAAACAATTTTATTACAATATTATATATTATATAATAATATATATTATAATATTGTCCAAGGGATTGAGCTTAACTGGTTAAAACACTGGGTTCTCACCGTGGAGACCCAAGTTCAATTCCCAATAGGGACATCTGAAGTGGAATTCTAAGCTGTGACTCTTGGCCTTCCATAGGATGGGGAAGGTCTTGGGGTCAATCTAATCAAACATAATAATAATAATAATTCAAAGATATGTAATGGGGATGGGGCCCCCTACTGTGTCCCCACTGGTTCATAGCTCAGTCAAAAGCTATTCAGGCTTCGGCCAATTATCGATCAAAAAAAAAATAAAAAAATAATATATATTATAATATTATTACAATAATTATAAATATATATATATATATATATATATGAATTTAAAAAAAATTAAATTTAATAAATAAATAAAAACCCTATTTTACTAAATTATTATCAAAACTTTATATCAAACATTATAAACTTTAAATCATCATACCATTCGACATAATACTCTGCCTGAAGTCCTAAGCATTATTTCTGGCGATGAATGGGTGACTGAATTTCAAATTTCATGAAATTATGCAGCAATTTATTGTCAGGAACCCACAATGCACCCAAGGCCGGACAGGACCCAGTTCTGGCCCATACCCGGCAAGATCTGAGATAGCAGCATATCGCCCACAGTAATATTCCATATTGGCATAATCTCATTGTCCTATCAGACATAGCAAATGCTCCGTTGCCAGTAATACATATTAATTGCATACTTATATTGTTTATGTCAGACATAGTATCATTGTCTATCACTATTAGTGATAGTAATATTACATTCATAACATATTTCGTATCCCCGTAACAAACATACCTATACCATATTGCATATACACATTGTTGAATTGAATCTGAAACATTAGTAGATATTTGGCATATATTCCTTTATTGGGTCTAATGTAATATCCCCAATAATTTTTATTTTTATTTTGGCAATAAGATTTACAAAGCAAACATAGTAACCCGTTAAGGTTAGAGAAATAATCCAAAATAACTGGAAGAAACCCTTCCACCTTTTGTTCACTGAGAGCCCAATCTGGGAGGGTGAGAGCATACGGTGTTCCGGGGATCGTTAGCACTTAGCACTATAAACCAACTGAAAAGCTGAATACAATAATGGGCGGCAAGCCAGCCCCTTCCGCTTATCCAGCGGGTAAACTAGAAACTTGGCGGTAAACCAGCCAAGAGAACAACTCACCAAGACACAAATCACTCAACCGCAATGTTTCAGCGGGAGGACTGAATCACACAAAAGCTCAACTCCACCGCTTATTCAGCGGGAGGACCATTACAATCATAAAATCACTCAACCACTTACTCAGTGGGAGGCCTGAACTTCATAACTGAATTACAGAACAAGAAGGCGGCTAAGCCAGCCTCTTCCACTTATGCAGTGGGCAAGCAACCTCCAGAAATGGTTAGTGGTACTACTACTTAACCTTACAATTTAGAAAGAGAAGATTAAAGATGATATCCAATGCAGATTACAAAAAGAAACAACTAACAAATTAACTCAAATCATGCTACTGCTGCTGTACCAAAAATCGGAAGTCAAACAAGCATAACTAGTCTCAACCGGCAACACCAAAATGATCATAACTCACTCAAATGAAGTCGGAAACACACCAAATCAAATGCGAATGAAAGATATAACCTAGACGATGAAACATGAACACAAAACCTGCAGTCCAGTCGCCTCAATATGCATAACGCATCCCAATGCACCACTAGAATGGTATGACCCAGCTGAAAGGTATGATTTGCAACTAAAAATGCAATTCTTCAAATTAGTGTCTATAAAATTGTAGACTATATCGCCTCCATGCCACGTTTTGATAGAGCCAATACCCAGAATGAAGGAATCACTTGGTCAAGAGGTATGAGCAAAATATGGTTTCAGCAACTTCGCGACCAGCAGCAAGAAAACACTCCAAAATCCACACAAAACACTCCACACTAAGCAAAACGCTCTCTAACAGCACTGGAAATACAAGAACACAGCTAGGTACTATCTTCCAAGTACGAAACTGAGACTTAGCTAGGAAGCCACACTTCGAAGCTCAGATTTTCAATCGCCAAACCGGCAGCATAACAATGCAATTTCATAAGATATCCAAATGGGAGGCCAAGCACCTATATTTATAGTTTTTTTCCTCTGAAATTCAAATGTAAATGCTCCCAAATTCACCTCACCATTTTGCATTTCATTTCACTCTCACATGCCATCCAAATGACATTTCATTTCATTTCCCAAGGTCGGCGCTCAAGTTGCATTTTAACCAATAATTCAACAAGTTTGAACTTGCCTAAGTCTTCAATAATAACTTAATGCATTCTTCAAATTTCAACGCCTAACTTAGGAAAATATAACATTGCTATTAGATAAAAATATGTCTTTTCCTAAGTTGCCCAATATATCGTTAATTAGTAATAAAATAATTAAATATTAAACCTTAGGATAAGGAAATAATATTTAATTAAATCACTTATGACTCTTGTTGGGTTTCAAATCAACAGATTGGATAGGTTCTAAGGAAATGCCAACTCCTATGATCAAACCCTCCAATTGACTTGGCCAACTTATAGAGTGAACCTATTTGGTTACTGACTCTCTCACTTTAGGCTCTGCAGGACCTAGGCGGGTATACCTACTCACTAGTTGTTCCTTCAACTAATGCTTTTTATAGCAGATTTAGTGTCTTAATCTGATGTCTCCTAGTCTCAAAATGGCATAAGTTTCTTAAACAAACTGACTTCAGATGTGTGTATTGATCTATGTATCTTACAAAAGTATATATGTTACACTTTGGCTAAATTACCTACTATACCTACTCTACTAATCCTAATGCTTAAAAGTAAAGGGTAACTGGTATGGTTAAAGGGTTTGTTTACAAATGATCAGTGCCATTCCTCTTATTTGGGCTACAGAGTCTTATATTTCTTCAGGACTTATTGTGTAAACTTATGAGACAGTTTTTAAACCCACCACCTCTCGATGAGTCTGTCAGTTACTGTTTCTTATGAGCTCTACTTCAATGTCTATATTGTAAACTGCTTGAATGGATTTAACCCTAACTTTTAAGAGACCATCCAAGGAAGAAATACAGGGAACAATTACAATTCACGAGTAAATCCTTTTGATCCAAATCTACAATATGAAACACAGAATTTTACTGGAAGAACACGAATAACCTTATCCACTTTTAGATAATATCATAAGCAACTACCTTCTAAAAATATGTTAACTCTCAACACATATGAGAAAGAAAATGCAACCGGTTATTTTTGATAAAAAGTTTTAAAGTACAAAATTGCCTCCACCTCTTCTCTCTGTTCTTCTTTTATTTGCATTTTACATCACACATATATATGTGTTTGAATGGTTTTCATACCCCTTTGGGTGAAAAGACACCCCCCTTTTAAATAAAAATAATTCCAAATCCCGAAATTGCCTTAGTTTATGTAATTAATTGTCACTTTACAAGTTGTTTAGGCATATTAGAGGTATTTTAAGGCTATTTTATGGGTATATAATGGATAAATGGTCTTTAAATGATGTAAATACCCCCTTTGGTGCTTCACACTCCATTTTTTATGCCCATTATTGTGTTTATGTTATGGTTTCATATTGTGCAACAAATATAAAATATATTACTTGTACCTATTCAATATATATATATATATATATTTAGAATTTTTCTTGCTCCTTGTCTTGGAATTTGGAATTCTAAAAATTGCAAATTTTAGGGTTCCAACAACTCCAATACTGATTATCAACAAAATCCAGGATGAAGTTGAGCAATGAAGACCACTGAACTGCTACAGGATCGGAACCCTGTCCAAACTGCTAAAAATAGAATTACTCAATACTGCCACTTACTAAAAATAGTAAGTCATGAAATACTCCTTCGAAAAACATGATCTTCGCACCCGGAGAAAGAGCTTGGAAAGCTCAGTAAGACAACATCATCCAAACAACCAAACCCTAACTTACTAAAAATAGTAAGTTCTCACTTCACCAAAGAATCAAATGCATGCTATACCACCCTGGAGCTCATGAAAAACCTAGAAGGAAACCATAGACAGAATTGAAGAATTTCCTCCCGGTAAACCTTAAAAAGCTCGTGCAGAACTCCACAAAAGTTGGAAACCCTAATTCTCCTTTCCAAATAGCCTATGGGTCTCCGGAATAGGCCAATGGACCACTAAACTAATCACTGCGGAGAAGGGGACATTACATCTAAGCACAAGTACCGGTTAAGGAAAGGAGGGAATTAGGAATACCATTTGATCTGGCATAGATATCAGAATTATAGTAAGGGATTTTAATAGAAAATTTAGATTTATTAGTATTAGAATAAGCTTGTCAAAGTGCTTTGTGGGCTCCACACAATAGTTATTAAGATTCCTATAATAAAAGAATCCTAAAACAGTGTTTGCAGCAATTAGAAGAGGTTTGGAGATTTCACCATTATTGTTGTGTTTTTAGCGGCAGCTCCACTAAAGGGAATGTGACCCACTTGGAAGACGTTAGAATATTGGTTGTGGTTTTTATTTCAGCCTCACCTAAGCCTAGCAGATTATTGTTTGTGATTTGAACAATCAGCATTACCAAAAGGTCAATGATGGTCTAAGAGGAGTCAACAACATGTTGAAGATTGAAGATTTTTGTTTGGGAAAAATTATTTGTGTTTTTTACCCATTCTCCACTAATTGTGAGATATCAATAAGATAAAAGCTGCAGTAAAACATGATCAACTAAAAGAGTCGACACATGGTTTAGAGGGGATGTTGGGAAACTTATCAAGATAAGTTCTTTCTTCCAAAAACTATTCTTAGTATTATGAATTAAATATTATAGTAAAATGTCTTCAGAATTAATGAAAGTATATTTATAAATGTATTACAATTCTCACTTTAAGTTAGAAATGTTGTTTCTCGTCTAAATTAAGGTGAATCCCGAATGGGGACATTACAAGCATATTTGTCCCTTACTGACAGATTTTATCAGTCCACTTTTTGCACTCTTCATGTGTGGCTAGTTCATCCAATCACTTTTCCTGGTCCATGAAACGCAAAACTTGTGGTACAAAACCTATGGAGCTTGGTGTGGGCTGAAAGAGAACGAGAGTAAGTCCTAGGAGGAGAAATATGAGGAGAGGTAAGAGAAACAAGTGGAATGGATGATGCCATTTGAGGCTCTAGATTCAGCTAAAGGAGAGAAGATTTTGTACTTTTCCAAGCAACTAACTTCAACTTGGGAATTGCTTGAGTTTCATATGTGCTTTCTTCTTCTTCATCTTTACCCCTGTTGCAATTAACGACTTCTAAATTTGGTACTTGTATGTGAGAAAGATGAAGAAGGCTATTTTTCACTTGTTGAACAGTCTACTTTTATCCATTACTAAGTTCTTTTGGTGATAGAGGCCAATTGGCCATAGGCTAAGTCATTGGGTACTTTATGCAGGGGTCCTGGTCCAATACCCAACCAGTCCGGGAGCTGTAGGGTTGTGCCCTGGCCACTCTTGGGTATTCTCGCAGTTCTCAATCACATATAAAAAAAAAAGAATAGTCAAAAATGACTTTTTAAAGTAATTTTTAAACATTAAAAGACCATAAAAGTGCCAAAAACCTTTAAACATGCCCATACCATTGACAGCTCTTTGACAAAAAAAACTATTTCACAAAATGTCATTCCTGTTTTGTCATTTTTCCAATTTGGAAGATTGCTGGTATTTTTTGAAGGTGGAGGAATCTAGCTTGAACCGAGCAATGACTTCAATTTAGGTGCTTTTGATGAAGATTGAAGACCA
This sequence comes from Cryptomeria japonica, assembly GCF_030272615.1. Lineage (NCBI taxonomy): Eukaryota > Viridiplantae > Streptophyta > Pinopsida > Cupressales > Cupressaceae > Cryptomeria > Cryptomeria japonica. Next base: position 345,981,257 of record NC_081412.1, on the reverse strand, counting down.
AGATTCAAATTTTTTATTATACTATTTTCAAAATTTGTAATTGTAATGATTTTCATATGAATCTTGACTTTGGATTCTGAGACATATATGATATATGACATAATATTGAAATTTTTATTATAAATTGACAATTAATATTACCTTTATCGCTATCATTGATCAATGATGAATAATCATACTATTAGAGACTCAAATGCCATTATTATAATATGACATAACAAATGTATTCTCAATTTCGCATATATTATATAGCCATACCCAGCTGCACTATACCCAAGAATTTTTTGCCATACCGGCATAACCATACCAGAACCAACAACTTAGGCTGTAGGCAAATTTTGATGGTCAGTTCTTCAGGAGTGAAGCTAAGCACTTAATTAAAGTCATATTACTCTACTCTTTTCTTCTTACTTCATATTCATCTTCGCAATTAGCTCAAAAATCTTCTCTACTTGCAACATGCTAAAATCTGCCCCCCAGTCTTTCCAATAAGAGGTACCTAGGATCATATGTGCACTTTTCATAGGTTAAGTTTCACAAATTCATCACCTACATCATTGGCATCAATGACCTCTTTGCATTTGTAGATGCCCAACATATCAAAATTAATCACTTGCTTGTGATGATCCCTTAACAAACCATGAATCTCAAAAACTTGCCAACAATCTAGTGGCCATGTAGGGGTAAGAGTTGAATCTGAAGACCCTAATATAGCTGAAAGTAGAGAATTGAATGTGCCAATCCTCCTTTTTTGAAATTGCTGCCCTGGATTGCTCTGAAATTGACACATGAAGCTGCTCATTCATCTTTTTGACAGAATGGATAAGAGAGTCATTCATCCTGCGAAGTTTTCCAAGAATTCACTATGCTCCAACTATGGGTATTGCCTATAAATATCCATGATATTCAATGAACTTCTTTCAATAATCCTACAAAAGAGCCCGTCTTTATGAAAGTATAACATATGGAATTACCAAGTTGACTTAAACCTCACCAACTGCTGATGAATGCACTTGCTGATCAAAGTGGCTCAATCCAGCTAGATGTCTTCTTTGCATATCATGCTCATAAATATAGAACATCCATGGTTTGAATATTCTTGTCTCATCTTTTCCTGACAGTCAATTGAGGAGAGTGACTATGAACACAAACTCTTTCTTGAATTCATTTCTTTTAAACAATTTAGAAGCACGCTTCTTACTTTCTTTCAACGAATGTTTGTTAATATACATTTAATATCCAATGGTTTTTGTGTTCCATACTTCTTTACACTTATCCAAATTCATTTCTTGTTTTTCTTCGTGTAATGACAAACTGAAAATGCTTTTGTTTGACTCAGCATCAAGTTTTCAAAGGATTTAACCCCTTACTGAGCAAATCTCCCTGTTCTTAAGGTTGTGTTTTGCACAAGTGACTTTGTGTTGAAATTGAAGGGGAGACTGCCTCAATTAGATCACTTGCCCAAAGTCTTCTTTCCACTTTATTCCCCTTTCTGATATGTTCATCTAATTCCAACTCTTCTACATTTACATGTTTGATTTGGTTTCCTTGATTCTGGGGTAGTCAGACACTAGTTTTGGAGAGTCAGTCATTTGGAAATGGTATTGCAATGTGCTGATTTGTATATGCAAGGAAGAAAACTTAAAAAGAGTGTTTCACTAATTTTTTACTTTATTCTTCATTGCCTTTAACCACAGTCAGAATGTAGATGTGTTGTAAGCCTTAGAATCCAATCAGAGTTGTATATACATCCCTTCATAGGTGGAGAACCTGCTATTATCAGACTGTCATACCTATTCCCTACTGTTGATGACAAGAATAAACCAGGGAAATCTACACAAAGAGCTTGAAATGTGCTGTCACAAAATGGTGCCCAAACTGCTATTAATCCCGTAGATAATCAGCTGAAAACATCCTAACAGTCTCCTTTTGCATAAAAGAACTTGTATGCCTTTTTCTGAGGTGAAAAATCACCATGGAAGCATGCAAGAAGGATATCTAAGAACTTATAACCTACTGCTTTATGACTGCCACCACTGTCAACTGCAATGGAGCTTGGGGAGTGGAAATGGTGTGTTTCCTTCTTGTGTTTGCAAAGAAATTTAGAAGAATATGCTTCACTCTCTTGAGTGTTCCAAAATCCTCTTCAATCTCTCTCCTTCAAGCCCTTCAGCAATGAGAAATAAGAGAAAGCAAGCACTGTTATAGAGATAGGAGAGTGCTTTTATTTATTTTGAACTTGCCTTTCCCTCTTCTCCCTCATAGGTCAGCTTTTTTATCTCCAGATGCAACTTTCACTTCTAATTTCATTTTGAATTGCATCCAAAACCTCTAAGACATGCTATATCACTTAAATGACCTTTTTGATGACCAAAAATGACATATCCTCCTTGGTCACAAGCTGAAGAAGTCCATTGCACTTTTCCCATCTGATTTCACTTTGAGTTTACCCCCTTGGTACATGCTTGGGCACTCAAATGACACTTTTTCATATTTTGTCTTTCAATTTTGTCACTTAAGTGGGAAGGCACATGCCCAAGGGGTCCATTGCACTTTTCCATCTTCAAAATATGACACTAAGTGGCTTGGGCACATTCCTGGGGGGGTTTATTGCACTTTTTGTTATGTTTTAACATAAACTAAAGTCATTTTTTTCTATTGACATGCCTCTAGAGGGTCCAATGCACTTTTTCTTTTGATTTGACGTCAAGTTTTGTTGAGACATGGACCAGCTAGGACTCAAACCTATGACCTTCCATACGCTACTGGAGTGCTCTACCACTGAGCTACTGGCTCCTCTTGGACCAGTCCATCGTCGGTCCGGGTGTGGCTTATTTCCAAGACCAATAGCCCCCCTTAAGCCACACCTCTCGTGTGCTTGGGGCTCCTAGCCTGAACCTGGCTCTAATACCATGTTAATTTTAAGCAATCAGATGTTAATCTTAAATAATCAGGTTATAACAGAACAGTAACAGCAATAAAAACACAAAACAAGACACACCAATACCCTGGGAAAACCTCCCTCTTGGAGGTGAAAAACCCAGCCACAAAGTACAATGTGTATTCTCTCAAATTTAGGCAATTACAAGGCAAGTGTGCTTATCTCAGATTGTTGTTCAACCAGCAAGATAGCAGATCTGAATTCCTCTTTATATGATAATGGAGATTGCAGCCCTTATCATCAGCATCAAATTCACTCAAGGCAAGTCTTCATTAGCTTTGCAAGATCTTGATAGCATCACCTAACAGCCAACCTTCACACAATGGATGAGGAGCAAGTTCGCCCAAGAGAGAGAGAGAGATTGCCAAATGTTGGAGAGCAGATTACATGTGTTGACAGCCTTAAGAATGATTCGTCTTGTATGTAAATTGATTCATTATGCTATGCAAATGACTTGCTTATATACTTGACTTGTGGTGTCAAGTCTCAAGTCGGCTTGCCTTGTTAATTTAATAATAATATTATGTATATCGTCCAAATAGGTCTTGACCTATTAAGACGTTATTGCTTGATTGCCTTTACCACACGCTACATGAGTTTGGGCCCAACCCAATTACATAATCGCTCAAAATACATATTGGGCATACCCTATCTACAAGTTACATTCAATATTGGACCACAAGTTACATCGCCCAATTAGGGTCAGACCAAATTACAAGTTACATTTATAGGGCCTGTCCTATCCACAAGTTACATTATATATAGGTCTTGCCTGAGCAAGACATAATTACAAGTTATATGTATTTGGGCCCAACCCTAAGTTCGATTTATGTAATAGATAATACATGTGTATTTTAATTCATTGATAACATTAAAATACAATAGATAGGTATCCGAGCTAGCTACTATTTCAACAAGTTTTGCATGTAATGCCCCCTTTTTAGCAGTCATGTGGTGATCTGTTGTTAGCCCATCATGCCATGGTCCCAAGTGCTAACCAAAGCTTTACAGGGATCAATGTAGTTTTTGCCTAGGTGATTTCAGTTTTAGGCCAATCGGAGGTGTTTTGACAGGGTTTTCAGATACTTACTATTTATAGTAAGTCAGTTGTGGCTTAGTGTCTGGTAATATTTGAAGCATTTTTTGGATGTCAGTATTTTGGTGCATTTAATTCTTCATCAGGATTGCTAATTTTATGAGCCATTAATTAATTGTGCAATTAAATTAAAAGTTCCTAAAGTTAAATTTAAATATTTAATTTTAGTGGTTAATTAATGCTGGGACTAATGTTTAAAGGGAAAAAATTAAAAGTTCCCTTTCATTTTGAAGACATAAGGGATATTAATATTTTATTACAACATTCTTTTATCCCACATTTATGGTGCATTGGTAATTGTGCCCAAATGAAGTTATAAATAAGAGCATTAAATGCTGGTTGTGTATCTTGGAAATTGGTGATTTCTAGAGAAATTCAGGAGTCTTTTCTAGCATTTGGGGACGCAATCCCTCAAGTGTGACATTTCTCTTGCCTGTGAAAGACCAGGTTTGGGAAATTTAAAAAAAACAAATTGGCATTGAATGAGTTGAAGGGCATAGAAGTTTCAGATTGAATTGTGAGAGCTCAGCTGGAGAAATCGCAGAATTAAGACAGGTATTCATTTTAGTTTCCAGCACTATAGAATGCTTTTTCAGATTGGATAGTGTTGCAATAGGAGGGGAGATTGGAAATCTTAGAGAGGCGTAGCTATTTCAGTTTATTATGGCAGCCACAGGGAGGAATCGAAGTCTTAAGATGGTGTAGGCTACCAATATTCATAGCGCTGTAATTAGAGAATTCAATTAGCACGTTTTTTGTGGGAAGTAAGGACTCGACTCAGCAAACTGTGGTAATCGCAGTATAAGACTGGCCTGAAAAAGACGTGGGTTTGAGCCAGGTCATAGCCGCAGAAGTTACAGTGATAGCAAGTCGAATGACATTGTTGAGCCATCTAGACTGCTGGCCATGTCTCTTGTTGGGCGCCAAACCCATACACAGGGTACATTCAATATTGCTGGGTGCGAACAGCAAACTGGGCATTAATTATTAGCAGCTGCAGTGACTAAACAGGACGCAGATGAAGAACAGTGAAGGTGGGATAGCTGGAAGGAAGTTCGTAGCTCTTGGCAGCCAATGAAGATGACGCCATTAAACAAGATTGTAATGAATCAGGTTCATGAGTTGACTTGTCCTTGGAATAATCTTTACATTTAGAAGAACTGTGTTGTATGGAATAAACTAGAAAAGAAACTTGTGTTTGAACTGAAATATATTGGTGATTTGAAGTATTGTTAAATCAAAGCTAGATGGTTGTAATTACCTTAGAACTGAATTTGCGTGAACTTGTTGATATATATATATATATATATATACAACTGAAATATATTGGTGATTTGAAGCATTGTTAAATCAAAGCTAGATGGTTGTAATTACCTTAGAACTGAATTTGCGTGAACTTGTTAATATATATAATTGTTGAAATGTAATTGAATGCTTGCCAAACTGTCAAGACACAAAACACACCAGGAATCAACTAAACCACAGATATATTCAAGAAAGGAAAAAACAGACCTCTAATGATAGTCTGCCAACTGTTTGAAGAAATACCAACAGCAAGTTTGACAAGGGAAATTATAGCAAATAGGGCAGTCTATTACATTGCAACATGCACGAAAACACTTTTTGAATCACTTAAGTGTTCAGTGTTCTTTTAATGACACTTTACCAACTTAAGTAACTTCTTTGCTTAATGTTTACCAAAACATGACATTCTCCCTCCTTGGCTTCTCTTGGGCTTATCTGCTATTTTCCAAATAAAATCATCAAAAAGTGCATCTTTCTTGTCTTTGTGCACATTGGGAATTGTTGGTGTACGTTTTATCATTCACCAAACATTAGAATAAAATGTCAAAGACACTCTACCCTCTCTTGAACAAAATCACTATGTGTGCCAAGATTGCAAAGAAAGACCACATAGCAACTTCAAGGTTTATATGTGCGAACGAGCGACTTTATGTTGGATAGCTTCCTTGGCTATGTATGCTGAAATACACGTGGGACTTCCGCTCAACTGATATCATTTGCAAATTTGATAGTAAATGCTCTCTTTTTTTTTTTTTTTGATTTTCAGTTTTGGACTTCAAAAAAAGGATAAAAAGGAAGGGTTTAGAAGTTCTATGCTACTCCTAAGAACTCAAGAGATGGTATAAAGATTAGGTGAAACCAATAACAATACCCTACTCCGCCACTCTAAGGACAACTACACAAAGTAAGTGCAATCTTCTAGGGTTGTGCTAAAGATTTTTATACTATGAATAATACCATCTAGCGAACAATATTTATCCAAAGTAAGAGTTAAAGCATCCACAATAATAAGCTTAGGCTAACTTTATACATTGAACAAAAATCATTCATTTAAAGAAAGTATGAGCAATTGTTTCACCAATCTATACTATCAAATCCTTCATTCAACTAACAACTTTGAAAAAAGCAAAGTTACTCTAAGCAAATCTATTCTATGTTGAAGAAAATATGCAACCATGCAACCAGGTGATAATAATAAGGTTTCAAAGCAAACTGTAAGTGAACTTATATTACCAAAGTAGCCCTTAGCAACAATTTCATAAATCTCTCCACACAACAAAATGAGAGAAAAGGAGTTTATATAGAGTTCTAGAAAACAAACGAAAGGCCGAGATCAATCTAAGATCAACGACTGAGATTAAAACATAACAACCCTAATTAGGGTTTCCCAAAATAATATCAAGAACAAATGCATGAAGGACAAGTGGTGCGAGGAGCTATCTCCTAGGAAGGTGCATCCTTATCCCCTTGCCCCTTGAGTGGCAGTATGTTCAATGAATCTGGACACGATCGGGCTAACCTCCTCCACCGTGACATGTGGCAGCATATTTACCTTGAATACCAATCGGTCCAAGTCATCTGCACACGTGGCAAATGCAATCTCCCATTCCAACTCCTGTTTTTGGAAGGCATCTCGGATGGACAAGAAATTCGATGCCTTAGTAAAATTGTGCTTCAGGATTGGTCTAGTGATGCTTGAAGAAAATCTTTTGAGTTCTAAGCTTTAGACTTTCCATCTGCATATCTTTTTCTTGGATGGTCTCCTGCTCGAGTAGATCAGCAGTTACAACGAAAATCTTGTTTTGAATTTCTCTAATCTACTCCCCAACTTTAATACTATCAACCTTCACTTTTTCTCGGACTTCACTTCGTACAACCAATGCCTAGTACCAAGTGTTGAAATCATATGCAGCTCCTGTTGCGATTACTTTTCCATCAACCAATTCTTGCTTAGGAATTCCTTTCAACACTCTAAGGTACAAGATAATTCTGTCTTGGACATCATGAAGGTTGTCCCATGCTTTTGCCATGTTCGCAATCCTGGAGAGCAAAAAGGAAGCTTGTCCATATGCCAACATTAATCTTTCCACAAATGTGGCTACTTCTTCACTTTTTCTTGCCATCCACTCCTTGGCCTCTGCAGCTGTTACCTTTTCTTCTTCAAAACCTTTGATTGCTTCCTGTGAAGAATTCAAAAGTGGAGGAACCATTGTGTCACCTTGATTAAGAGGCTTGGTCAAGTGCTGAATATATTCCCTCGAGCGCTGAATTTTTTTCTTGTATTCTCTTTTCTTTCCTATCTCCTTTTCCAATCTCGCCTTCATGGAAGTGACCAAATTGTCCAAGTCCTCAACCTCTTAACCTTTAGTAGTTGGTCCCAAGTCGATAGTGGTGATTTCATACTCTTAAGGAGTAATATCCTCCTTCGCCTTGTCCACTTTCGGCACAACAATCTGAAGTGTACGTCAACCTGTTTCATCTCTTTGAATTGTAGAAAACCTCTTGGCTGGCTTCTTTGCAACAACCTTCCCTAATCAGGCCAAGAAATCGGCCGTGTCATCTTCTTCTTGGACTTCCATAGGTACTTTTATTTTCAACCTTTCTTTCAACCAATCATGAATCGTAGGCTGTTCAATGCCTTCCTCTTTCTGATTACCTTCTTCACATGGAACATCCTGACCTCCTCGAAGAGTGGAAATCATTCCCTCTTGAAATTCCTCACCTAGAATATCCATTTCATTTTCTGATTCAAGTATCTCCATGCCTATAGGAGATGGGGGTTCTTCGTCTTCCTGTTGGATTGACTCCATATTTTCTTCATGGATTGGAGAAGGAATCTTTATTTCAGCCAATGACTCATCCTCAGTAGTTAATACATCATTCACATTCCTGGATGTGTTAGAATGGGATGGCTCTAATCTCTGCTTCTTCTGAGCAGGTTCCTCGTTCACAACTTTCTTCCCCTTTGACCTTGAAGAGCCCTTGACTGCCTCCTTCCTTTTCCTAGAATTAGTGCTTTCAATTGGCTTGACACTTTGGGACACTCCTGCATTTGAAGAATATGATTCCATTTCGCCCATCAAGTTATAAGTGAGGGTCAAATTTCTTCGCCTTAGCACTTGGACTTGCTGATCAACCCGCCATTGTGAATACTTGACAGCTGGCCGCATTAAGGTGTCTAAATCTGCGAGCTCTAGTTTTGACCATTTCACAAGAGGAAGAGGCCAATTCTCATCAAAGCACGATTGAGTGTACTCTCCATCATCCTCTAACTGAACAGGCAACGGAAAAGCTCGGTTGTTCTGATTAGGCTTACTGGCAATCAAGACCATAGTCTTTTCCTGATGTCAAACTCGTTCGCAACGTTTGCCCAAAAGTCCTCCAGATCAACCCAATGCCTGTACCTCTCTCCATTCACCGATCCAATATGGTTGTGAGGATCAAAATTAGCCCCGGACCGGTAAAATGTGAATGGATACCACTGCATCTCCAACCTAGCACTCTCAGTTGCCTATGCCGTTGGCCAAGACTCCAACATATTTCCAATGAAAAATGGAAAGGAAATGTCTGCCTTTTGCTTGGTTCTTTGGGAGCCTTGATATGTTTCCAATTGTCTAAGGACTTCAAGCAAGATCATTTTATTAGTGGGATAAATTGGATGCCGATAAGGACATCCGATAAATCCTTGGACTCTTATATATGTGAATCTTGGATACTGGATAAACTAGGATCCATACTTGCTTATCAAGCTTTTGGCCTCCTGAGTGAGCCTCTGATGAGTTCCTCCCTGCAATGTCCCAGTGGTGATGTACATAAAAAATGCATCATTTACCCTTTTGAAGTGGGCCTTCTCGCTAAGTTGCAGTTGTGGATAACAGTCGTAGGACTTAAATTCATTCTCGCCATTACCTACTATGCCCTTGCAAATCAGTCTTGTGTATCTGTAGTTTCTTGCTTGTAGGTAAACAATGTAGGAACTCATGTAAAAGGACTTCGTCCTTTCCAAAAAATTTAGCTGTTCATTAAGGTTGTCGCTGATTATCCGAGACCAATTGAACATTTTGATACGTGAGGTGATCTTGTCAATAAAATAGTGCGTCCATGTTTCAAATGGCGCACCCTGAGGGCAGCCCATTACTCTGTTCAACAGTAAAATGATATCACCATAGTCCTCTATCGAGTCAGTGTGAAGCAATCTCTTTGGTACTTTCTTGAGGGTGGCTTGGCTTCTCCAACCAAACTTATTGACATTTGTCGTGCAGAGCTCAAGCTGGTCCTCATAAAGTCTTTTGGTTTCTTCCTTAGTTTTATATGAAGTTCGGTTGTAATTTGGAATTTGGAATGCTTCTTGAATGGCTAACTCTTTGAGATGAGCCAATACTCTCCCATCTAGGGCAATGATGAGCCGATACTCAACCATTAACTCAGCACATTCCATAACTGGCGGAAATCCAGCTGCGTGGACAAGACCATTTCTCATCATTTGGCAAGCAATAGGTGTGGGTAAGTGTCCATCGTGCCCATACATTCTGCTTTTGAAATCTTTGAAGTCCACGTGCTCGAGGTTGGTGTCTCTAACATTTTTCCACTTGGAATTAATCTGACTTAGGCTGCAACCCTTTGTCAGCAAACTTCATTTGGACTTTTCTTGAAAGTCCTCCTTTAGTGGTCATCAACCTGCAATAAACATGAAAAATTTAACATTACTTTCAAGAAAATTTAAGGTTTTAAGTCTGATTCTGGACCTTTTGTCCCAATTTTTTAACCTTCAGCTTGTCAAAAAGCTAAATTTCTGTGAAAAATCAGACTGAAATTGGAAGAATTTGGCCCAACACTTAGCAGATATCGTGAAATAAATGATTAAGACAAAAAGGATGAAAGAAATCAGTCAAAAATATAGATTTGTGAACTTCTAGAATTTACTTTTGACTGATTTTGGTGAAAATCTGCCTTCACTTTTGGAAATTCTTAGTAAATTTCTCCTTTACTCAGAAAATTTACTTTATCTTTCGAAAATCCTTGTTCAAAAATCTATCTTCTTTAACCTTGAGAGAGAAAAAACCTTTCACCATCAAACTTCGATCTTCAAACTTGAGAAAGAATGAATTGAAAATGACAAGTCGAATTGATATAAGACTTCATGTTTTTTTCTTAGATTCGTTGAACTTAGACTCTTTTATTTTTGCCAAAATGGAAACTTAATCTTCTCTTTGAATGAGTTGGCATGGAATCTTCTAGATTCTTCTTGAGTTCGAAATTTTCAAAGTGTTAGAATAAGTGTTGGATAAACTTTTCTTGATTTTCAACTTGGCCAACTTCTAACCATGGCGAACTTTGCTATGTGCTAGGACATTTCATTTTCAATCATGGACGAACGTTGAATAACCTTATGCCATGCTAGGGGACTTCTTATTATCCAAGCCATTTGTTCTTTCAACATGTCAAGGTGAGCATTATGATTGGCAAGCCATCTTCTTTCATGCTTAGGTCGGACTTCATGTTTTACAAGCCAACTTACTTCTCTTTGACACATGCCATGCCACTTTTAACCCTCTCATGTGCTAGGCGGACTTTAAGATTAGTAGGCCAAGGTTGGGCAGACTTTATGATTGTTTGGCCATGTTTATCTAGCCTTGGCAAACTTCAACCTCTTCATGCCATGCTTACCAAGTGCTGGGCGGACTTTGTCTTGTCTTGGACATGGCGAACTCCATTGATGGCAAACTTTGAACTGGCCTGAGACATGGTCTTCTCCATTTTCAAAACTTTCTCTGCCATGAACACTTGGACGAATTTTCTTGCTCAATAATCCATGTTTGTCTGGAACATCTGGAACAACATGTCTGGAGATTTTCCTTTGCTTTTTACACTTGGAGATACAAATTTTTCATTTCAAAGATAGGAACCCTGTTGCCATGACCTGAGCAACCCAATCTTAGGCCAACTTTCAAAAAAGCTGAAAAAGCAAAAAAGCGAAAAAGCAGAATCCCACAAAAATGGGAAGGTGTCAGAATTGACCCTAAGCAATTGCGTTTTTCATCCTTTAGGCCTTCTGAGTACTTTGATGATGTCTAGACACTGTTTCGAGCATGATTTCGCTATTTGAATTGGATGAAAACTCCAACTCTAGACTCTCAAAGAAATGGACTTATGAAGTTGCAATGCTAAGACAAAACCCTAAAAAGAAAACTACTGGGGGTCCTGTTGGTGTACGTTTTATCATATACCAAACACTTAGAATAAAATACCACAAGGATACTCTATCCTCTCTTGAACAAAATCACTACTTGTGCCAAGATTGCAAGAAGACCACAAGGCGACTCCAAGGTCTATATGTGCGAATGAGCGACTTTAGTGGGATAGCTGCTTGGGTAGTGTGTGCTGAAAATCTCAAGGGGGACTTATGTTTGTTAACCAATATCTTTCACAGGCTGACCTTAGGCAGATTTAACAATTTATTCTCTATGTTTTTTGGATTTTGGATTTAAGACTTCAAAAAGATAAAAAAAAGGATGAAGGCTAAGGGATTATATACTACTTCTAAGCTATTCCTATGAACTCAAGAGATGGTATAGATTAGGTGAAACCTAGTAACGATACTCTGTTTCGCCACGCTTGGACAACTACACAGAGCGGGTGCAATCTTCTAAGGTTGTGCTTATAATTTTCACACTTTCGAATAATACCAACAATTGAACAATATTATTCTAAGTAGAAACGAAACATCCACATAAAAGCTCAGACTAACTTTGCACGCTAAACGAAAATCATTCATTCAACAAAAGTATGAGCGAGATTTCACCTATCTAAACTATCAAATCTATCATTCATCTAACAACTTGAAACAAATTACTTAAGCAAATCTATTTTATTTGTTGAAGATAGTATGTAACCATGCAACCATTTAGCAATAAAAAGATTTCAAAACAATACTAATAATAAAATTACTCAAATAGCTCTGTGCAACAATCTCATAAAACTCTCCACAACCATGAAATTAGAGAATGAGAGGGGTTTATATAGAGTTTTGAAAGAGAAATAAATGGCCGAGATCGATTTAAGATCAACGGTCAAGATTTAAACAACACAACCCCAATTAGAGCTTCCCAAAATAATATCAAAGATCAATTACAAAGGAGACAAGCGGCACGAGATGCTATTTTTTAGGATTGCACCCCTTTCTTCTGATATTCGATGAACTTGAACACAATCTGGTCAATCTCATCCATGGAGACATGTGGCAATAGGTTGACTTTGAATTCTAATCCTTCCAAGTCATCGGCGCACAAAGCAAAGGTGATTTCCCAGTCTACTTGCTGCTTCTGAAAGGCATCTCTGATGGAAAGAAGATTTGATATTTAGCCAGGTGGTTTTTCAAGACCGGTCCTGAAATGGCAAAGCAGATGTCCTGTATTTTGATCTTTAAATTCTCTAACTGCATATCCCTCTCTCAGATTGTTTTTTTCTCAAGTACTTCTACAACTATAAGACAAGTCTTATCCTGAATGGCTCTTATCTACTTCTCTATTTTATCAGCATCAACTTTCACTTTTTCCAAGACCTCATTTTGTGCAATCAGTGTCCAGAGCCAACTGTGGAAATCATAAGCAGCCCCTGCTTCAATTATCCCTTGATTGACCAACTCTTGAGATGAGATTCCTCTCAGCTGCCAAAGTCTCAATCCTGGAAAGCAAAGAAGAAGTTTGATCATATGCTGATGTGATCCCTTCTATGAACTTGGATGTCTATTGTTTTACGCTTTCTATCCAATCTTTAGTTTCTTTGACTATTACTGCATCTCCTCAGAACCTTTTATCACCTGATGTGAATCCAAAAGTAGGAGTGTATCTGGATTTGCTTGATCGAGTGGCTTGGTAGTCAAGTGTCGAATATAATCTCTTAGACGTTCCACTTCTTTCTTGTATTGTTGCTTCTTTTCTGTTTCTTCATCCAGCTGTGCCTTTATGGATGCGACTAAATTATCTAGATCTTCCTTTGCTTGGGCCTTTGTAGTTGGTCCCAAGTCAAAAGTGGTGATCTCAAACTCATGTGGACCAATGTCCCCTCTTGCCTTATCTACTTTAGGCACTGCTATTTGCACTATGCGATTGCCTGCTTCATCTCTCTAGATGGTAGAATATCTCTTAGCCGGCTTCTTCACAACAATTTGCTCTAACTTGGCTAAGAAATCAGCCATGTCATCCTCTTGTGGCTCTTCCACTACTTGTGTGTTCATTTTTAATCTTTCCCTCAACCATGCAGGAACAGTAGGCTGTTCAACGCCTTCCACTTCTTGGTCCTCTTTTGTTTCTGGGTCATGTGAAATTCCTCAGAGAGTGGAAATCATTCCTTCTTGAAACCCTCCTGCTTCAATATCTGTATCATGCTCAGATTCTAGGATTTCTGTGCCAGTAGGTGATGGTGGTTGTTCATCTTCTTGATGAACTAGTTCTGCATTTTCTTTATGGACTAGAGAAGGAATTTCTATTTCAACCAACGATTCATCAATATTTAATATGTATTTCTCATTCCTTGATGTGGCGGAATGAGATGGTTCTATTCTCTGCCTTTTCTGAACAGGTTCTTCAATTTCAATTGCCTTCCCTTTCCTTTTAGCATTCTCGCTTGGCCTGACACTCTGTGCTGCTTCTTTGTTTGAAGAATATCCTTCTGCTACTCCCATCAAATTATAAGTCAAAGTTACATTTTGCTTATTCAATCTTTGACATTGCTGACCAACCCATCACCTGGTATATTTCATGACTGGTTTCATTAGGATAGTTAAGTCTGCATGATCTGGCTCTGACCATTTGATATGAGGAAGGGGTACATGCTCATCAAAGCCGGGCTAAGTATGTTCTCCGTCATCTTCTAGCTGATCGGGCACAAGGAGAGGTCCGGTCATCCTGATGAAATTCACTGACAACCTATAACACATTCTTATTCTGATATCAAATTCATCTTCCGCATTTGTCCAATAGTCTTCTATATCCACTACATGTCTGAATTTTTCTTCCTTCATTGATATGATGTTATGGTGAGGGTCAAAATTAGCTCTAGATTGGTAGAAGGTAAAACGGTACCACTGCATCTCTAGCCTGGCACTTTCAGCTGCCTGTGCCGAACAAGATTCTTCCATATTTCCAATAAAGAATGGAAATGATACAACTGCCTTCAGCCTTGTTTTTTTGAAGCTCTGATATGTCTCCAATTGTCTGAGAACTTCTAGCAAGACCATCCTGTTGGTTGGGTGGATTGGCAATCGGTAAGGACGGCTAGTGAAACCTTGGATTCTGATATAGGTGAACTTTGGAAACTGGATAAACCAGGATCCGTACTTGCTGATTAAACTTTTTGATTCATGAGAAAGTCTGTTGTAAGTACCTCTTTGCAGTGTCCTGGTGATGTACATCAGAATGCATCATGGGCACGAAAACTTTTATCCTTAAGTTGCAGTTGAGGATAACAATCATATGACTTGAACTCATTCTCCCCACTCCCTACTATGCCCTTACAAATCAGTCCTAAATATCTGTAGGTGGCTGCCAGCAAATAAATTATGTAGGAATTCATGTGGAATGTCTTTGTCCTTTCCAAGCCGATCAACTGCTCATGAAGATTGTCACTGATTATACGTGACCAGTTGAACAACTTGTTTCCTGCAGTGATCTCGTCCATGAAATAATACATCCATGTTTGGAACAATTGACCTTTAGAGCTGCCCATTATTCGATTCAGCAGTAGGATGAGATCCCCATATTCTTCTTTGAAGAATGGACGCAACAAATATTTTGGTACTTTTCCTTGAGGTCTCTTCTTTTCCAGCTAAAAGTTATTCACATTTGCAGCACAGAGTTCGGATTGACTATCATAAACATTTTGGGCTTGCTCCTTAGTCTTGTAGGTGGTTTTACTGTGCTTTGGTATGCCAAAGGTCTCTTGGATGGACAGTTCTGAAAGATTAGCCAGAACACTTCCATTTGGTGCAATAATTTCTCTTGACTATGCTTTATAGTGCAAAGCACATTCGACAATCAATTCAGTACATTCCTTGGTTGGTGGAAATCCGGCTGCTTGGACAATTCCATTCTGCATCATCTTGCAAGCAATCGGTGTAGGAATGTGTCCATCATATCCGTACATCCTTTTCTTGAACTCTTCCATATCAACATGCCCAATATCTGTGTCGGTGATATTCTTCCATTTTCACTTGATTTTAGATTCCCGCTGCACTCCCTTGCTGGCGAACTTCATTGCTATCTGCAAAACACATGAAAATTAACATTATTTCCAGAACTTAATTCTGATTTTTAATTCTCTTTCCTAAAATTTCACTTCAGCCTGAAAAAGGGTTAACATTTTGAAAAGCTGATTGAAAGTGAAGGGTTTGGCCAAGAAATTGATAAAATTAAGACAAAAGGGTGTGGAAATTCAGTCAATTTGAGGTTTTAAATCCTCTTTATGACTGAAATTTACCTCTAATTCTAAAAATCTGTCCTAAAATCTGAGAAAGTTCTTGATTTCTTCACCTCTAATATTTAGAAATTTCCACTTCTTCAAAATTCATGAAATTTGAGAGAAGAGCTCCCCAAAATTCTCAACCTGAATAATGAATTATGGAGTGAATAGGTTGAGAATTTATAGAATTTTGGATTCCTAAACTTAGAAGTTCTATTTAATTTTTTTTTATTGTTTGTTTGTTTGTTTGTTTTTTTGTTTTTTTTAATTTTTTCTTAAAAAATAATTATTATCTTTTTTTTTTTCTTTTTTGCTATAATATTTCCAAAATGGAAAGTTTTATTTCCTCTCTCAAATCTTCTAGAACTTTCTAGAAATTTTGAATTTTGAAATTTTTTGTAAGTGTTAAAAATAATAATTTTGAAAATTTTGGAAAATAAAATTATCTTCCAACTTGCTGGTCTAATTTCATGTGAATTGTGATCAAAATCTTATCCTCTTGGCATGGCAAATTTGTCCTCAAATTTCAGGTCTCTGGCTAGGTATCTTCACATATTCTATTTATGCCTGGATAATTGGAATGGATTTGAACTTGTGTTTGACAATTTCTTTATGCCTTAGGGTTTGAAAAGTTCTGACAATTACATGTCTTCTTGTCTTTTGATCTTGTTTTCTTGGAAGAATTTTAAGCATTCCTTTGATCATGGACAATGTTTCATGTTGGTGGAAAGTTTGGATAGTCACATGTCTTTTGTTTGGACTATTTTCCTTATACTTAGTGAATTTTGGGAGTTGTGTTTACTGTCCATGGTAAATTTCAGGATGAATCAAAAAATTTGTCTTTCTGTCACATCCTTTTGGCAAAGTTTATTCCATCTTTATGTGATGCTTTATTTGTCCAATCCTTGGCAAACTTGGATGGTGTCAAATTTTTCATGCTTGTATGTCTTCCTCTAAAATTTATTGGACAAATTTTGTGCTTGATTTCTTTGGACAAAATCTTTGGACATGTTTCATTCCTCAGCAAATTTTGGAAGGGTTTCTTCCTTGGATATGGAAAGGCAAACTTTTCACATCTTTGGACAGATTTCAATTCATGCTTTATTTCAAACTTGGAAGATTATCACGTATATCAGATTCGAACAATCTTTCTCTTCCAAGGAGGGTTTGGAGATGATTAAAACTTCCTTGCTGATCATGATAGCAGCAGTTAGACGATGCGAATTTAGATTACTTTCTTTTTGACATGGCAAGATTTTATTCTTCCTTGGGCAAGTCCACTTTCAATTTGTTGTCTTGGACGTGTTGACGTATCTGAAATCGCATTACTGCAAAGTCCATACGGCCAACGCAGAATAGAATAAACTTGCTGAGTATCCTATCCTCTCTTGAGATAAGGGAATCCCTAGTGCTATTTTCTACGTTTGATCAAAGGGGACAACCTCAAGGTTTCGTTTGTCAGGTCTTGACTGCGGGATTACTCAGTGGTTTGATGTGTTTATGCTGGAAACACAAGGGGGACTTACGGTGAGATAGGCGATTGCTGGATGAGTTCCCCAAAACTTTAATGGTCTTGCTTATCAAATGGTTCGAGTTGGGTTGATACTGTTTTCAAAAGGACTGCGGATTCTCTTGATAAAAAAGGGGAAAAAGGGAAGGATAGGGAGAGAGAGATACATAAAAATATAAATTTTAAGTAAGATAGCAGATTCAGTAAACAGACAGACACCTCCAAATAACTAGAGTAAGCATCACCAGCTATTGAAGCACAATACTTGCATCAATCTAGTGCGATCTTCAAAGGAAAATAGGATTTTCATGCTATCAAATACAACATTGGAACTTTTACATTAATAGTGAGCATTTAATAACCGAATTGAGCATATGAAAGGTTCAGATTAACCATGCAAAAAGAAAGGCAATCAGCCATTCCCTAATGGTGTGAACTGCGAGGATTCTATCAGATGTTTATTTGAAAATGCTATGTAAAGGAAAGAAACATGACTGAAAAATTTCTAAACTAATGAAGGAGACCATGCACTCACAAGGAAACTTGGAAACAGTCATAACTTTGCATTAAATCCTGTAAATTTAGCCAGAGCTTTTGCAACAATCCAAGAACTTCTTACAAAATGAGGGAAAACCAGTCCCTTAAATAGGCTTCAAAAATGGATGAATGGCCAAGATCTTATCTAAACAAGTGGCCCAAATTCATCCATAAAACATGGCTGCCCATACCCATAAATGGGAGGCAAATATCAACAACCACCCCAAAGGGAGTAATAACTACCCAAAAAGGTAATTAGAACATATCCAAAAATAATCCAAAAAGGTGCATTCATAAAGTTTTACATTTTAGTTGACTTGGAAGTCAAACATGACCTTTTGGCCAAAAAGTGCATTTTCAAGATTTAAAAGGAAAAAGCACTTTCTCTTTTCCATTTGTAGATTCCTTTTCCAAGAACTCATCTTCACCATGCAAATATTCCTGCCAAAGATTACGACCTGCCGCACGCTCCTCACAAACATACTCCTGGAACCTGATGCATAATTGGAATAGCAGACTGAAGGGAGGCATAGGAGGATGACGAATTTTATATTGCATGCCCTCAAGATATTGGTCCACGTGCTTCAAACCATCCTTCCAGCTGGAATGATTACGCTCGAAGCACAACATGTCTGACTGGAATTGACCAGCGAAACTTAGGTCCTTAACGGAATAGGTGATCCTATCTGTCCCTAGTCTTTCTTCCGAGTCTGGTCGTATCACTTTATTGGACAGGGCATTTTGCCAACCCAAGACCATTGATCGGAGGATCATTTTGCCTAGTTCTTGCATGGTGTTCAGAATTGTCTCGCACGCATCGTGTTCTTTATCAATGATTTCTCTTGTGTCATTTTTCATGGTGATAGTCCAGTACCATTCCTTAAGAGTGCTGATGTAATGAGGATCTAGGATGGTGGGTAATGTAGGAATCTGTGCATGGGTCCAGAAGAGAGCTCTCATGAGGGGAAGAGTAGTGGCAGCCACTTCATGCATTCGAAGGGATTCCCTCTTTACCTCTAATAGCCGGACCAGGGTGGTCTCTCGATGGTGAGCCATCTCTTTTACTTCTTCGAGGATTCGTTCTCCCCTCCCTTTGATGCCTTGTATCCATTCTTTGACGGCCCTTGCAGTGTCCCGTACTCCTTCAAATTCAGTTGTGGTCCTTTGTGCCAATGCTGTTGGGGGAATGTGGGATTCGAAAGCATTGTGTAATGGTCTCAGGAGTTGATCGATGTATCCCTCGGCCTACTCAGCACGAGCTCGATACATGTCTTTTTCAGCTGTTATCTCTTCAAGTTGCCTGAGCATGTTCTGTACTGAATCCTTGAATTCCTCCTTTTCCTGTTCCTTAGTGGCTCGTCCGATGGGGATGGTCGTGATGCTATAATCTGCCAGTGTAATCTGATCTGCTGGCTTGTCTACAGGCGGGGTGGCAATGTGAAGAGTGCGGTTCCTTTGATCATCTTTAGTCATTCTAGAATATGCCTTGGGCTTTTTCTTCCCCTTAGCTTTAGCTTGGTCCATGCGTGAGAAGATGTCCTCCAAATCAATAGGTGGTTTGGTGGCGGCCTTGCGTTGAGCTCTGGCAATCAACCATTCTTGAGGTACTGTCTGGGCTGACGATATGGTTAAGTTTGCATTCTGTTCTTTGATGTTTTCAGTCGACTCATCGCAA
Organism: Cryptomeria japonica; assembly: GCF_030272615.1. NCBI lineage: Eukaryota > Viridiplantae > Streptophyta > Pinopsida > Cupressales > Cupressaceae > Cryptomeria > Cryptomeria japonica. Next base: position 345,961,735 of record NC_081412.1, on the reverse strand, counting down.
ATTCGCAGCTGTTCTGTTACCGGAGGGGTGGAGGAGGTGTCAAGCTCTTTGCTTGCAGCAGAGTTTTCTCCTACATCGCTGAACAATTGCCTGATGCCTTCGTGTGATGGTAGCTCTTCAGTCTTTTCAAGGTCGCGGGTCTCCTCTGTCTTTTGCTCTCCTTCAACGGTAGAGTCATCTTTGGCAGTGTTATGGAGCAGCAGTTCATGGCGACTCTGTTGGGTGGGTTCTTGCACTTTGATCCCCTGGATGGATGGAATTTCTCCTTCCTCAATTTGGTTACTCGACTCGGCTGGTTCAATAGCTATTAGCTCGGCTTCTAGCATGTTGGGTGCGGGAGGATCATCAGCTCCAAATGCATCGATGTCACTCTGGGAAGGAGGAGCAGGTATATAATCCAATTCTACTACATCGTTAGACGAACTGGCGTCGTTTGATGATGAAGTGACCTCTGGCCTCCTAATGGGAATCTTTTCCCTTCTTGTTCTCTTGGATGTCCGAGTTCCTCTGCAAGCCTTAGCCTTCTTTCTCTTTTCAGGTTTCTCAATTTCTTCTCTGGGTGCACTGGAAGTTCCCTCATCTTCGGAAGACTGAGAATCGAGGCTGCCCATTAAGTGGTAAGTGAACTGGACTCCCTCATGAATTAGCCTTTCAATCTGCTGATGCAACCATAGGTCTGTATATCTTGCTGGGGCTGCCATGACTGCCTCAAAATCAGTGATAGGGTCCTGCGACCAATCAACGCCTGGTAGAAGATGTCTCACTGCCTCAAATTCCTGGACTTGCAGACAATTCCCTGAATCCGTGAGTTGACCCGGGACCCGGCGGTATTCAAAGAGTCGCATTTGCTGCACACTCAGCCTTGAATATTCACGCCTTCGGACCTCATAGTCATTAGAGCAGTTTTTCCAATAATCTTCAACTGATTCCTTTGCTCTGTACCGCCTCCCATAGGCTCTCTTTGCCAGATTATCGTGATCAAAGCATTTCCTTGGAAAATGCTCTTGTAGGCCATAGGAAGCCAGCTCTACGAAGGATTCCTCTGCTAGGGTGGGGGTCTTCAGATGGACATCCTAGTTGCCTATAATCATGGGGAACGTGAATCCAGCCTGCTTGCTATCTCTGAGTAAGATGCTGGCCGGACGCGACTGCCTTGCGACTTCCAGAAGAACTATCTTGTCGGTTGGGTACCGTGGAAGTCGGAGAGGGGCACCATCAAAGCCCGCTATTCGGATATAGGAGAACCTTGGGAATTGGATGAACCAGGCTCCGTATCTCTGTACCAGGATAGTAGCTTGCTCCGAGAGCCTTATGTGTAATCCTCCCTGCATTAGCCTGACCAGGCGCATTGTGAAGGCGTCATTGACGCGCTCATACTGGCCAACTGTATAAGCTGGGCTGTTCTTTTCTCTCTGAGCTATATCCTGATAGTGAAGCTATGGGTAACAATCATATACCTTTACCTGACCAGGCCCATTCTCGATTTCACCTTTCATTATCAAACCTGGCAGTGGCTGGTTCTTGGCGAACATGTAGACCAAGTAGGAGGTCATAGTGAAGTACTTTTTACTCTCGAGCTCAATTAGCTGAGTGTGGATGTTGACGCTTATAATCTGGGCCCAGTCAAACTTAGACTTCCCAGCGAAGACTTGCTCTGTGAAATAAAGCATACACTCTTCAAAGTAGTTGGATTTAGGAAGTCCCATAACCCTGCTGAGTAATGTGACCATATCCCCATGCTCATTGTGAAAGTCACTTCTTGGGGTTTTTTTCCCAATTCTGGCACTTGGAGGCCTTCTCTCCTTGTACCACTCTTCATTGATCAGTGTTCTGCATCTGGCCGGATTCATATCATATGCCCCCTGTGCTTCGTCTATTGTCGTGGCCGTGGGATTGTTTGGGAAGGGAATGTCGAATGCGTCGCCAATGGCCTCAAGAGTGAAGTTGGCGAGAGTCATATTCTCGAGGAGCACCAATTTGGAACCTGGCTGATAATGTCGAGCAACCTCTACCACTAACTCATAGTTTTGTACTGCTAGAGGAAATCCCGCCGCTTGGGCGATGCCACTTTCCACCATCTGTCTGGGCTTGCCATATGCGTTAGGGGAGAAGACCCGATTCTTGAAGTCTTGGATATCAATATGGCCTAGGTCGGTATCACCGACGCTGTGACACTCTGAACTTTTGACTCCCTCAATCCCCCTCTTTGATACTGGTACTTCATCCTTTCGACTTTGCGTGGGATATCTGATTTGGATGCTCACGATGTCTCGACTATAGAGGGCGTTTTTTATGATTCCACCGTCGATTTAGGCATTTATCCTGCATTGCTGGACGCGGATTACGAGGCAATATAAAAGAAGTAAGGCAGGTTAGATAGAGAATATGCCAGCATTCAAGGGTTAATTCAAAAAAAAAAATTGAATTGGAAACGACATGATATTGCTATCTGAAAGCTTGATTGAGCAAAACATTTATTCATGAAGCTTTTGATTGCGAATTTACTTAAGCATTTTCTGGATTAATTTTCAAAAGGGACAAAGCTCAAAAAATTCTCCTAAGTTTGAAAATGCAACTTCTAGCTGATCCTTAGGAGCAAATTCTAATTTCGATTGCTTTGCATGACGCTTTAATAATCGGAAAAAAGATGTGAATTTGAAGATTTAAGCATTTTAATCACTTTTGCACAGGCATGCATCCAATTTATAAATATTTCAAACGATCAAGAGAGACAAAGCGTACTTACCTGATGAAAATGGATGGCGAGAAATTGCTCGACTTGCTGCGCAAGAACGGACGGATAGTTTTGCAAATTTTCAATTCCAACGGTTATTTCTTTGATTCAAATTTTTGCGGCTGTGGTTGGAAAAGAATTTGCAATGTTGAGTTTTAAACTAGGCGATTTTTTTACCTTGTGTGATTTAGCAATTTGAACCTGGACGCTTGGAAGGGTTTATGTTAGCGTTTTACCTCGAATGCAAATTATACTTTCTGGCTTCCCTTTCAAAACCCAATGCGATCCTCTCTCACGCGAACTTCGGTGGTATGGAGGGGTTTTGCAGGCTTTTAAACCTCACGTCTCCCCTTCTCTAAATTACGGACTTCACGTTTTTCACGTTTTGCTGTCTGATACACTTTCTGTGCTGTGTTCTTTGGAGGAATGGGGGATTTTACCGATTTTGAATCCCCTATGCTTGCCTTATGCGTTGCGATTTTCGCCCTAGATGGTGAATCTTGGACCTTTGGAAGCTTTCGCGAGCAAGGTGAACTTCGGATGCCTGTATTTTCGGACTATTTAGACGCTTTTGGCAATTTTAAACAAACTTCGGACCCCTGGAAGCTTTCGCGACTTTATTAAATTTCTCATTTTGCCCTTAGGGTCCGAAATTCGGCCCTCTGGGCGATTTTGGCAACTTTAGCGAACTTTAAGCCAATTTCGGACCTTTTAACGTTTTCGCGAATCCAAGGCATTTTCGGACCTTGGGAGGTTTTTGCAAACTTATCAATTTTTTCATTTTGCTCTTAGGGTCCGAAATTCGGCCCTCTGGGCGATTTTGCGAATTTTAAAGATAAATTAGGACCTTTCACGTTTTTTGCAAACTTAAAGCGAATTTCTGACCTTTCACGTTTTTTGCAAACTTAAAGCGAATTTCGGACCTTTCACGTTTTTTGCAAACTTAAAGTATTTCAGACCTTTCACGTTTTTTGCAAACTCAAGGCATTTTTAAAATTTCGGCCCCAGGGTCCAAAATTAGGCAACTTAAAGTGAAATTCGAACCTGGGAGGTTTTTTGGCAACTTAAAGCATTTTTCGGACCTTTGGCCCATTTTGCCAACTTTTGAACTTTTTGAAATTTTGGCCCCCTGGGTGATTTTGCCAATTTTTTGCGTTTTCTCTCATTTTAACCCCAGGGTCCGAAATTCGGCCCCCCTGGCGATTTTGCAAACTTTGTGAATTTCGGACCTTAGGCCCATTTCAGCAATTTTTGTGAATTTCTCTCATTTTAACCAAAAAGTCCGAAATTCGCCCTTCCTGGGCATTTTGGCGATTTTAAACTTTTCCTCAAGAAGTGCGAGCTTGGGCACTTGGGCGAGTTTGTCAACTTTGGCATTTTGAAACGAAATTCGCTTCTCCTTCTCCAGCTGGCGAAAATCGTCATTCGTTCAAATCTCGTAAACTCTGTAAAAACGAACCTCATGTAATCTATCTCATCGCTCTTACGCGAAAAATGACAATTTTGGGTTGTCATGCGACTTTTAGACGCGCTGTCCTTTGCTTGGCGGGCTTCGCCAACCTCTATCATCTTACGCCTATTCAAGGCGATTTCACAATTTTGAACAATCTCTTGGAATTCGTGCTTGAGGGCTAGACTAGCCTAATGGAATCACTGGCTTCTTTTCTTTGAACATCATCACTGCCTCAACTTGAACGCGGGCTCGCTCGAAAAGACGCGAGACACTCAAAAAGGGGAAAAAGGGGGACCCTGTCGGCGACAGGGAGCATGTGCAACGCACAACAGGACGATCTTGAATGAATTTTTTTTGGGGACAGATTTGAAAGATTTATAAGGAGTCTATGTGCAGATTTGAATTCTTTTCCCAAGGTAGATTCAAAGATGGATTAATTGTGAACTCAGAATTTAATCAGCAAACCCTCAGTCTGCTGTAAATGGCAAATTTGAAGAGGATATCAAACTTATTTCCTTTAAACCCTTGAATCTATACCTTCAAACTGTTATCCAAAGTCGAATTTTTCTAACCCCGCTGCAAATTTGATAACTTAATCAATCTCTGGAGCTGCTCCCTTTGGCAAATTTTAGGAATTCAATCTTTGTTTTGAAGAAAGAAGAATTAATGAGATGAAACTTCCTTTTATAGCTTCTTTGATGGCTTCTAGAAGCTTTATTTTATCCTCTAGAAGTCTGAATTTTTTTTGCTAGGCAAATAATGGAGTCTTTAATGAAATGAAACCTTGTCTTATAGTTGTCTTGGAGACTTCTAGAAGCTTTATCTAAACATTTTGCTTGTCACACAAGGAAGTAAATTTAGAAAGTTTTAATGCTTTATTCTTCCTTCTAGAAGGAATTTGTGATTTAAGAAAGTTTTATTTGTTTTAAATCTCCTTCTAGAAATTCAAATTTGAGGAAGGCATGCCCAAAAAAAAAAAATGTTTATTTTTTTATTTTATTTTATAATTTTTTTTGACTTTAATTGCTTAAATGTCAAGTCATCATACTTGCCTTCTTTAATTCTCTTGGAATGCCATGTCATCTTTTATCACCAAGTCATCTTTTATTGCCAACTAGGAAATTTATATCATTTTTATTCTATGCCATTTTCAATTTTGCCTAAGTGGGCCCTACATTCTTTCTCAAGCTTTGGCAAATTTTGCACATCTTCCTTATGCCATGTTTTTAAACTGAACTTGGAAAGAATTTCTTCCTTGTACAAGAGGTGCACATTGAAAATTGTCAAACATTTTTGGTGCATGAATAAGCTTAACCTTAGGCAGGGGTTAAGTAACCCTTGCCATTAGTTAGTTAACTCTTGGTAGGAGTTTAACACTTGGACAATTTTTAAATTGATCTTGCTCAAACTTCCTCCACATTTGACATCCTTAGCTAATTTTAACTGATCGTTTGCCAGTCCTCTTGCTTAACCTTGAGCCTTCTTGAATTTGTCCACCATTTTTTTATTTCTTCAACCTGGACGAAATTTTCAATGTGCCATATTTGAACCCTTCAATAGTGTTCATGCCATGTTCATACCTTACTGGTTCATCTGGACAGAAACCCTAATTAGGGTTTTTAGCACTTAGAAATCTTATTTCTGAAATCTGAGAACATGGGTACTGATTTTACAGCTGATCTTTTGGAACGAAACCCTAATTAGGGTTTGCATTTTGCTTTTTACCCTTGGAGACATAATTTTCAAAATCTGAGAACATGGGTAGGTATAATTTGGCATGAGGATCAAAACCCTAATCGCAGAAAAAGATTTTTTCAAACCCTTGCTTTTTACACGTAGAAACAAAATTTTTTGAATCTGAAGACATGGGTAGGATCAAAATGACCTAAAGAACAAAACCCTTATCTTAGAAAAAAAGCAAAATTTTCGAGGCCTTGCTTTTTATATCTAGAAGCGAGATTTTCAAATTCTGACAAAATGGGCAGTAATAAAATAGCTCAAAGAACAAAACCCAGATGCTAGTTTCAAAAAAGAAAAAAGCAAAAAAAGCAAAAATTTCTAAAAATAGTAGGTTGTCAGAAATGACTCCAAGCAATTGCGATTTTCGTCCTTCAGACCTTCTAAAGGCTTTGGCAGCGTTCAAATTCAATTCTGAGAATAAATTCTCAATCTGGCCCGAATGACCTCAAAACTCTAACTCTAAACTCTCTCAAAATGAAGATTTATGAAAATGCAAAGCTAGGACAAAACCTAAAAAAAGCAAAAACAAGGGGGTCCCCATCTGTGACGGGGTGATGTGTGAATTAGGTCACAACAGGTCACCATTCACAATGGGGCGATGTGTGAAATAGGTCACAACAGGGACCTTGATGACCATTTCTTTGCCTTATAACATCTTTGACATCTCTTCATTCAATCTTCAGTGTTCACCCTGCTTGATGCTTTAGATAATTCCATTTGTTGACCATGCAAAGGCATTAGCTAAAAATGACGATGACAACCTTCACAACTTTTGGAAACAAGGACTCAAATATGACCTACTAGCAAGAATTGACAAACTAAGTGGGCTTTATCTTGGGGGAAGAAATCAATGGTTAAGCGTATTGGATTTGGAGTAGCATTGGGATGGGAAACTCTTGGGTAACCTTGATGCTTCACCCTTTGTTAGCATCACCTAGATTTTATGAGTGCCAATTGGTCTATTCATGCACATGAGAGATGGGTTCTTGTCAACTAGTATTCATGAAATATTGGTCAATGAGTTTGACTCAAAAACTATGCAACTGAATTTTGGTGAAGCATCACGTAATTTGTCACACTGCAAAGTATTGCCTACTCGATAAGGTTTTGACTTACACCTTGACACAGGTAGGGAAGTTTTGTATGGCTACAACACAGCTGGCTGTGCCAAACTTGACTCCCTAAATGTTGGGTTGCAGCCATGTTGTCAGCTGAGAGGGCTATCACTCATTTTTTTGAATTTTCATAGTTTTAAGGGACCAAAAACCTTTGTATTGGGGAGGTGTGGTTTGTAAGAGGATTTGGTGATTTGATAGGTGAAATGTAGCACAATCCAGCAGATATGTAGTATAGGGTGCAAACATCAGAAGAAAGAAAAAATGGAGTTTTCAATGCCACAATGCTAAATATTGGGGCAGTTTTGTACTGGAGCAATGGTTTTGTCATGTGTTTAGAAACACCCAAAACACTCTAGAATGCTTTGAATTTCCTTCCTATTTGACTATTTTTGACTATTGAGATTCTTGATTGTTTGTACAAGCATAATAAATCATTGTAATTACAATTTTAGCATGGAATTACAATCAATAGCAGGAAGAGAAGTGATTGAAGTGAATGCCTAGAGTATTCATATATTCCAACTAGGCTGTCTTATGTAAAGTCAGAACTGAAGAGTGCGTAAGAAAGCTGTGTTTGAACCTCACAACTAAAATTAGTTTGATTCAGGTTTCTGTGCTCGATAGGCCTATGCTTGTATTTGCTATTGAAGATAGTGGATAAGGAGGTGATTTGCCTCAGTTTTGGTGGACTTTTCTCCAAGAATTGTGTTCTCCATGGTAAATCTGTGTGTCTGGTGTTGTAATCTGCTCTCATTTCCTTTCAAGTTCGCAGTTATTTACTTGTCTTACTAATTTCTTCTTTAATATCTGCATGTTGATGGCTAGTGTATGGTGTAGCCATCTCTAGTCTATGGATCATTTCTGAGGAAGAAAAGCAGCAGTTGGTCAAAGAGAGCGAGGGCTCTGAGGAATGTGAAGAGGACCTTGTGCGGTTATCCAAAAAAATAGTGGCTATCATGGACATAGAACAAGAGGAGGAGCAGAGTCTGAAGTGCCAATTGCAGAGGAAGGCAAGTATGTAGTAGCTAAGGGAATTTACCCCTATGCACAAAAAGAAAAGAAGCTTCCAGTACCATCATCCAAGTACTAAAAAATCATGAATTAGAAGAAAGTTTGACCAAATGTTACTTAATGATGATGAATTCATCAGAACTATGGAGTTTAAGAACCGTATCCTTTCATTTGGGCACCAGAAAGTCAAGGGCATAGGCAAGGATGACCGAAGTTGGGGAAGAAGAGCAAGATATTACTGTTGCTAATATTAAAGCTTCTTCCTCTAATGATTTGGCACCATAACAGGGGAGGGAGATAGTGAGGATTTTGGGGTGCTCATCATTCCCAGGACATCATGAATTAGAAGAAAGTTTGACCAAATGTTACTTAATGATGATGAATTCATCAGAACTATGGAGTTTAAGAACCGTATCCTTTCATTTGGGTACCAGAAAGTCAAGGGCATAGGCAAGGATGACCGAAGTTGGGGAAGAAGAGCAAGATATTACTGTTGCTAATATTAAAGCTTCTTCCTCTAACGATTTGGCACCATAACAGGGGAGGGAGATAGTGAGGATTTTGGGGTGCTCATCATTCCCAGGACGGGACGTTGCCCTTTCAATGGGTTTGTGTGACATGATGCAAACATACGACACCAGCAGGGTCTTTGGTCAAAGATTCAACTCAAAAGAAACTGTGAGGTACTTCCGTCTATAATTTAACATTGAAGGGTAGATGTTGGTCACTTGGGCTGTTTGCTTACCCACACAACAAGGCTATAAACTAATGGATGAATTGATTTCTGAAGATTTCAAGGGGCAGCTAACTGCACAGAAAGTTGGAGAGGTGGAGGTTGAAAATTCATCCAAGGCAGCCCTAGATTATGCTCAATTTAACTATTACATTGCCAAAAAGAAGGTTGCTGATTTGAAGGCATTGGAGGAGGAAAATTTGAGAATGAGAAAAGAAACAATGGATTTAAAGGCAACCCTTGTGAGAAAAGATGAGATAATCAAAATGATGGAACATCATCTGAAATTACACAGGAACCTTTCTCACTGTCTCCAATTCAGGCCTCCTTCCACTGCAAAGGTTGGTCCCTCCACTGTCCCAACACCCACTGCTCTACATGAGGGATTAAAAAAGAAGACAAAATGAGAGAGGATTGTTTTGATTGAGCATAATAAAGTATTGTAGGGAGAGAAAAAAATCCTTAAAGAACATTTCAAGACGAATCTCCTAGAGCTAATAGTAGGAGAAATTGAAAAACTTGCTGATTCTTTATGGAATTCAAGAGAAGGCCTCCAACATATTAGTTGACATCAAACATAAATGGTCTCCAGATTTGGGTTGCTGATCACTATTGCTAATAAAGCTAGCTGGTAGATGGACAAGGACAGCGATTCAAGGATTCTTTGAAGGCCGTGGAAAACAGTTCAGTTATGTATTAGGTAGAAACATACATCTCCCAGTTTGGGAATGTGATATAGGATATAATGGAGACCCTGGACACTCTGATAGACTAGACTGCCACCCATCTTAAGTGAAAATGGATTATTAAGAGGTAAAGCTGATTGGCAAAGGATGTCAACTTTTTGATCCACTTTTTTGGAAAGAGAATGAACAAAAGTTACCTCCCTGTATTTGAAGAAGTTAACCATGCACTAGAAGGTGTCATAGCTTTAAAACTTGAGGCTGAGATGTTTGTAAAAGGGAGCACTTCAACAAAATGGTTGCAGATTTTGCAACAGTGGGTGTGGCCATGACATTCAACTCTATGTTTATCCTTTCTGTCCTTTTTTTTGTATGGTTATGTTTTGTTTGACCAATTCTTCTATAGGTTAGATAGTTATGTGCTTTGCAGAGGCACATTAAACATATACGTTGACCAATACTTGAATCATTATGTATTTAATGTATATAGTGTGTACAAGTGAATGTTTACGCATGGTTGGGAGCTTGAAAAGTTACAAACATGTGCCTAACTGTTTACCTTGGTTTCTTTTTGGTGTCATGCAAAAGGAGCATGCAAGTAAAGGGAATGAAAGTGACAAATGTCAATTACCTATTGGGTAAGAACTGCTCTTCCAAGATATAAATAGTTAGCTCTAAGGATTTTTTTCCTCTGCAATCGGATGAGCTCTGTCCTCCACACATCTCAACCTCTAGATGCCAAAAGCTTGCAAAGTCCTGTAGAGAGTCATTTTATCAGGGAGTCCTATGTGAATAGATCTGAATGGTCTGGCTGAGAAACTCTGTCAAAGTTTAACAACTACAAGTTGGGGGATGTCATAGGGTATCAATGATAATTGATCCTGGGTCATTATATCAATCTGTGATTATTTATCTGTTTTGAAAGATCAAACCACTGGTAAGGCTCTCATATTTAATGTAAAGTTTATTTTCAGATTACTATTGAAACTATTATCCTTTGATGGAATTTCTTTGTTTCTTTTGAATGTGATTTGGATTTGAATGCTAGTAAAATTCTTGTATAGATCTCATGTTTGTCTGATGCGTATTGAGTGAATATTAAGCACATTAAGAATAACTCACTTGATAATTTGATGATCTTTTCATCATTCTGCCCAATGGAGTCTGCCACTGGTCTATATTCTATGATTTTCATCAAACCTTGTCTAAATGAAATTTCATTTCTGGCACAATAAGGATTCTATGATGAAATTATATAAATAAATTGAATCCATTTCTATTTTAATCTTCAAGTAAATCTGTATTGTTTCAAGGGATCTTGTATTCACAAATTCTACTAACTGCTGATCATAAGGGTCCATGTTATGAAGGAAATACCAGATGATGTTAACTGAATGGATGCATAGGACTGCTAGTGACAACTAATTGGGTATCCTGGCATTAGTAGGGTCCTGTTTGCTTGTAGATCTTCATGGGTATTGAATATCTCTGGCTTATGAAGAACCTTGGGGAAGCTCTGCATGGCCTTGCAAAGCCAAAAGTGAGAAGAGAAGGCCCTCTTTTATAAGGTACCGTTTCCCTGACATGCTTTGCTATGAAGAGATTGAGTCAAAATGGTGAACTCATGTCCTGGAATTTCTCATTTCAGAAAAAAATCTTCAAGTACAAAATTGGGCAACAACACATTCCATAGTTACTTTTCTAATAAACCATTATTTAAAGATAAAAGTATGTTTCCTCGTTTTTTGGTTTAAGGGCAAAATGATTTTGGAGGGGAAAAATTAATATATATTTTCATTTAAAAGATCTTTTTATACATCATACCATAGATTGCAAATTTGTGTTGAGTCTGTTGGGGAAACTTGTTCACACCAAATTTTTCTGAGTTTTAAATCGAATTATCTTTTTATAAGTCGCTGATTTTTTGAGTTACGAATTTTTTTTTTTTTTTAAGTTGCTGAGTTTTGCTGAGTTGCTGAGTTGCTCAGTCAGAGTCAAATTTGGGTCTGATGGGTTTTGCCAAGCCCAAGCTTGCAAACAATATGTCATAGTACATACATAAAACAATCCTTTTTGAACATTCATTAACTAGAAAAAAAATCTGCTGGCTTGTAGGCATGGTATGCTAGCAGAATATGTCAAGGAGGTAGTGGCTCGAGCAATTTCATGATCACTTGCTTCTTACTCCTTAGTCAAATTTTATCCATGGCACCTTCTTGGCTAATATTCAAACCTTGTGGTACTCTGTTTAATTGTCATTGCTTTGTGTACGTTTCTTTAATCATATAGTGAGTTGAGAACATCAGTACAAATACTTAGACATAGCCATTTAACAGCTGCTTTTCAAACATAATTTTTTCATTCCTTTTGATCCTAAAGTGCAATTTCACCCCCATTTATAATAGCTGAAATGAAGCAATTTCAGAATTATGGATAATTCTAAAGTTTGAACTAGTCATGGAGTGGAAAACTGAATTGTTTCATATCCAACTATGAATTTCCACATGAAATTCAGAATAGCACAATCAACTGATTTATTTTAGCATTATAGCTGCTAAAAGATGAACTCTGTATAATTTCACATTTTGATCAGCTGGATTTTTGTAAGAATAATTGGATTTTTTATTATTGTTGCATGCACAGAAAGGCTCTAGTGTGAATTCCCCTATAGTAACAATTTATAGGATCTATGCTGGTGATTCCTTGGTCTTTGAAGAAGTGCTTTTATTCTCCATTCAGGATGGCCTGTTTTGGAGGTCCACTTCATGGAGGTAACTGGAGCACTCCAAAGCAAGCCATCTCTCCATGGATCTAGTTGTTTGTGTTTGTGTCACAAGGTTCACCGAATTTTCGACTTCATATTCGAAATTTGGCAAACCTGTAAAAAATTAATAAAATTCATTTCAAATTTCGTACGGTAAAAACGGTAAAATCTGTGGCTAGGAGCCTAGGACACAACAAATTTGCAAAGTTTGAAGGAGAACCAAAGATATTCGTGTGAGTCAGAGAACCGGAGGCATTCACGTTAGGAAGATTAAAAAAAATTGAAGGGCTAAGAAATATTTTAGAAAATCGCAAAAAATGATTTTATATTTTTATAATGAGAGTAGTTAAAAACATATGTTTTATTTTACTTATTAACTATGTGTTTTAAAACAGAATTAAATTATATTTTTTTAGCTTTTAAAAGTTAAAATATAATTTATTTTATGTTTTTAAAAATAAATTTTAGTGTTTTTATTTGTTTTTAGTTTTTCAAAATAGAGTTTGATATTTTAATTTTGTTTTTTATAGTTAAAAATTAAAAAAATGTATATATTTTAATTTTTAAAATAAAAGTTAATTAATGATTTCGTATCTATTTAGCAATAGTGTACTCTTGATAATTTTATGGATTTATTACTTATATTTAAAAAAAAATTAAAATTATATGGGGCGAATTTATTCAAGTTTTTTACCTTGCTGAACTTTATTCAAATTTTATTGTTGCCGAACTTGAACTCGAATTCAAACCTTGTGACTTAGGTTTGAGTTTCTCTAGTTAGGATGGCATTGGATTGCTACCATGGAGAAATATCCATTCAATCTACTTTTGAGGATTACTACAGTTTTTTATTATTGGATTGGATGGATCATTGAGTTACTTGGTGACATGAACTTTTAATCTTAGTTCTCCTATAGGCTGTTGACAAAGAGTAATAAAATGATGGCCATGTAGAGTATGTTTTGTGATGAACATATAGTGAACTCATTCTTGGGTTTAGTAGGACTCACAAATAATTGCATCTTTAGAGTTAAATTGGTTTTTCCAGTTTAGGTCAATGCTTTGCAGGGGGTAGAGATCACTGCCTTCTGAAACTCCTGCAGTTTGTTTATATTGCTCACAAACATTCTCAGTTTTTGGAAACCAACCATCTTTTCATGATGCTAGATGAGGATGATGAAGAGGTGCAGGAAGCTGAGTATTATGCGTCAAAATCATCCAAGAAGAAAGAAATGAAAAGGCAAGAGAGGGAAGCCCGGAGACAGGTATTAATACCTCCCTGTTTGCTACTGATTATGGATAATCTTAAAAAAGTAGTGCCTTTTTCTTAGATCAGTTGAAGAAATTTTGTAAATGTGTGTGTGTGTGTGCATTTATCTGTGTGTGCGTGCACATGCATGTGACGGTTTTCTTGTAAATCATATTTTGTTTTAATTTTTTTTTCTGCTTAACATTGAGGACATTGATTGAACTATTCTTTGATTTATCCTCACAAGGCAGAAGAAGGAGCACATGAAGTTCAAAGAATGAAGCAGGATAGGTATGCTGAAATGCGGCATCGAAAGGATGAGGAACGTGAAGCTGAAGAGCGTAGAAAGGTACTATTTGCAATATAGTTATTTATCATATGCAGGAGAAAGAATCGAAATTTAGCCTGAGATGTTAAGGTTTCAAGTTTTCAACATCTAACAACTGACCTGAATATAATTTTGCTGGTGATGATCTAGGAAGAAGAGGCACAAGCACAAAAAGCAAAAGAAGAAGAAGCTACAAATGCAGAATTCGAGAGATGGAAAGATGCCTTCTCAGTTGATACAGAAGGCACAGCAGAGGAGGAAATGCAACGTGGTGGTCAAGGGCTTCTCTTTGATTTTGTTGAATATATCAAGGTGACTTCTTTGTTTCTTTTGCATTTGTTTAATAATCAATTTAAAACAATTTAGTTGAGTGAGTCCATCCATTGGCTATGCTCTCAAAACATGTATGCTCATGTAGTAAAGTCATTTATAAGCTTCTTGATGTACTGTAGTTGGCAATAATAAAGTTGTGGTGTGTCATATTTTTATGCTACTTGCATGCCAAATTTTCATTCACTGTACTTTTAGATGATTTTGGCAGATTTCAAGGCTGGTCAACAGTGCAGGAAAGTGTATTCTTTTTATTGTTTCTATACATTGAAACACATCTAGACACAAATATCAGTGGGATTTTCAATAAAAATGTCAATTTGTAAATTCGTTTCTTTTGAAAAGTTATTACTGTGATTGTCAATTCATTTTTGTAACGTTTGTCATACTTTAATAATAGATCTGAAACTAATCTGTAATGACAATAACTTGCTATCCTTCTGAGATTTGAGGCCAGGCAGTTGCTTTTAAAACATTTTAGCTCAAGTATTGTCAAATGATATGATGGAAAATGCAAACAGATGACCACATGTGTATAAGGTTGCAATGTTTAATTCCTTAGTGTAATGAAAATCACAATGGGAAGAGAATAGTCAGATCAAAGCAGCAAATTCTTCTGATTGTCTATGAGAAAGGAAGAGTATCTTTTTTATGTTGCAGCTTTTTAGTCAACAAGTATTGCTGTGTCTACCTGAAGGATTGTATTTTATTAATGAATTCTTAGCCTATTTTATTAATGATATTACTGTCAAACACATACGCAGAAAAATAAAAGTTACAAATAAAGTAGAAAATATATATAGAGTTCATAACATAAAGTAAGCATATTGCAATGCAAACAAAGCATACAATAGCTTTTAGCAAGCAAAGAGGCGAGGTACCAAAGAACAGAATTTTAGAAGATGGTAGTAAGAGGACAGACAAAGATATATATCAATGAGTAAGACCAAGTGCAACATCAATGTGGGCTTTGTCCGTGCAGTGATCATGATCTTTCAAGTAATACAATTTGATATCTATGTTACACCAAGTTTTTGGGACAAGGACAGCAAGGCATGGGAGGAAGTGTTACCAAGACCCATTTTTGGGGAGGCTATTTTTAGGGGATGGCAGGGGACAGCTATTTAAAGAAAAAGGAAGTTTAAAAAAACAGGAATCTCAAATTTTCATATGATAACATTCATAAGGTATTCAATATATATGTTATAGGACATTAATACCTAACTATAGAGTTGAATTGAGATTTCACACGAGAGTTGACAAACAAATTAACAAAATTTAGTTGCTTTCATTGTTAATGTGCATATATATTATATAAAAATTACAACAAAATGCCCAAAGGTGGCAAGGTTCAACTGCAAAATGACAAAAACAAAAATATGCTGCTGCCCCTAATCAACATTAACTAACCCTACATCAAATGTTTTCAGTTTTTTAAGTACACTCTTAACCCTAGCTTGAACCCACATTTTCCCGATTAATTGAAAAAAATATTTGTTTTTTGATTCTCTAAGTTATTCTCGAGACAGAAATTTGCAACTATGGTCGAGTTTGTTCAATTCAACATAATGGAGCCTCTATTAAACATCAAATATCCAACATTTTAAGTTTATTTATTCTTAGGTAAGTTGTACTATAGCATATGTCTGGCAACAATTAATAGGAGCTTCAAGTTGTCATATGTGCCCTTCTTTTCAGATTACATCTCTGGTTACACCTAATGTGGTTACATTTCAGATTTCATTGGATGCACATCATATGCTTGAGACTCTTGTTGAGGATGACATTGTTTCTCAAGAGAAAGCATTACTATCTTGCTTCAGGGAATCAGGACACCTATTTAGCCACTTAGAAGCTTTAGTTGTAGAAGAAATTTGTAGATTTTGAATAGGAACTTGTAATTTTTATTAATATTGATATATCATGACACTATGATGTGTTTTGAACTTGTTTTTTGATCTATAAATGAAGGAAAAGTACTTATGGGTTCTCTAAATTCAATTTATCAATGTTATTGAAGATTATATTACAAATTTATGTTTTTAACTGTTTAGAGAATTTTCCAAGTCATGAGTATAAATTGAATTCTAGGCCTGCTAAGTTTTTGTTGAGTCTGAGATTTTGAGCTATGATTCCAAGAATTAGGTGACATAAAAAGTAACCTCTACAGGGGCTTTACTTGTAGACTACACAATATCAGATAGTTATATAATGGATTGTAGGGGCTGACAAGCATAAATTGGCTACAATGATATGAATCTCAACTTCCATAGGAGGAAGACTACCGAAAAAGCCACACAAGTATCGCACAACAATGAATTTTAAGCTTATCCATTGAGTTGCTTTATCTACATGGTTGTTTTGGGAAAAAATCAGCTTTCAAAGGAGGTTTTGCTGTTTGTTCCTGCACCCCTCGATACCCATTCCCCATCCCTTCATCCCCATCCCCATCCCCATTTTATATTCTTATTAAATTATCATTTCTAAGATTGTAGAGGTACATCTGGGCATCTCCTTTTCATGTTTGTCAGTCCCCTACAGTGGAACATAGGATTGTGATTTTTGTTTACATGTGATTGTTTAGTTTAAATTGGCATCAATTTAATAATATTAGATGGACTAAGTTGTACCCTTGTTGACCTTGAAAATTCTTGATACTCTCCTTCTGGCTCTCTCTCACTCTCTCTCCCTATGGTCAAGAGGAGGACATTCCTTTAACGTATTTGATATTGCTCTGGAAATAGAAGCATGAAGTTTTTGTCAATAACCAGAGACGTTTCATTTTTGTTTACATTTTATTTGAAGCTATTTCAAGACCTTTACTCCAAATGCTAAAGCCTTACAATTCTAACAGCCTCTACTTTGTAACAGATTTATTAGCCTGTCTTAAGGTATCCGTTCTGTACTGAATCTAATATATCTGATAAGCCTTGAATCTACTTACCATGAAATCTTGCATGTATGTTAATCTAGTATATAGTGTATAGTTTTGCAACTGAAGGCCAACAGTTGTTAAAAGGCATTCTAAATTTCTTTTCTGATGGTGGTTTATTTGAATTTTGTATAAAGAAGCTACTAAAATTTGAAGACTTTTAATTCTTATACTGGAATCCGACTTTTTCTGTTGACCATGTAGAAGCACAAATGTGTCCTTTTAGAAGATCTTTCTGCTGAGTTCAAGCTCCGTACGCAGGTTGGTATTTATAAGTCTATGATTCCATTTGTGCACATAAACACGCATAGAGACACCAATATGAGTTGTTCACATGTTTTTTATTTTCGGTTCTTTTAGATGATCAGGCTACCAACATAATGTGATTGGCTCAGTATGTCATTAATTAATTGGTTTTAAAGTAAATTAGATTGCTGCAATGTTGCTTTCTAGATCTGCCATTTTTTGTGTGGTTTAGTAAGGTCTGATATTTACTTTGTTATCAAATGATGTTGTGGCTAATGCTTGTTTTACATGAGACTGAATTAAGTAATGCATGATTTTTTACTAGAAGGATGATATCAATAGTATCTTTTGATTTATAATGATTGGGTGTAAGATTGCATTATCTTGATTTTAGTACTGATCATGATCTTGTATGTACATTGTTTGAACTTTAGGGTTATAGTTAGTTTGTTTGGCAATATATTGTAAAAGAATGTGAGACAATATGAGATGAGATATGATTAAATTTTCTTTCATCCATACTTGTTTCAGGTACTGTCACAAAGGCAAAGGAAAACACATGCCTTTAGGCAAACATGAGTACAAGTCAATGTATAATGGTACCTTCATATAAGCATATAATAGGGCAGTCTACAATTTGTGAACCTAAATGGTGGCAATCTAGTAAATCTGTACTTGTCTAAAAGCATCCTTCTTGTGGCTGGTTATCCATGTAAATTTTATTACTACATCTCTTAAAAAATGAGGACGGATGGGGTATTTGGTTTGTTCTCTATACCTTGAGGGAGAAGAAAATATTTGAACATTGTTGCAAAATGACACAAACTTGCTGATACTTTCAGACAGCATCTTACAATCGAGCAATGGATAAGTTATAAGTCAAAAAATGGATAAACTTGGCCAAACTCCCTGAACTCTAGTATTTCGGAGGCTTGGTTACTCTGTTCCCTTATTTTATCTTCTGGGACATTTGGAAGGAGTACAATGCCAGAATATTTGAGCATGAAGAGCACTCATGTGAAATTCTTATATACTCCTGCATTGTCTAGGACTTTTCCATTGCAAAGGATTTGGCATCTACAGATCAGATTCTGTCTCTGGAAGTCCACAATCCCTCCAAAAACAATGGGAACCATCAATCGAAGGCTATGACAAATTTAACATTGATGAGGCCTCTAGGCACAACCTAGGTTAAGCAAATAAAGGGGAAATAAGATGATTAGGGCAACATCCTGTCTTATTTCAACCGTTACACTAGACTTTTACTCCAACAACCTTGTAAAACTCCATGCTGTTTAGTTGGATCTTCCTATTGCAAGTAACTTAAGGTCTTGGAGGCTCAAGATCAAAGGTAATTTTCAGCCTGTTATCAAGACACAGTGCACCAGCATTTAAAAATTTATCGGAGGCTGGACCTAATTGCTGACAATAGTCGCCATGACTACATTTTGGTCAATACTCGGCTAAGCACATCCCTTGAAACCTTGACCAAGTGGCTAACAAATTGGTGAACCACACCTTTCTTTTCCCTGTCATCTTAATATATATATATTTTAAATCTCAAGTTTGTTGAAATAATGCATACATAGAGTTTGAAAGGATTGGATGATACACACGTCAATGTGTGTATGCTTGTTTTTATTAATTGAATTGGAAAGTTACATCGTGGTCAGAAATCTACAATTTGAGGACATAACTAATGTGGTGCTATTACATCACTAACATAAGAAATAAATGCCAATTTGTACAAAGTATAGCCTATTATCTCCACTTAATAACTAAATAGGAGACATCAGATTTGTGCTAAAATTTGAGACATAAAATGTTTTGAAATGGTTTCGTCATTAGATCAACATACTCTTCCTAAGATGTGCTATAGTGGAGAGTAATATCATCAATATCATCCAATTACCAAATTTAGTGACAATGAACCTCAATGTGCTTGGTGTGAGCATGATAAATTGGGCTCTTCCATAACTTCAAGACTCGTGTATTTTCACAAAAAAGTGTATATGTTTTTTCCTGGAATAAGCACTCGAACTCCTTGAAATTGTGATTGTAATTTGTGATCTTTTTTTTATATTTATAGGGAGTTTTGAGAGTAATTCATATTTGATGATGTGTTAAATGCGTCAATTAAATATTTATATAATTTGAGTTTTCAAGGTCTTTACAGAAACCTACATTGTGAGGACATGACTAATGTGGTGTTATTACATCACTAACATAAGAAATAAATGCCAATTTGTACAAAATATAGCCTAATATTATATTATATCTAATATCCTCCCTACTTAATAACTAAATAGGTGAAATCAGTTTTGTGCTAAAATTTGAGAAAGAAAATGGTATGAAGAGGTTTAGTCATTAGATCAACATATTGTTCCTAAGATGTGCTATAATGGAGAGTAATATCATCAATATCAACCAATTACCAAATTTAGTGACAATGAACCTCAATGTGCTTGGTGCAAGCATGATAAATTGGGTTCTTTAATAACTTCCAAACTCACTGATTTTCACAAAAAAGTGGAGTTATTGTGATTTGAGGAAGTTTAATATCACTAAAAACTAAGCATAATGATATCACTTGTAATTGAGACTCATAGCTGCTTTTTACTTTGCTATGGAAGATAAAGCTACAATTTCTTGAAGCTTACTCTGCCATGAAAGAGCTCTCGAGCCCAAGGAGTAAAATAACTAGGAGCTGATCTTTGAGTATCAACTGAGCCAGCTTGATAGTACATATATCATGTCTACGTGAAATCATCTTTCCTTGGAAAGAGAATGCCAACTATGACATATCACACTTGTTTTGTTGCCTGCCAATGAACAAGATTTGGTTGGGCTAAAAACTAAGAGAGAGAGATAAATAACAATAAAACAAAGTTCTAGTTGTGTGGATGTATGATTATATCAAACTGCCCATAACTTCTTTGTAGAGTAACTCATTGATTAATGATGAATCATTGTAGGTTGACAGTTCAGCCCGCCTCTATAGGTGTAGTGGAAGAATTACAGTCATTTATGCAGAACCATTCCAAAAGATGCATAGTGTAATTGAGCTTAGCCACAAAAATGAGATGATTATGTTGCCAAAACTCTACACCTAAGCAATATTGTAGGGGGCCTATATGAGCCATGCCAAAAGTACTCATATATCAAATTTCACTGACTGCAAAGTAGTGGCCTTCATAGTTTGATGACAAGATTGTCAGCATGAACGATAAAAATCACAATGTCATCACTATTGCTTTTGACAATAGAGATTTGGATCAAAAAGACTTAAAATCTAGATTATGCTGTCAATCTTTATGCACTAAGCTTGTGGAGTGTGCTAAAGCTCATACAAGGGCTTAAGAAATTGACAAACTAGATGATTGCTAATGGGTACCTTTAATCCTTTAGGCTGCACTGTGTAGATCTCCTTTTCCAAATCCTTGTTCAAGAAGGTGCTCTTCACATCCGTCTGATATGCCTTTCAACCAAATTGGGCCACTATAGAAAGAAGCAACCAAAATGTGACTATCTTTGTAGTAGTAGCAAATGTCTCTTCATAGTCTATTGCTTAGTAGCATGGCACTTACACATCATTGACATGACATTTTAAAAGTATAAATGGAATTCAATTACCTAGATTTAAAATAGGAAGCGAAATATGAGCACTCAATGACAATGGCTAATAAAAAATTAGAGAAAAAAACTAATTTTGTTATTTCCTGCTAAAATAGCGTGCATAGATAAAATAAACATTATACATTATAAAAAATGCTGATAATAAAAAAAATGCATGACTTGAAATTTTTTATATTAACCTAAGAGAGTTTATGTAAAAGTATATGATTGACCCCCAAAACAGCAGGTTTTTCTCTTATAAAGCATGTCTTCTCCATTTGAGTTTGAATCTGATGATACATTAGATGAAGCCAATTCCTCGCTAACTAGTTCTTCAAACCTATGACGTGTCTTTGGCCTTTATTTTAAAAAAGAATTAGATTCTATTAAAATAATATTGTAATATGTCTATAATGGTCGTCTTAGTTAGTCATTTAGTTTCTTTTAGAATGTTTCTTTTCGTGTTTCTATTCTAAATCGTTTCCATTATGGAAAGATCGTTTGTAATCTCTGTAAGGAGCCCTCATCTCCTTTGTTAATATAACGAATTATCATTTCATGGTATCAGAGCCAGCTACATTTTTTTGGCAACTTTTTAAAAAAAATATTCATAGTTTCTTCTACCGGCAATTTTTCTATAAGTTTTTTGAATCGTTTTTTAATGAAAAAATGTGGGTTTTGTTTGTAATATAAATTGTGGTCATGGGATTTTACCGTTTTTCCACAAAACGAAGGTTTTTGCTGATTTTTCACAAAATCATGTGTGATTTCAGCATCACATTGAGGGTTTGAATTTTTTTTTGCAAAATCATGGTTTCTTGCAGCTTGTTTTGGGTCGCACCTAGGGTTTCTAGGGTGAATGCTGTTCTTTTGCAAAAGTGTTTTGCTGTTTCTTTTTTTTACAAAATCGTTGGTGTTGCTTCTTTTGATGATTTTTGGCAAAATCGCGTTCTTTAAGACTTGTGAAGTTTCTGAGCAGCTGATCTCAGTTTCCTTATCTCTAGATAGTGGGAGGGATAGCTTTGTTACCCAACTTCATGTTGGAAGGATTGTGGTAAACTTGGTCCTATCCAAAAGTTCTACAAAAACCAGCAGTCCAACTAGGGAGGGTCTCAGTAGGCTCATCTCACAGAGCATTCTAAAGAGAAGGGGGCAGCCTTTTATGCATTTGTGGGCAATTGACCTGCAGATTCTGTCAAGTCTTCTGTAGGGTAGTTTGTAGAATGACCATTAAGGGAGGGTATTAAAATAATATTGTAATATTTCTATAATAGTTATCTTAGTAAGTCATTTAGTTTCTTTTAGAATGTTTCTTTTCATGTTTCTGTTTTCGATCATTTCCAGTATGGAAAGATCATTTGTAATCTCACAGAGCATTCTAAAGAGAAGGGGGCAGCCTTTTATGCATTTGTGGGCAAATGACCTGCAAATTCTGTCAAGTCTTTTGTAGGGTAGTTAGTAGAATGACCATTAAGGGAGGTTATTAAAATAATATTGTAATATTTCTATAAAAGTTATCTTAGTAAGTCATTTAGTTTCTTTTAGAATGTTTCTTTTCGTGTTTTTGTTTTCGATCATTTCCAGTATGGAAAGATCATTTGTAATCTCTATTTAAGGAACCTCCGTCTCCTTTGTTAATATAACGAATTATCATTTCAGGTTCTTCTTCTATTTATGATTAGCTTTGTCTGCTATCATATGACCTTGCCCCAATTATGCATAACAATCCTTTTTCATTAGGGAGGTGACGATGAAATTTAAAATGAATGGTTGGGTGCCAAAGATTACCTTTTGGGCCATGAGTACTTAAAGCACTTTTATGCCATATTGGTCCATTTCCATCAATTGGAAGGTAGTGGTTAGATCATAGTTAATGAGATTCCTTAAAGTTTCCTTCATAATCACATTCACATTGAATCTACCATTGACAATTGTATTGGTGAGTGTACTTCCTAATATTTCTGTGTTGATGACTAATGGCCGCTACGCTAAGTTCATTGGGAACAACTTGCTATCAATCACTTGCTTCCTTGTCAGAGGCAGCTACAAAATGGTCCCTTTTGTTTATATATTTTCCCTCAACAAACATGGCATAATCCAACACAAGGTGTGTTTGTGTGTGTGTTCGCAGGTTTGGTTAAAACTATTTTGGGGTTGGGTTTGTATTTAGGTTCGTCCATACAAAAACATATAAAAAAAAAATTTATACATATTTGCAGCAGTAATCAAGTTCAAAATTCACCTCCATATTAATAGTCAAAGATTAGTCAAACTCGAATGTCATGATATATATTAAAATTTAAAGTTAAAAAATAATAATGTCAAGTGTCTACAATCAGCCATCATTGATCAAATATCATATGGGTCATCAAAAATATCATCGCCATCCATATTTGATGATCTGTATTGCAGTAAATTTGTGAATGAATGAATGTTTTTAATAACGCCATGAGGCCAAACAACCTATGCGACCCATGGGCAGCGAGCAAACAAAAAAGCATGCAAAGCCCAAAACACCGTGCCTAAATCTCCTTTTCATTTTGCATCTTGGATCTTCTACTGTGCATCTTGATCAAGAAATCTTGTTCAAACAAATTACTCGTGTTGTTCATTTTTAGCATCTCAATATAATTGATCCAAATATCCTTGTAAGTTGAACACTCCATGATGTAATGTTTGTCTCCACCACTCTTGAGTACAATAACTACACCTTCTATCTACCCAATCCTCTTTTGGTATCATCCATCGTCCGGTTTCACATCTAAGTTGATGTGAACTAGTTCTTATATGAGCAATTAACATTTTTTCTTTCCATTTTTTTTCCATTCCTATGTAGTTTTTTTGTGTATGGGCGTATGTGGGATTAAAATGTTTGATATAGTGTTCCTTTTTCCTCCCAAGTTGCCCTTTCCACATGCTTTCTTTGAG
Organism: Cryptomeria japonica; assembly: GCF_030272615.1. NCBI lineage: Eukaryota > Viridiplantae > Streptophyta > Pinopsida > Cupressales > Cupressaceae > Cryptomeria > Cryptomeria japonica. The sequence goes on along the minus strand of NC_081412.1, from coordinate 345,937,871 downwards.
TTTTCCTTGCACGTACTTTTTTATTTACCCAATTGTTATTTGGGCATTATCTTATTCTAATATCCCATTTGATTTTTTGTTTCGTCCACGTGCTCTTCCTTATGTCTAATTTCTCTTCAGCAACCATTTTTGGCCAGCGATAAAATATTGATCGCAAGAGATTGTAGGTGCATGTATTTATAATCATTAAATTACCACCAACAATGAGCATTGACCATATACTTGTCTCAAAGAGTGTCAAGACAACAATCATTGGAGCATGCAAAACCCATGAACTCAGCCCTCACTGCATCCCGCATGTCACAACCTAAAAAGAGTCTATGAAGTGCTGCCTTGTACCTTAGAACTATAATATTTGGGACTCAATGCAAAGGCAAGATGAAGTGGAGTGGTCACTTTGTTCCATCTCTCTACTATGATTTGGTGTGTTTCTTTGAAGAATTTTTCTTCAAGATCTTTCTCTTTTGGATTTATGATGACTTTCATCTTCTCAATCATTCAGTCGATGCCATCATATGCCTCACCCAAACAAGGCTTATTCGTGTCGGTATAACAGATCATGCTCAATATGGGCTTAGTGAAACTGAGAAGATACTCAACATGATCCCACCAAACGTCATCTAGGACCATTTTGTTAACCTTTATTGCCCCCATAGTCTTAGATTGTCTCCATTTGGACACAATTTGTGTTGATTACCATGTTAGAAAGTGCCTTATGAACTTTCATAGGTCATCTTATCACAATTGTGCTGGAGGCAAAACGGGTCTTAGCAACCTATTTGAAAATTAAAAAAATAAAAATAAAAATTTACAAATACTAAAATCAAAACAAAATTAAATAATTTACTAAAGTGAAACATTTATTATTTAACTTACCTTCAACAACTCCAATCTTGAGAATGTTCTAAATATGCCTTGTGACATATGGTAGTTGGTGACAAACATTTGGATCTCTTTAGCCTCAAGATACACACCTATTTGATCTAATCAATTTTGGTGCCAATTTATTGTAGCATTAGGTTGAGGGAGTGGACAGCATAAGGTGTCCAAAAAATTTGTGAATAATGTTCCTCAACCAATAACCCATCAGCTCTACAATTTTTGGTATTGTCATAACTGGCACAATATTTCAAGGACCCACTTCATCAATGGCTTGACAAAGAATGTTAGCAATAAATGCACTATCCTTCACCTCTCCATCACAATCCATTTCTTTCGAAAACATTGCCCCTTTAGGGGATAGTGCAATATCAGTGATCAATGGCCCATTTTTTGCCTCTTTTCATCCATCAGAAACAATGGATATCCTTGTTTCGATCCACAAATCCCTTATGGGCCTCAAGGAGTCTTCTAAAAATTTCACCTCTCTATCACATAAGGTGTTATACACCTTTTCAAAACTTGGGCCCTTGTAGCTTTTTGGAGCCTCATTAATTGATTTTACCATTGTTTGCCAATATGGTGAGAGAATAACATTGAATGCTAATCCATCTCACTATGTCTTGATCGACAAATCTCTCTAGACTTGTTATAAAATGCCCTTTGATCTCTTATGTGTGGAGGCCACAAGTTCTTCAGGTATGGACAAAAACGGATGGCTCTATATAGGTTCAAAATAAGAAGGTTGTGGAGGGGGCTTCATCCCTTTCGATCCTTTCTTTAGCAGAGGATGATTTTGATTTGATTTACACCCTAGTACTTGGTCTGCTTTTTCCCAAGACTACTTCATCTGGAAGGGCTTTATCATTTGGGCCTAGTCTGCCTAGACAAAATTTGATGCCCTGTCCAAGGAGCCTACACAAATGGCCTTACACTTGACTGCATGAGCTCAAATATCGAAATATACAATGTTTATAAATCCAAACATAACTCCACCACTTGGAAGTTGTTGTACCATTTCAACATATGAAGAAATATTCCTCTACGATCTACATGACAAAAAACAACACTTGCAAATGTGTAGGAATAGCACAATAACTAGCTTGGAGCGTTCAATGATCAATCTTCAACTCTATTTATGATTTGTGCAATGCTATGTTACCCTGAGTTTCCAAGACAGGGATGGTAAGGGACGGGGGTATGCGTTTCGGAGACTATGATTTTTTTTGCCAATTTTGGGGACGGCTAGGGGACGACTATATAAAAATAGGGAAATTTAAAATATTCATATGAAACCATGGATAAATCATGTGCATATACATTATAGAACCTTAACATATAAGAACTAGCAGAGTTCTTTTGCCAAATTTGTGTTAAATTGAGAGTCAAAGTCAAATTGTTTATAGAATTCATTGTCAAAATTCACTGTCAATATGCAGAATTTATGGGGACGTCCCCTAAGAGTCCCCTGTCCTCGGGACATCCCCAAGATGGGGACACCTGAAAAAAAACCCATGGATGTGTCCCCGGGTAACGTAGGTGCAATGGCAAGCAAGAAATTAAGTTTAGCAATGGAGGAAAATAGTTTTTTTTTTCATTCACAATATGAAAAATGAGGTTGATTTTTCCCTTTATATATTTTGTGTGGCATAAATTAGGGTTGGGAGGTGAAATGACCTTTTAGCAACAAAAACAATTTAAAAAGGAAAAAAAAATTATAAATTGGTCAAATTTTTCGGATTGCTGCATTGGAGGGTGAAATAAATCTCGAGTTCGTCCAAGTCAGACCAATAGCATTGGGGGGGAACCCTTTTTGGACCCACAATAAATTGGACTTACACTACAAACTGGGTTTGAACCAGACTAGGACCTAGTTGCAAATCCTTGTGGATCAATAACTTAGAATTTGATGATTTGTAGTTATGGCTACCTTTAGTTTTAGAATGCTATGCAACAAGTTTGTTACCATTTTAGGTGCTATAGTTTGTAACACTTGCCTTACAATAGCCTTGTTTAAAATAAATGTGCTCATCATTGTTGCTTTTGTATGGGATTGCTACCTTTCTTTATTCATTTACTTCCTAGCTTTTTCTTTTTCTTTGACCAACCTTTGCATCTTTGTTGGTGGGTCTAGGAAGTCTTATTTGTTTGACATCTTGTTAATGCTATTACTTTGCCCTTATTAGCTTCATCAATCATATCTACATTATTTGCTTCAAATAGTTACCATCTAAGTCACAACATTCGCCAAACTTCAACTATGAAATTGGAATTTTGTTGAATTTCAAATATTTCTATAAGCTTCGTTAAAGTTTGGGCTTTTTTTCATATGGAAAAATGCGTCAGCCTTTTCCATTAGAGTATATTTTTTAAAAGTGATTTTTAAGGGTTTTGAAAAATATTTTCTACAACTTTCAATCCAGTTTTAAATAAAATGTTGTTTGTGGCTCTAAAAACACATCTGAATCTTCCCTACATAACTTCCCTTATTGTTTTCACCACGATTTTCGCTTCCTTGATCATTTCCACCAGGATTTTCACTTCCCTGATCATTTCCGACACAATTTTCAGCCAGGAGTCTATGAACTGACTAGCAGAGGCAAGTTAGGCGCGTTCTTTCCTTGTCTATTTGTTTTTATTTGTCTTTTATAAGGTTTTTTTATCTATAGAATTTCAATATAGTTTATAATATTATATTTATTAATATATGTTATAAATTATAAATTAAGTTATATTAAAAATTGTTATATTTATTAAAATATATTATTAAAAATTAAAAATTCTAAGTTTTAAAATGTTATATTTAATTAAGTATATACTTTGTATATTATATTAAAAAACTATTGTATTAAATTAAATATAATTATATTATATTATGTTGTTATGAACTTTGATGTTTAATAATATAAATATAAACACCAAATAAATATATATATAAATATAAACTGTTATATGTTGTATTTTTATTTTTAAATAATATGTATTTATAAATTTATTGTTTGCAAATGACAAATCTTATTTTATTTAGTTGTTTTGTGGATATATTAATCAAATTTATATAAGGCAAATTTAATGTCAAATTTTTTACCTTGCTGAATTTCATCCAAATTTTATTGTTGTCGAACTCAAATTCAAATTTGAACCTTGTGACTTAGGTAACCATCTCCATGATTAGTGGGCCCACATCATTGGTAGAAAAGATTGGGAATGCTTTCTTTGGTGGGGCAATTTCTTGCTAAATGACCCCACTTATTACACTTCTAACAATTTGCAATTAGTGGAGTTTGGGCATTGTATTCTATTTGTGTTCTAACTCCACCTTTGTTTTGGCATGTGTTGTTCCATTATCCACTAGGTAATTGCACTTTATTTTTTTGTTGCTTCTCTTGAGTGGTAAAGAAAAATGGGGATGTCTTGCTTAGGAGTTAGTACAGCAAAGGTCTTCACTTTTGTTGGAGTGGGATGATGTCTTGCTTTCTCTCTCAATGCCCATCACCTACTTGTATGCATCCTCGTGGATAATGATTGATGAATAGTGGAAAATAGGGATGATTAATGGTGGAAAAGGAGAAAATGAAGGAGGTACTATTTTAGCCCATCAATTGGTTCCTTCTCCAATTTGCTTAGTTATTCCTTGTTGTTAATGGTTTGCACTTTTTTTTGGTTACCTTGTTAGGTATTATAAATTTGGCAACAATCTCATTGTTGTCACTAAAGAGTTTCAACTCTAGTTCAAATGCCTTAGTCTATACCATATGGCTTTTTTGGTACTTGAAATATTGGTATTTAATCGTGTCACTGATCTCAAGGTGGCTAGAAAAAATCTCACCCAATACCATTGATTTGCTTCTCAAATTGTTGTCCATGTGGTCTTCAAATCCATCTTCAATGCTCCATTGCACTATTGAAATTTTTTTAGCAAGTTTTGGTCAAGGCATTTCTTTCCTTCTTGGGCACTTCTGGAGATTCCAAGTTGTTGATGTTTTAGGGACCTTTGTAATCTAGATGGTAGATACCATTATTACCACCTTCAAGTTCTTCTCTTCACACCCCAACTGTCAATCTTGTTGTCATAAGCTTAGGTTCCTTTTTTACCAACAATTCGTTGATGCGTTGTAGATTGCTCTCACATGCCTTCCACTCTTCATCTGCCAAGAAGTCCTTAAACTCTATTTCGCTACAAGAACTCCTTTCATTGAGGGGGCTCAATTGACTTTAGTGATTTGGTTATTTCTTCCTCCAATTGAACTTTATCAGCAAGATCAGTGTACCCTTCTTCAGAAAGAGGAGTTGCCTAGCAACTTTGATCCACTCTTAGTATGCTCCCAAATGTTTGTAGTTGATTGGATACTCTTGTGTCTTCATTCCTAATTACAACCGCAACTCACACTTTTGTGTTTGGTGACGAGTTGGGAAAGATGATCAAGTAGTGTGCCCACACCTTCAGTCATTGCTAAATTATTCCAAATTGTCTCATGTGATACTTGTTTCCTTTCATCTTCTTTGTGAACGTGCACCCTTATTGATGTACCCAACAGATACCATAAATCCCTTGTGGGCCCCATAGTTATAGGACTCGCAGAGTCTAGCCCAGACTTGACGAGTCCCGAGGCGGGTCACCTCTACCAAGGCCAAAGGACCTTGGACTCGGGCTCGGCTGAGTCTAGCCGGGTCTGCACAAACTCGCTAAGGCTGTTAGACTCGGCAGACTTGTTGAGTCTCGAGCCCAGTACTCTGTCGCCCAGCAAGGTTAAAAAAAGCCAAAAACAATTGCCTAGACCCTGCAAGGGGCGCTGCCCCCAAACCCTCGTTGAATAATTTGGGGAGAAATTACGTCGATAAAAGGGTGGAAAATTTAACCTCCGAGTTTGATTAGGCTCCATATAACAACATAAAGCAATTCTTTCTGGTTTTACGAACAATTAAGATCTGCACTGCTGATTTGTCTGCAACATTCTTCACGTCTAGGGACATTCCTTCTCACACGGTATTGGATACTAACTGCATCATGAACTGCTTGCACAATGATTTCTTCACTTGTGGATACGCTTAAGCCACTACCAGGATTGAACCACACACATTGTTTCCAGTGATTGCACCATGCTAAACCACCTATTTAAGGAATCTAAGATTAGTTCTTCTAGTTAAACAACTAATTCTTTCTACCCAGATTCTTATACAACACACTGGAAAATAACAAAGTGGTATGTGTAAATTTAAATAAACAAAACATGCTCGTGCAATGACCATACATTCTACATGTACTTGAGATGATATTGAGTTCTCTAGTTACAATGCTCCTCTAAGCTTTAGACTTCTAGGCTCCTCTAGTCACAATGCTCCTCTGAAGTTTAAGGCTTAGAGGAGCATTGTAAATTTAAAAATTAAAATAGAATGTATTGGCTCCTCTAAGCCTTAGACTTCTAGGCTCTAGCTTTTATGTTGATACATGTTTTGAACTTTTGATGCCATGGATTTCATATTCCTTGAATTTTGTAGACATTTGACACTATTTATATTTATAATGTGTTATTTAGTTTAGCTTATTTCCTTCAGCTCAAGCCTAAAATTTGCGTTTATTTATTCAAAAATGCATGAAAAAAGTTTAAAATCATTAAAAATCTTTGAATTTCTTGGGTTTTTCAATTTGCCGAGTCCAGGTGCCGAGTCTAAGTCCGAGTCAAAAATCAGCTTGTCGAGTCCGAGCCGAGTCCGTGTCTTGTAACTATGCTTGTGAGACCATTCTCTCTTTCATGATTATATTCCACTGCTTTCTTAACTGGTCCCATTTATAATTGCCATAAATCCAACCTGACCTCATAAAGGTAACAATGCCAATATCTACTCTATCTGACAAGACTAACAATTGCATAAATGAACTGGAAACACAATGCATACCAGATTGAGTAACATATTTATAATAGTCAAGGTTTCATTCAGATCTCCTTTGCATATAGATAGACCAGAGATTATACACATTCTTTGTCTATGAGAGTGCAATTGAAAAGGGGGCCAATGGTTGTTGGTCAAGACAAGTATGTTGGAACCACTACAACTAATAAGAAATAATCAACCAAAGCTGACAAGTACTAACAAAATAGTTGCTTACTAACTAAACATTCAATCTGGTACATACCTATCAGTGCAGCTGAAAAGATCTCTAAAATCGACCAATCCTCTCCAAATCACACAATAGTGCCTGTAAATGATAAGACATTGGCCGTACAGGCATTGATCATTTTCATTCTCTTCATAATCTTTATTCACAGAGTTATTAGGATTAGTTATTTCCTTTCAGGTTCATATTGGTCTTTGGAGTTTATAACATGGTATTTGTTTTGGAAAGTTATGCTATATTTGTGAAGAGACTGTAACCTAGGTTTATCATCTGTTGTATTGAGATCCGGAACTGCAAACTTCAGTGAGCTAGCATGAAGGATAGTGAAAAATAAGTGGATTATATTCATGCACAGGATGTAGCTTGCTTTTGTGGTTTGAGTTTCTTATTTCTTTCTCTTGTTGGATCTTTAGGGGAACCCCTGTTGGTTTTGCAAAGCCTAAATCATAGGGGAGCTACCTATTGTGGCTAGATTAACTTGCAGTTTGATTATAAGCTTTGCCATAGTGCTTGACTTGACATTTTTCTAGTGAATGTTTTTGTAGAATTAGAGGGTGAAGTTTAGAGCACCAATAGACTCAAATATTTCCATAGGAAGCTTTGGGTTGTCACTAATTCTAACAGATGGTGAAACTTTTGTTGAGCACCCGATGGATCCCTAAATGAAGATTACTACTGACACAATTGAAGCAGAGGGAAGTGATGCAAGCTAGCGACCTAAAAGAAGTGAGAATAGAAGAGCTCATGCTGTACCTCTTGTCCTAGGTGCAAAAGCCTTAAAAGGTCAAGTGTTGTGACCAGGCATGATGATGGCAGCTTTGTAGTTGATCTCCTCCAATCTAAATAAGAAATCATGTGCTAAATTGAACATAATGCTCTGGACATCCTTAATGGGGCTGTATGTGCATTGTGCTTTTTACTTGGATGGTTAGAATGATTCACTATCTTTTGTAGTTGTGCAACAGTTGTTAGTTGTTACATAACAAATCTTTAGATGTTGTGCAACAGTCCTTAGTTGTTGCATTACAAGTTTTCTGTAGCTACACATCAATTCCCTATTGTTGAAGAACAAGTGAGTCACAAAAATGATAGAAGTTCTCATTGTGTGGAAGCAGTTCTTAGGGATTTCAACAGTAATGATTTCTGGTCGAAGCTAATTTTTCTTTAATTCCAAAGCACCTTTGTTGAAGGATTGATGTTCAAACTTTTGTTAGTATTTTCTAATTTTTTATATGCAAGGGAGTGGACCCTATTCACAATTTATGTATAAAAAAATAATCGAATAAAGTAAAATTAAATAGAAACAAAATACCATAGCAGCTTAGCATAAGACATTTAGAATGAACGCATGATAACAAAAAAAACAAAAAACTGGAAATTATTTACAGTTACATACCTTTGAAATGCCATTGAATAAGAATCACCTGCAAACTCTTTCCATACACAACTCTCCCACCACTACTAAAAAAATAGTGGAAAATTCAAAATAACCAAAAAAATGAGCACTTTTTGAATTGAACAGTCTGAGTTTTCAATTGTAAATTGCGAGTTTATGTCAAGTATTGATGAGTTTTTCCCAAGCTATATAAGTGAGTTATTTAGAAAAACTCAGGGCTGTGTTATTGTGTAATTTACGAGCCATTTCAAATTGCAATTCCTGCACATTTTGCATCTATTCCTAGCACTGATAAGATTGAATTCACATTGCAAGGCACCTGGACTTCTATTAGATCACCGACTTTAGTGCTCGTCACGACCAGTGTGATTGGATAATTTTGATAACCTATTAGATGAGCCTGTCAGCACTCAAAATATTGTTGGTGCATGTTAGGCTATAAAAATGTAATCTTGGAGTTGCAGAAGCAAGAGGTTGATTTGCTTAAAGGGGAGGCACAACTCATAAAATTTATCATGTGACATTGAGGAAATGCTGACCATTGTTGGAACCATGCAACCTAACCTAGTTGATGCTCAAGCCCCTCAAGATCTTTGACCGATTCATGGCTAAAGGCCTTGAGCAACATCATTCATATTCCTTAGCTGCTTGAATAACACCGAAGAACTAGAAGAAAGGGAGCACACAACACACATAGAGAAAGCTGCAGTGGCATGCCAAGTCAGGAAATACAATGAAGAAGCTTCAAGGACTTAGTGCACAAGCTTGAACTGCATATATATGTTTGATGAATCCTGATTGTATTATCTACAAAATGTCAGATGACAAGAAAGAAAAGGTTGATAAGTGGCACGTCTCCAATCCAATGCCCAAGGTTCTCAAAAAACTCTAGAAAATGTGAAGCTTAACTTCATCAACAGAATAACTGCTGCCATTGACAAATGTACTAAAAACAGAACACAACGTGTTGCTACTGCACATGAGCACAACAAAGATGTTGCCAAAGCAAAGTTATATGTACAGGCATAAAGAACCTAGATGCAGCAAAGAGTGATGTAGGAATAGATGGAGCTAATCTCAGGGGCCTTTTTAGCAAAATTCCTGGAAGTACTAGAGGGCTGTGAAACCTTTCCCAGCGATGGACAAGCTGAATAGCTCTAAGGAAAATGTTAGCATCACATTTTTTTGTTTTTGACCAAGGCATAGGAGCCCAACAGTGATGACCTTCCATGAGGGTTGAGCAACATGGTACATTTTGTGTTGGTGACATCAGAATGCCATGGTGGATTTAGGATTTATTCAAGACTGGTGTAGTGATTATGTTGGGTGTAATTGTCTTCCAGATTTGTAGTATGTTTCCCTGACAGGAGACCTTTGGTAATTTATATATAGATGTAACCACTTAATTAGAACGTGGTGGTTGTTATTGATGTCATTAAAGTTTTAAACATATCATTGTAGATGCAATCCAATATTTTATTAATTAATACAATATTGGTTCAGTTCTATTTCTTTAAGACTTGTGCCATGTGTTACTTGTGTATTTTGCTTCATCTATAAGTATGTGATATGAGTTGGTTTTATTTGTTCTTCATATCATTTCAATAAGAGGTTATATTTTGTCTCTTACTAAGAATGCACGAGGACATGGTAAATCAGTTTGCCCTTCAGGTGAGCATTTCTTCTTGGAGTGCTATATTGGCCATTGGGTGACTATCAGTGCGTTGACTGTTCTAGTTAGCATGACAGTTATAGAAAATGATCAACATTTTTTAAGATGTGTTAGGTGAATCAATAGAACAGATGTATGAAAAATAATCTAAAAGATTGGAATTTTAATAATTTCAAAAATAATTTTCAAGAGAAGAAAGACCTGGAAGGAAAAATAGAAGATCTCAACTCCAAAATGCAAGAGGTAGGTTTGGAATGGTGCCATATAGGGTAAGGAAACCTATGCTAGTAAAGAGATCTATTGGCACCAAAAGTGAGATAAACATGGTTGAAAGAGGCAGATTAAGAACACTGATTCTTTTCGCCAATAAATTTTAGTAATGAAGATAAGTGGCATAAGCTCCATTTCCTTCTCTAAAGGTATCAGTATGATTGTGAAATTCAACACTTTTTAGTTTCAAGTTTTAATCAAAATTGTTCATATACCTGCAGGCTTGAACTATAATTGTGAAATTCAGCACTTTCGAGTTTCAAGTTTTCAACAATTTTAGGCTTCACCATAGAAAGGAATCAAGGATATTAAATTGTGAAAACTACAGCCTGCAAAGAAAGGAATCCAGCAAACATTATGAAAAATTCTTAAAATTGTTTGAAACTTTGGAAGTGACTGCTGATTAATTTTAAGTCACAGACATATTACATATTTGCATTTTCTACAATTTTCAGAATATAGTCATTTGAAAGTGACTAGTAAATTTTTTGGATAAAGTCATTTGAAAGTGATAGATAAATTCCAAAGAAAACTTGCATATTTGTATGCCCTAAGTTGCTTCAATTGTCACCCCAAATGCAAAAAAACTATGTATTCTCATGCCCAAAATGCAAAAATCACAAATGTTTTCAACTTTAGGTGGCTAAAATGATTACAACGATTTTTTGAGAAGTTTTATACCAAAAAATGTTGTGAGTTTTTGAAGAATCTGCTGACGAGATACTTGCTGCAGGTTTTGACTCACGAGTTTCATGAGTACTCTGCAAGTTTTGCATATATGAGATGACATCACTCAATCATACTTTTGCATTTCATATCATAATTCACAATTGAGTATAAATAGAGTTGGCCTGTTAAGGGCCTATAAGTGAAACAAATGATCTTTATCAAATTCATGGTTATGTGGTCATGGTTACACTCATAGAAAATCTTAAGCTGTATTCAAGAGAAAGGGATCACCAAATGGGAAACCACAATGCTTAAACGAGCCAATTGAGAATGGGCTTGCATAATGACTGAGGGAAGCACTGAGAATCTCAATTTCTGACTATGGTAGTGACATAATCAGATTTTTACAAACAATAAGTAGTAAAACTACTAGGATTTCACTGATTAATTGCTTATGCTTTCTTTCCTCTAATTTTATTTTTCTTTTGGTTTTAGTGTGAAAACCTCCACTGAATTAAAAAATGCTGATAGCAACTAAAATTTAAGGAAATTAAAATTTTGAATTTCTACATTTTAAGTCATCTCAAAAAAATCTCTGAGTTGACTGCAAGGTGCAAAGAAAGTCTCAAACAAAAATGTCCTGATTAGCTGATTTCCAATTAAGTATTTATAGTTTAATTGATTGTTTCAAATCTGAGGCTGACAATACCTCGTGTAATACAAAAATGATTGCATTAAATTGGAAATGTTAAATATACAAAAATTGAAAGGATGTTAATAAGCATGCTTCCTGCTCCTTGATTTCAGCCAGCTGTTTGTTTTACTTTAGCCGATACTTTGTGAAGAAGTTCAGAAAAATAGTAAAAGACATGGAAGTATGAATTGATCATATTGATGGGGAAGGTGCATAAATTGACACTAATTAATTTTTGGACTCCTTGAAATCCATCCTAATAAAATCCAAAATGAGGAAGTGAAAAGAGGCTAACTTTGCTAGTCAAATCTCATGGATCACAAATTCAAACAATCAAGTGGTGAAATTACATAAGCAACTCAAAGAATTTCAGCTATATTTTATTGAAATGCCCCCAATTCTTGGTACCACAACTTTTAATCTGTAATTCGCTTCTTTCCTCTAGGCACTGGTTGAAACTGTCTGCTCCTTTCTGTCAATATTCAAGGAAATTACATTTGAAAGATCAGCTTGTGCAAGTTGTTAAATAATGTAACAGCAAAGTATATCTGGGAAAAGACTATCAGAAAGAAGCTTATGCAATATTGGCTGTAACTTATTGTAACCAATTATTGTGTTTCTTAATTGTTTTTTGTTTTGTAGGACTGCATCAACCGAATATTTGCCTTGGAAAAAATGGGTAAGTGAGCATTACAATAGGTACTCTAGTAACATACTGAAATTTCATTGTGGAAAACGTACACGTTCCAAATTTACCTCTGTTTTATTAACTAGGATATTAGTTGTAAGGAAAAGAAAGAAATTCTTACACTTTAAGAAGGTGAAATTTTTTCAGGTCGTCTCTATGGAGTTATGGATGATAGAGGCAAATACATATATATTTCTTTAGAGGAAATGAAGGTTGTTGCAGACTACATCAAGAGACAGGGGAGGGTAAGCATTGCTCATTTGGCGAGTAAATCAAATGAATTCATTGCTCTGGAGCCAGAGTTGGATCTTGATAAAGTTCCTATGAAATTGAATGAAGATTACAATGTTAACAGTGAGTCAAACGCAATCACTGTTACATAACATTCATCTGGGATTATCATTACTCATCTGGATATTTGTGAGGCTGAAATTATCTCCCAAAGTCATTTGCATGTTTCGGACCTTTGTACTTAAGGTCTACATTAGAAACTTTGTGCAATGTACTATGGATTCATTCATCATCAAAGTCAACTACATATAAGTTAAAAGGGGATCAACACAGACAGTCTGCAGCAGTTGCAACTTTGTCAAAATTCATTTTGTTGTGTATGCACACTTCAAATGTTACTCTAGCTATGTTTTTTACCTTGTCTGAAAAAATGTATTTGGAACTGTGCCATGCCGTGCCATGGAGCTAACACATGATTATCATCAAGAGCATAGTTGCAAGACTCTGCGAGTACTTGCAAAATTTGCGATCCAAATCAATGGTAACTTGCTGAAAAATTTGTTTCTGGTTTTTTTAAAAACTCACAGCAACTTTTGCATGAGATGTCATCAAATACTCAAAAATTTGTGATTTAGGCATTAAAACTTATCCAAATCTTTTCGAAACCTTTTTAACTTCTTTTCTACCAAACATTAAAATTTTAATGTGATTTCAAGCATTTTCAGGACACGATTGAGGATGACTGGCAACTTAGGGTACATGACTAGAAGCACAATATGAGAGGTTTTCTTGTGCCTTTTATCTGCTTGGCCCTTGCATGAAAATGGTAAGCTGATTTGCAAGCATTAACAATTTCTTTCTTAGTGCTTGCAAATCAGCTTACCATTATATTTTGATAAATAATAATCATTATTATTCTTGTTACTAGATTTATGGCTATACTTTGCTTGTGGTAGATCGATGGTCGATAATATGATATTTGTTGAAATCTACATTTGATGGTTGATTTTCGTTGGGAGGATGAAAAACAATATTTCTCATATGACACTTATTATGATACTCTGGATTTGATGGTTCATATGTATTCAAGGTTGAACCCTTTTTATGGTCATGATATGTATCAAACTCTAGTTTGATTTATGTTCTATAGATTTATTAATGTGTTTTTGAAGAATATGTTTAAAAATTTATGTATTTTCAAATGTTTGATAAATTTGTCAAGTTTTTCCCTAAGTTTTTGTTTAGTCTCGAGTTTTTAAATTTTTGGGGCTTACTGAGTAAATATATTATCGAGTTTGAGTGTTTCAACTATGGCCTCGACCATTCCGCCCTTATTATGTACATTTTATAGAATGATGGGTGTAAGTTCATGATACAAGATGGAGGAGAAAGAACCTACTTTAGGACCATATGAGTTAAAAGGTAATGGAGAAAAATGTGAATTTATTAGTGTACACAAATTTAGAAGCTCTGACTTGGAAAGCTTTGTATAATATCTAACATAAGGGCTTCTATCCTAGCCACTCATTATATCTTTAACTATCTAAGAAGCTTGACATGAGAGGCACATAAATAAACATGACGTGCGTAGATGTCAACTCTATAATTCATGACTAATTAACACAAGCATATTAATGCTAACAAAGAGTCGCTCATTATATTGATAATTTTAATTGCAATTTTCTATAATTCTCAAATTTACAACTTCCAACAAAATTCAATCTTGTTAGTTGAAAATCCTGTACACCTGGAGGATGTACAAAATTGTGGTTTCAGCCACAACGTGTGAGTATGATACTCTCCTAATTAAGGGAAGGCTCCCCCTATCTATAAACTATTCTTAAACTAAAAACAGGGAAGACAACAGTTTTTTCTTCTTCCTTCAGGAAAAACTATATATTTTTTTCTTCACAGAAAAGTGATAGCAACTAAAAATAACAACAGTAACAAGTTATAAAACAAAGTGAGAGAAAGGAAATGAAGTTTCTTGAAAGCACAAAGACTTCCGTCACTTCCTTTGGGACGGTACAACAATATCAAGCTCAAAGTCTTGAATATGTGAAATCCTATCTACCATTTTCTATATTAATGATAACAAGAACAAAGTATGACAACACAATATCTGAAACATATTATTCTTCTCTACATGAAACAACAAAAACTAGTGTGAGCTCAAAGTCTCCCAACTATTCCTTATCACAAAATTTAGTTCTATTTTCTTTCAAGAACAAGTGTAGACACAAAGTCCTACAACTTCTCTCAACAAAATATCTACTCTTAACTGATATTAATCTCCAATACTTGCAACACAAAGTCTACAAATCAAATTTGATTAAGCTCTTATAGAAACACTAGCAAGAAAGATAATATGAACATAAACTCAAAATATTTAGCACAAAGTCTCAATCCTTGAGCAATCTTCTTCTATTTCTTTCAACTTCAATTTACACATAAAAAACACAATCTTTTTTGTTGTAAATTTAGCAGAGTTTACTTGCTTGCTTTCGAAAGATCCATTTTACAAAAGACCCTCTCAAGTATTTATAGGAGAGGAGTCTTGAGAAAAAGGTGGGAAGATCTCAACTAACTTGAGAAATTCTCTCAACTACCATGACTTATTCAACTACTAAGACTTATTCAAAATTACAAGTCCTATTCTAAATTGACTTTTAATTAGCAAACTTGTAATTACAAAAATGCAAGTAACGACTTAGCTTGCAATTTACAAAATTGTTTTTACAAGTAAGCTTGTCAAAAAGGAAACTACAATACTAAAATCACAAATTTGAGACTACAACTAAGTGTTGAAAAACACTTATGTTACAACATGTTTGGCCATGAACCCTTCCAACTTCTAGATGATCATTTGCAGTTCGTCGAGATTCGGTTCATGAGTATTCTTCGCAACGATCATGGTTTTCACAATAACAACGCTGCAATGAAGGATTGTAATGTTGTTCTTCTCAAGAGAAGACTAAATTTCCTGGAATAAGATTTGGTATTTCACCAAAGCTTGAATCGATACAGCTGAAAATTGTTCATTCCTCCATTCATGATGAATCTTCATCTGTAGATCAAAGAGAACTTCTTCTGGCAACAATTCTCCATCCTGATCCATAATATTACAAGAGGTTTTCTCAAAATGAGAAACATCTTGCAAAGCTTCAGTGCGTAATTTCATGGCATCATCAATATCCTCAATGAGTGACTTGAGAACGAGGACTTTGTTCTCCAAGAGTTCTTCGAATTCTAAATACATGACTCTGGAAGGAATAATGTCATTTTCTTGAAGAACATTCAACTTTTCTTGAGGCATCTTGTGCCAAACCATCAAATTGTCTTCAACTTTTTCTAGGTTTTGTTTGAAAACATCAAAAGCCTGGTTTAAATTTTCTTCAATGGTCTCCAACTTGACCATCATTTGGAACACATCTTTTAACACTTGGGTACATAAATCATGAAGCTGATCTACCCAAGAATCCAATGCTTGTACCTTTTGAGTAGCTCTTTCAACTCCTTGGATTGATTCTTTTGCATTTGACGAAGTTGAAGGATTATCCCCTTCATTAGAAGACTTGGTGATCTTTTGAATTGATGCAACAAGTTGCACATTTTCCTCTTCTAGCTTATTCTTCTTTGCTAGAAGTTCATCATACCGCTACACCAATGAGGCTAAAAAATGTTGAGCATCATGCTTGACCACTTCATGTGTTTGCTTGCCCAACTCCACCCTTGTGTTCCTGTAATCAGCAGGTTGCATCTCTTCATGTGGCTTGTTTACAATTGGCTCAACAATTTCAGCCACCTTCATTCTGTTACTATTAAATGTTACCCTTGAAATCATCTTAGCTCTTTTGGCAACCTTGGGTTTTGATTGCTTGAGATGTTGGAAATCAAAGATGTCAGGAGAGATTTCTTGCTTCTTTCTTTTAGGTGTAAAAGAACTAAGCCATGGAAGTAAAGCCATCAATTCTCCTTGAGCAACAGCTAAAAGTGAGGGAGAAGCAGTTTCTGTTTGAATGATAGTCGTCATCCAGGGAGAAGTTACTATTTGAACAACAACTTTAAACTGCTCATTAACCAAAGAACCTGATGACTGCATCATGAACTCATTAAAACTGGAAGAAAAAGTATCAATCTCTAACAAAGGGGCATACGCATGATTATCCTCAAAGATATTCATCAAATTCTCTTGAGGATGATCAAGAGATGGTTTTGCTGCTGAAAACGGAATAACCCTATGAGGAGATTCTCTTGCTGAAACAGGAACAATATGAATAGTGGAAAAAGCATCCACATTCGCATCAAGAGAAGACATAGGTAATTCTAAAGGAATCTGAGAGGGAACTTCATGAGATGGCTCTGAAATGGGTGACTTGGGAGCATTATCTGTGTTGGATCTCAAATCAACAGATTGGATAGGTTCTAAGGAGATGTCAACTCCTATGATCAAACCCTCCAATTGACCTGGCCAACTTGTAGAGTGAACCTATTTGGTTACTAACTCCCTCACTTTAGGCTCTGCAAGATCTAGGCGGGTATACCTATTCACTAGTCACTTTTGATGACCAATGCTCTTTATAGAAGATTGAGTGTCTTGATCTAAATCTTTCCCTATCTCAAAATGGCATAGGTTCCTAGGATAGGTGGCTTTTAGATGAGTTCAAGATTGTTGTTGTGAAAGCTATTCGATTTTTGTGCTTGAAATTTATATGTATTCACTACTGCTAATTGATTTTATATATCCTACTCAGCTATTCCTATTGCTTTAAAGTAAAGGTAATTGATGTGGTAAAAAGTTGTTGTTTATGAATGATCAGTGCCTTTCCTCTTGTTTGGGCCACATAATCTATTACTTCAACAAGACTTAATGTATGCTTCTATGAGACAATTTTTAAATCACTCCCCAGGTAGATCTGTCAGTCACCTTTCCTCAAAAAGATCCATTTTAATAGTCTTATGCTATAATTTTCTCGAATGAATTTAACCCTTACTTTAAGAGACCATTCAAGGAAGGCTTACAAGGAATGGTTACATTCCACAAGTAGGCTTTTTATTCAAATTAATAGCAGCAAGAAAATAAACTTCACTAGGAAGATACAAGCAACCTTATCTTCTATGAGACAATATCACAGAACAACTGCCAATTGAAATAAACAACTCACAACACATATGTAAAGGAAAAAACAGTTGATTATATTGATAGAGTTTTGAAAGTTACAAAAAATTGCCAGAGTATATTGTACATCTATTTCTTAATTCTCCTCCCTTTCTAATGTTACATATATATATTACATTTTAGGGTTGTAACCCTTCACTTTGAGCGATGCAATCTTCCATTTGATTAACCATCTCTAATAGGTTAAAAATATTTTAATTTTAGTCCATTTGTATTTCGTGAAGATAGTTATGATAGCTCTCCTTCACTAACAACTTCTCGTAATAATTTTCACTTGAAAAATAATCCTTCCTTTCACAAATTGTGGGTATTGAAAATGAGAAAATACCATAATGCATTTCTTATGGAAAAAATATTTTAAAATGTCCACTATGAATTATCATACTCTTCTTGGTCATCGATAAAATATTTTCCTTGATTGAACACTTTACCCACTTCTCATCAATCAAGTAAAAATGTTTCTCATTTTTCACCCCACAATGAAATAATTTTTTCTGACCTGATTTTATGTGGATGTTAACAAAGTATCATAATACACTTTATAACATTCACCATGTAAAACTCTTTTGAAATGATTTTATTTTTCTCAAAATAATTCTTCCCTTTCATAATCAAGTGGAAATACTTCACCCATCTTTTCACCAATTAAGTTATTATTCCCACTCCATTTTAGCTTTATGAGATTTCCCTAAAATATTTATATTTTCCATATAAAGTCATCCAACCCTAAGAGAAAACACTTTACTCATCTTCATTCTTTCGTTAGGGTAATTTATCGTGAAGATTTCACCTTCCCATATTCAGTTTTCATATTTACTTAACTTGTAGACTAATTAAAGATGATTCATTATTATTTCCCTTCAAGTCTTGTAAAATGTTGAAGCAAATAATTTGGGTAGAATACTTCTATCCTTCTCAAATCTTTTAAAACTATTACCTCTTCCATCTTTAATATTTTGTCCATCTTCAATTGAGAGGTTTTATCAAATTATTATTTGACAATTTTTTCTGCTGAAAAGTAGTTTTGATAAAATGTCCATAACTTTTTCATTTCTTAACGAAATTAAAAATCTCAAAATGTTCTAGAGAAAACCATTTTGACAAATTTATCTTCATGAATGAACATATTTGATCACAATATGACGGGTTTTTATGTTATGTTTTAAAAAAAAAATTAAAACCTTTCAAACTATTCCAACACATTTATCTTGTGCATATTGTGGAGTTGTAGCATGTTGTGAGGTTATAGCCTTTTAAATGTGAAAAACCTTTTCTGAAAAGTTTTCATTAATTACCCTTGGTTGATTGTTTTCTCATATAATTTTATTTGTAACTTCACACCCACTTAATCTTCACACGTTTACCTTCTTTAAGTGAAACACTTTTACTTGGCTACTATGTTTTTCACTTATCAAAATCTCTTTATGAAAGTATATTCATCTTTCACTAATATATCTTCTTCATGAAATTTAGTCTTACACTTGCTAATTGCATTCACTTGGAGGTTTCTATCGTTTCTCAATAAATTCAATTTGTGTTTCTCCTGTGTTTAGTGTATTCCATTAGACTGCAGTTCTTTGAGGGAATTGAATAGTTTGTGGGCTGTGTTATGCTTACACATTTGCATATATAACTTTTGTATGAGTTTACTCAAGAGTTCCTTCCAAATACATTTCATACATATCCTGTGACAATTTGGAGACTATATTTTTGGATCGACCTTTCAAACAGTTCATATATCGTATTCTGAGATTTTTTCTTATCGGTATAACATGCTTCATCGGAATGGAATTTTGGACTCAAAGCGATAGCATTAGTTATTCTGATGTGGTATGGGCCCACTGTTTAAATTTTTGGTGTATATATATATATATATATATATATATATATATATATATATATATATATATATATATATATATATATATATATATATATATATATATATATATATATATATATATATATTTCATTTTGATAACATTGGTGCTAGTTAGGGCAACATCCATTCGATGGAATTATGTTTTTCCTTGATGAAACTTCAATATCATATTTTTCTTGGAGCCCTTATTTATTTTCTTTAATAATTTTATAAAAAAAAATTAATTTTCTCTCTTTGAGTCCTTTTAAGCATCATTCCTTAAATGTGCCAATCTTAGCCGGGTCCCACTATCATGCCTCAATTTTCTTTATGAGAATATATGTTTCCTTTTAATCTTTTAAAGGTTAATTATTTAATCTTCACATATTGATATTCAAATCACAAGGTGATTTAAATGAAAACATGAAATAATATTTTACAGTAACAAAGTAAATTGGGTCCCCTCGTGGAACTTTATGCTGGGCTCTACCCTCGTGGGAGCCACATTTACCCCACATACAATGTACTCATTTGAAACTTTAAAACAAATGATCTAAATTATCAAGCTTCCGAAAAGCAAAAATATTTACCTCATTCATGTCCTTCATTAATGAACTTGTAACAGTAACAACCTGATCTGATGATCAAATAAATCATTCTTCTCAAGCTAACACTTCATACCTTGTTCTAATGTATTTCCCTGATAAATCCACTTGAACATGTGAGGGGAACAATTTGGAATAATTTTGTGGTCATGAACTGATTTAAACATTATCAAATCGTGCATTCTAACATTTTGTGAAAAGTGTTCAATCATGATTTTTGTATCTGGAATCAATCCAAAGAACTATCCAAATCATATCATGAGGTCATGAAAGTTGGAAATCATGTAGACATTTAACAAGATATTGCAATGCAACTGACAACTCTGATAAATTCCTTCTAAGGTGAAAGATATTAATTTCCAAAGTAGGCTCCACAATTGATTTTCACTTTGTACAAGTTTTATATTTGCATAAATTGCAATTGGTTTAAGCTTAGAAAAAATATCAAATGGATTGTTATGGCTCCCAAAACTTGCACAGGGGTTCATAATGGTATGGAGAATTGCAGGGAACAACTGGTTCGATATTGGGATCGCCAGGTTGCAACATATGAACTCAAACAAAGGGCCACTTGTAATAGTTTTTAATGAAGAAATGAAATAAATTGCAAATGATATGGGTAAAGGAAAATAGCAAATTAGGTAGTGAGGATTTGCAAATTGGTATAGGAATACTTTGTTGATAGGGGAATTGATTGGGACAAATAGATTAGTATGAAGACTCGTGAAAGATATTAATCCTTGAAAATGGCTACTCGGAATGGTTGTGCGACTCCAACTGGTGTGGACCATAAATTTTGTTGTTTGAGAGAGGTATTAAATTTGATAGTGGGGAGCTCAATATGGATAATCATGCTTAATTATAAGTGGTAAGCCTAACTGCAAGGTCAAATTTCTTACCAAGAGCAAGATCTATGAGTGCATTTTTATGGGTGTCCACTGAATTATCTCATTGAGAGGACCCTAAATTTTGCCAAAATTTAGGGTTCCAACAATCTGATTGTAGTTCCTCCTCTGGATCTTCAACATCAATTACATGAATATGAAGCCGAGGCTTTTCTTTCCCTCGAACTGTCACTTCTTCAGGAGGAAGTTCCATTGCTCTGCTAACTCTCAACTTGATTCTCGTGCTTGAAGATGATGCACCTTCCTTGTTGTCTATTTTGATTTCAAACTTGAGTTTGACAGGTCCTATAGAATCATCTTCTTTCCCAATCTTGATCTTGACGAGTCTAACATTGTTGCTCTTGAGCCAAGTATTGGTGTTAGCTAAGATAGACTGAAAATTATCAAGAATGGAAGTACATTCCTTATGTGACCATTGAATTGATGGAAGTGGTGCTTCATCAACTCTCTTTTCAACATATTTAGGATCAAGTATCTGTCCATCATCAATCATTCCTTCAGGAATGTTCACCAAGTTTAGGTCAACAATCTGCTCAAGAGTGAGTCTACAATAATCCATCTTACGAACCTCCTTTTCTGTATGAAGATAAACCCAAATGTCTTCTATTTGCTGCACATGCGTGAATGACTTTTTGATCTTCTCCTTCATGCCTCGGTAATCAAAATCTACTCTTGGCTTGAATCTATTGAGCTTTATTTCTTGCATTTCGATCTCCATGGCCTTGGCTTTGGTGGATGTAACGAGAGAATAATGGCCAATTTTCAATGGTTTATTTGTAGAAATTCTCATTCCAACCTTATGCTTAACATATTGATGTGTATGTACAACTATGGTCTGTCTTCCCAACTCCATAAGAATGATCTTATCAATTGGATATCTAGGAAGCATATATGGCTGGCCACTGTAACATCCAACTCTCATGTAAGTGAAAGTTAGAAATTGAAGGAATAATCAACCATATTCATTCACCTTCTCCCACGCGACATCTGACACTTCTGTTTTTTAATGTCTTGTCAAACAGGCACATATAATGACCAAAGAAGGCGTCTTGGACCCTCCTGTAGTGCAATTTGTTGGGCCTTAAAGGCAATTGGTCATAGTAATCCCAAACGGGTATAAGCGAGCGATCACCCTTGGTAAAAAGACTAGGGAAGTGTCTGAGTGATGTTGCTATATACACTAAATATAAGTTCATGTAGAATGTCACAGTGGAAGGAACTGTTGCAAGTTGTTCACAAAGGGTATCACTGATGATTTCGCCCCAAGAGACATGTTGAGACTGCCTTATGAGCCTTATGAGCAGATTGAGTGTCCTTATCTAAATCTTTCCCTATCTCAGAATGGCATAGGTTCCTAGGATAGGTGGCTTTTAGATGAGTTCAAGATTGTTGTTGTGAAAGCTATTCGATTTTTGTGCTTGAAATTTATATGTATTCACTACTGCTAATTGATTCTATATATCTTACTCAGCTATTCCTATTGCTTTGAAGTAAAGGTAATTGATATGGTAAAAAGTTGTTGTTTATGAATGATCAATGCCTTTCCTCTTGTTTGGGCCACAAAGTATATTACTTCAACAGGACTTAATGTATGCTTCTATGAGACAATTTTTAAATCACTCCCCAAGTAGATCTGTCAGTCACCTTTCCTTAAAAAGATCCGTTTTAATAGTCTTATGCTATAATTTTCTCGAATGAATTTAACCCTTACTTTAAGAGACCATTCAAGGAAGACTTTCAAGGAACAATTATAATCCACAAGTAGGCCTTTTATTCAAATTAATAGCAGCAAGAAAATAAACTTCACTAGGAAGATACAAGCAACCTTATCTTCTATAAGACAATATCACAAAACAACTACCAATTGAAATAAACAACTCACAACACATATGTAAAGGAAAAAACAGTTGATTATATTGATAGAGTTTTGAAAGTTACAAAAAATTGCCAGAGTATATTGTACATCTATTTCTTAATTCTCCTCCCTTTCTAATGTTACACATATATATATATATATATATTACATTTTAGGGTTGTAACCCTTCACTTTGAGCGATGCAATCTTCCATTTGATTAACCATCTTTAATAGGTTAAAAATATTTTAATTTTAGTCCCTTTGTATTTCGTGAAGATAGTTATGATAACTCTCCTTCACTGACAACTTCTCGTAATAATTTTCATTTGAAAAATAATCCTTCCTTTCACAAATTGTGGGTATTGAAAATGAGAAAACACCATAATGCATTTCTTATGGAAAAAATATTTTAAAATGTCCACTGTGAATTATCATAATCTTCTTGGTCATCGATAAAATATTTTCCTTGATTGAACACTTTACCCACTTCTCATCAATCAAGTAAAAATGTTTTACTCATTTTTCACCCCACAGTGAAATAATCTTTTCTGACCTGATTTTATGTGGATGCTAACAAAGTATCATAATACACTTAATAACATTCACCATGTAAAACTCTTTTGAAATGATTTTATTTTTCTCAAAATAATTCTTCCCTTTCATAATCAATTGGAAATACTTCACCCATCTTTTCACCAATTAAGTTATTATTCCCACTCCATTTTAGCTTTATGAGATTTCCCTAAAATATTTATATTTTCCATATAAAGTCATCCAACCCTAAGAGAAAACACTTTACTCATCTTCATTCTTTCGTTAGGGTAATTTATCGTGAAGATTTCACCTTCCCATATTCAGTTTTCATATTTACTTAACTTGTAGACTAATTAAAGATGATTCATTATTATTTCCCTTCAAGTCTTTTAAAATGTTGAAGCAAATAATTTGGGTAGAATACTTCTATCCTTCTCAAATCTTTTAAAACTATTACCTCTTCCATCTTTAATAGTTTGTCCATCTTCAATTGAGAGGTTTATCAAATTATTATTTGATAATTTTTTCTGCTGAAAAGTAGTTTTGATAAAATGTCCATAACTTTTTCATTTCTTAACGAAATTAAGAATTTCAAAATGTTTTGGAGAAAACCATTTTGACAAATTTATCTTCATGAATGAGTAGATTTGATCACAATATGACGAGTTTCTATGTTATGTTTTTTTTTTTTTTTAAATAAAACCTTTTAAACTATTCCAACACATTTATCTTGTGCATATTGTGGAGTTGTAGCATGTTGTGAGGTTATAGCCTTTTAAATGTGAAAAACCTTTTTTTCAGTAATTACCCTTGGTAGATTGTTTTCTCATATAATTTTATTTGTAACTTCACACCCACTTAATCTTCACACGTTTACCTTCTTTAAGTGAAACACTTTTACTTGGCTACTATGTTTTTCACTTATCAAAATCTCTTTATGAAAGTATATTCATCTTTCACTAATATATCTTCTTCATGAAATTTAGTCTTAAACCTGCTAATTGCATTCACTTGGAGGTTTCTATCGTTTCTCAATAAATTCAATTTGTGTCTCTCCCGTGTTTAGTGTATTCCATCAAACTGCAGTTCTTTGAGGGAATTGAACAGTTCATGGGCTGTGCTATGCTTACACATTTGCATATATAACTTTTGTATGAGTTTACTCAAGAGTTCCTTCCAAATACATTTCATACATATCCCGTGACAATTTGGAGACTATATTTTTGGATCGACCTTTCAAACTGTTCATATATCATATTCTGAGATTTTTTCTTATCGGTATAACATGCTTCATCGGAATGGAATTTTGGACTCAAAGCAATAGCATTAGTTATTGTGATGAGGTATGGGCCCACTGTTTAAATTTTTGGTATATATATATATTTCATTTTGATAACATCGGTGCTAGTTAGGGCAACATCCATTCAATCGAATTATGTTCTTCCTTGATGAAACTTCAATATCATATTTTTCTTGGAGCCCTTATTTATTTTCTTTAATAATTTTATAAAAAAAAATTAATTTTCTCTCCTTAAGTCCTTTTAAGCATCATTCCTTAAATGTGCTAATCTTAGTCGGGTCCCACTATCATGCCTCATTTTTCTTTATGAGAATATATGTTTCCTTTTAATCATTTAAAGGTTAATTATTTAATCTTCACATACTGATATTCAAATCACAAGGTGATTTAAATGAAAACATGAAATAATATTTATAGTAACAAAGTAAGTTGGGTCCCCTTGTGGGACTGTATGCTGGGCTCTACCATCATGGGAGCCACATTTACCCCACATACAATGTACTCATTTGAAACTTAAAAAAAATTGATTTAAATTATCAATCTTCTGAAAAGCAAAAATATTTACCTCATTCATGTCCTTCATTAATGAACTTGTAACAGTAACAACCTCATCTGATGATCAAATAAATCATTCTTCTCAAGCTGACACTTCATACCTTGTTCTAATGTATTTCCTCGATAAATCCACTTGAACATGTGAGAGGAACAATTCGGAATAATTTTGTGGTCATGAACTGATTTAAACATTATCAAATCGTGCATTCTGACATTTTGTGAAAAGTGTTCAATCATGATTTTTGTATCTGGAATCAATCCATAAAACTATCCAAATCATATCATGAGGTCATGAAAGTTGGAATTCATGTAGACATTTAACAAGATATTGCAATGCAACTGACAACTCTAATAAATTCCTTCTGAGGCGAAAGATATTAATTTCCAAAGTAGGCTCCACAATTGATTTTCACTTTGTACAAGTTTTATATTTGCATAAATTGCATTTGGTTTAAGTTTAGAAAAAATATCAAATGGATTGTTAGGGCTCCCAAAACTTGCACATGGGTTCATAATGGTATGGAGAATTGCAGGGAACAACTGGTTTGATATTGGGATTGCTAGGTTGCAACATCTCAAACAAAGGGCCACTTGTAATAGTTTTCTAATGATATGGGTATAGGAAAATAGCAAATTAGGTAGTGAGGATCTGCAAATTGGTATAGGAATACTTTGTTGATAGGGGAATTGATTGGGACAAATAGATTAGTATGAAGACTTGTGAAAGATATTAATCCTTTAAAATGGCTACTCGGAATGGTTGTGTGACTCCAACTCGTGTGGACCATAAATTGTGTTGTTTGAGAGAGGTATTAAATTTGATAGTGGGGAGCTCAATATGGGTAATCATTCTTATTGATAAGTGGTAAGCCTAACTGCAAGGTCAAATTTCTTACCAAGAGCAAGATCTATGAGTGCATTTTTAGGGGTGTCCACTGAATTATCTCATTGAGGGGACCATAAGTTTTGCCAAAATTTAGGGCCCCAACAATCTGATTGTAGTTCATCCTCTGGATCTTCAACATCAATTAAATGAATATGAAGCTGAGGCTTTTCTTTCCCTCAAACTGTCACTTCTTCAGGAGGAAGTACCATTGCTTTGCTAACTCTCAACTTGATTCTCGTGCTTGAAGATGATGCACCTTCCTTGTTGTCTATTTTGATTTCAGACTTGAGTCCGACAGGTCCTGTAGAATCATCTTCTTTCCCAATCTTGATCTTGATGAGTCTAACACTGTTGCTCTTGAGCCAAGTATTGGTGTTAGCTAAGATAGACTGAAATCTATCAAGAATGGAAGTACATTCCTTATGTGACCATTGAATTGATGGAAGTGGTGCTTCATCAACTCTCTTTTCAACATATTCAAGATCAAGTATCTGTCCATCATCAATCATTCCTCCAAGAATGTTCACCAAGTTCAGGTCAACAATCTGCTCAAGAGTGAGTCTACAATAATCCATCTTATGAACCTCCTTTTCTGTACGCAGATAAACCCAAATTTCTTCTATCCGATGCACATGCGTGAATGACTTTTTGATCTTCTAATTCATGCCTCGGTAATCAAAATCTACTCTTGGCTTGAATCTTTTGAGCTTTATTTCTTGCATTTCGATCTCCATGGCATTGGCTTTGGTGGATGTAATGAGAGAATAATGGCCAATTTTCAATGGGTTATTTGTAGAAATTCCCATTCCAACCTTATGCTTAACAGATTGATGTGCATGAACAACCATGATCTATCTTCCCAACTCCATAAGAATGATCTTATCAGTTGGATATCTAGGAAGCATATATGGCTGGCCGCTGTAACATCCAACTCTCATGTAAGTGAAAGTTAGAAATTGAAGGAATAAGAAACCATATTCATTCACCTTCTCCCAAGCGACATCTGACACTCTTCTGTTTTTTAATGCCTTGTCAAACAGGCACATATAATGACCAAAGAAGGCATCCTGGACCCTCCTGTAGTGCAATTTGCTAGGCCTTAAAGGCAATTGGTCATAGTAATCCCAAACAGGTATAAGCAAGCGATCATCCTTGGTAGAAAGACCAGGGAAGTGTCTGAGTGATGTTACTATATACACTAAATATGAGTTCATGTAGAACATCATAGTGGAAGGAACTGTTGTAAGTTGTTCACAAATGGTATCACTGATGATTTCGCCCCAAGAGACGTGTTGAGACTGCCTTATGAGCATGATGAACTTATACATCCATGGTTCAAAAAAATTAGAATGTTCCAAACCCATCATCCTGCTGAGAAGAGTGATTGTGTCTCCGATTACCCACTTGAAATCACTACGGTACAACAAGGTACACTTGAAACATCTATTGATATGGCGTTTGCAATCTTTTTCTCTTGAAACATAGTACTCAGCTGCACTATCTCTAGAGATCTCTATGTACAGGTGTTGGTGGTATTCTGAAAACCTTCTCAATGGTGTCCGCATCAAGATGGATTATCACTTCCCCATCATCATTCCTGATAGTTCTTGTCTCTTTTTCAAAATGATTGGCACAAGCAAGAACAAACTCAAGTTCTATCATAGCCACTGGAAAGGAAGAAGCATGGTGAATGTGGTTGTCCAACAGGCGTTGCATATTGCTATCCTTGGGATCCTCCACCCATTTAACGAACTCTGATATGTCAACATGCCCTATTTCCGTATCTTTGATGTGCTCCATAGGAATGGAATCTTGGGATGGAGAGATCTCATTTTGGTACTTATCATGTTTATATTTCATCTTCTTTTGAGAGGAAAATGACGGTAAATCAGTCATTGAACAAGAGCCTGGCGCGTTGCGACGAAGATCTAGAAGTGTCAAAGCAACATCAAGATCAGTCGAATGAAACATATTTCTTCTTTTCAATGGGGAAAAAATCTATCCCTCGTGAGAGGAAATGGTGAATAAATAGAAACACTTGAAACTTGTCTTTTGGTCAATTTTGGATCTTGAGAGGTGTATTACAAGTATGCAAGTGGGGTAGAACATATTCGCAATCGGGTTTTTAAAACCCGAATGCAAGTATACTTGTAATAAGAAAAATGGAAGGATGTCTATAAAATGAAATTTTGACATGGAAAAGACAAGGGTAATGAATGCAAATGAATATGGAAATAATTTTGGATGATCATCTTCATTTTAGGGAAAGGGAAAAACCTTCACTTGTAATCAGGTTTTTAAAACCTGAAATTGGAAAGACAAGCTTTTTACATCTTTGAAACTTGAACTTTTGGCAAAAGATGATGAACTCTTTTTAGCGAAAGGGGAAAAACTCACTTTTTCATCTTTCTTGCAATCGAATTTTAAAAACCCGAATGCAAGTAAAGAGGGAAAAATGTGAAGGGAAATACAATGCAATTTTCAAATTGCATTCAAGACTTGGATAGAAATGGGAAGATCTCTCTCAAACCCAAAATGAAACAAGAACAAAACAAACAACTTTCATGATCAATCAAGGAATTTCAAAACAACAAAAATAAAATAAAGACAAAAATGAAAACAAAACATACCTTGCTTGATCAAGATGCCCTTCAAAGAGATGAGATAACTTTGAAAGAAACAATCAGTTCCTTAAATAGAAGGCAAAACCAAAATGTTGAAACCCTTGCCACGTTTTAACAAATTCATATTTAAACTAACAACACCAAAAACAGCATCCAAGGAGGAGAAGGAATGAGTCAAATCGCCTAGTAAACCCACGTGTTGAAGCAAGGAGGTGAATCGTTTAGGTTAAAGAGACCAAAATGCTTCCATTGATGCTACAAAAACGACTCCAAGAATGCCAAAAACGTGGCTCCAAAACCAACAAAAATGCCTTGCAAAAAGGGAAATATGTGGCCCATAAACCAGGAAAAGAGAGATAAGAATCACCACACCTCCTTCATTCAATGCATTCTCCCACAAAAATCGGTTTGAAATTCTTCAAAAATTCGAACTCCTTGGAGAAAAACCAAGTCGGGCTCTTGGAAGAAGTCTACAAGTTTAAAATGCTTGCAAAGACATGTAATCGGGTTTTAGAAACCCTTTTACAAGTTTTAATTTGCTTCACTTTTCAACTCATAAGGAAAAATCGGATTTGTGAGAGAAAAGAACAAGAAGACATGTCAAAATAACTTGTGATAAGGAAATAAAATCCCCTTTACAAGTTTTAATGAACTTAAAAAAAGAACTTGCCATAGGGAAATAAAATTCCCTTTACAAGTGACCAAAAACATTAAAACATGTAATAGGGAAATAAAATCCCTATTACATCTCAAAATCACTTAAGTGGGAACTTTTGAAAAAAATTACAAGTTCTTTTTAAACTTATAATTTTAAATTCACTTGTAATTTGTTCAAAAAGTTCCTACAACTTATTAAAAGACATAAAAAGCAAGGGGGAAATAAAAAATAAGTTACAAGTGACAAGTTTTAAATAAAGTGCACTTGTAATTGTTTTAACATTTCCCTACAACACTAAAACAAGAGAAAAATAAAACTTGCAATCAAAGGAAAAATTTTCACCTGCAGTCAAGAAGAAAAAACCCAAAATTGAAGAAAAAGCATAGCAAATGAACTCAAAATGCGATGAAATTTGAAACGTGGATTGAGGATGGATTGAGGATTAAGCTAGTCCAAGGGCGAAGAAAATTTTTGCCTCGGGAAGCATGCCTTAGAGTAAAAATTTTATTTTTTAACAAAAAATTTAAAGGGGTTGTCTATTTTTGTGAATAAAAAAATACGGACAACAAATCTCAGTAAATATGTTGGCATGTTTGGCATAACTAATGAAGATGAGATGATGGTGGATGACTGTACCAGAAGAGAAAGATGACATGATCAATTATTTATATTGTCATTGATGTCAACCAGGTTCAACGGATGTTTAATGATGTTTACAGTTGGTTTTTTGTTGATTGACTTGTTGGCTAAGTGATTTGGTCTACTGGAGTAAGAGTTTGACAGTTTGACAGAGTTTACCGGCAAGACTGGGAATTAGGACCTTAACCGGCAAAGCAGATAAGTTATGATGGAATCGGGTGAATTGCGATGTTTGGTGACTTGTGGTTTGATACATAAGCTTTTATGATGGATCTGAGTATGTAACCGGAACCGCATCCTACGATGGTTATTGGAATGCATGTTTTGAATTTTTGATGAAGTTTTGCCAGGGTTTAAGAAGGGTTTAAGGATCGGTAAATAATTCTCTTAACCGGTAATGATTTTTGGTTTGGTGGTGATCTACATCAAGTTCACATGTTGATGATAACGCGGCACAAACTGCATGATGAGTTTGAAAGATGTTTTGACGCGTTTGGAGAATGAATTTCTTTGGAATGTACAAAGTGCTTAGCGAAATGTGCTAAGGGTTTGACTTTGTACCAGATCGACTTGCTATGATGATTTATGATCACTCAACGGTCGATATTGATTTATAATTGATTGTAATGATCCTTATGATGATCTGTAATGAGTTGTAAAGATCTGTGATGATCTATGTAGTAAGTGTTAGGGTTTTGATGTCGACCTAGTTGTAAAAGTTATTTATGTCGGCAAGGTTGATGTTTTGTAGTGTCAATGATTTTGAGAAGTGTGTGAAGCCGGACCAGTGTGTGTGAGAAGATCTACCAGAGAGATGCAAACTTAGAACTTAATTGGATTTGATCAAGCAACCAGTAGAGTGCTATACATAGATTATTCACTGTAGTTCTCTAACAATTACAACAGCTAAAATCCCTTAACCTGGTAGGTCCTAACAGGCCTCACATTGTAAAATCCCCTAATAGGGTGACTCAATATCTGAGTTCTAAATCCTCTTGCGAGGTTGATCCTAATAGATCAAAGCTTCTAACAAGGCTGAGGTAAATCGCTTAACTGGGTGACTCCTAACAAGGTCTGCTCCTAACAGGGCATCATTGTAAGCTTCTAACAAGGCTTGGCTCCTAACAGGGCACATTCTGAAAGAGTGCAAAATATTTGTGGGTACCAATTCCCACCGTGGTTTTTCCCTATTTCGGGTTTCCACGTGAAAAACATGGTGTTCATGTGTGGTATGCTTTTCTTGTGATGTTCATGTTTTATTTCTGATAACCAGTAAAGACAGTTTATGTTTGTTTATCAGAGATCTTAAAGTGGTTACTGGTAATGGCGATTATATGATTGATGAAGCATTCTGCTTAGTTA
Source organism: Cryptomeria japonica (assembly GCF_030272615.1). Classification (NCBI taxonomy): domain Eukaryota; kingdom Viridiplantae; phylum Streptophyta; class Pinopsida; order Cupressales; family Cupressaceae; genus Cryptomeria; species Cryptomeria japonica. Next base: position 345,906,290 of record NC_081412.1, on the reverse strand, counting down.
ATAAGTTGGTAACTATGTTTGTTGATTTAATATTGAATTAATGGCTGATCTGATTAATAAGTTGGCATAAGAGGAAGTGGTTATCTAGATCTGATAAGGAAATATATTATGAATATTTGGTTTATGGGTTGAATGTTTTTAGATCTGAGATAAGTTTGTTTTGGTGTTGAAAGTTTCAGTTTTTGTTAATACTGATTCACCCCCCTCTCAGTATTAATCGGATTCTCTAAGTTTATCAAAATAATGTTCAAAGAGGAATTCAAGGCTCATAGACTTGTAAAGAAGCGAATGAAGATGAAAACATATCAGTCAATTATAATCAATTTTCTAAGAAAGGAAGAAGCCAAGCTCAATCACTTGTAACCAAGCAAACTATTAAAGAGAGACCTATCAATTGTAATCAATTATCCAAATTATCTAAATAAACTATCCTTGCTACTATAGACAACATTTTAATCAACTTAACAATAATTGTCTCTTGATATTTTCAAAATGATTCTCGCTCCCGCTTAGACGACGATTTCAAAATACGCTTCTGCAGACCACGTTGTTGTCTACAATGGCTCTCATGCGCGCATGGTACGTGTCGTGGAAAATGCTTCTACAGACCACGTTGTTGGCTCTCCTGCATGTGTGATACCTTATGCATTGTTTGTCCCTGTTGTGGATCCCTTCCATGGTGGCGGTGTTGTTGTTGTGGGTGGCTCGCACACCCCCTCCCCTAAGGGTTTTGTTGATGCCTTTGTTGCGAATGATGTCGTGGTTACTGGAGATTCCTCTCGGCTTGGTGTTGTTGAAGGCGACCTTGTTGTCGGTGTTATGCCTCGACCATCCTTTGTTGGGAAGCGTAGCTTTGCTCGTGTGGCCAAAGCTTCTACCTAGCCCTCCAGGGGGTTTCGTCCTCTTCCCTATGTCAAGTCCTCCCCTATGGTGGTTTGTGGACAAGATGTTGTGGACAACATCGGATTTTACCACAGTTGTGCTCTAATGTCCAAATTATTTGAGCTTTGGCCTTCTTTACCAGATCTTCATAGTTGGGTGAGTAATTCATGGAATTCTCTAGTTGCTCAAAATATTGAACTCTTTCCATGTGCTAAAGGATTTTTCATTGCTTCCTTTACGTCTTCTTTTGATCGTGACCAAATTTTGGGCAAGATGTGGTCCTGGGGAGTTCACTCCCTCTCTGTTAAGCCTTGGACTACTTTCAATCCCCTTACTGAACCATTCAATGTGCATCTAGTTTGGGTTCGACTTCTGAATCTTCCTCTACATTTTTTGGAACACTCTTGCTATGAGGCCATTGGCAACTCTATTAGTTATTTTTTGATGGTGGATGATGCCAAAACTTCTATGGACCACTCCACCTTTTCTCGTATCCTGGTGGATATTGACATCTTCTCGCCCCTCCCTGGGGATGTGGTCCTTATGGTCAAGGATAGGTCTTGGACACAATCATTGTATTTTTAGGGCCTCCCCTTTTCGCTATAGAAAATGCTTTGCCACGGGTCATTTAGCATCAGATATCTCCCTCCCACGTCACAAGGGTGCGGTTACTTGGTGGAAGGAAGCCACCTTGGATCACCTAACTATCTATGCTACTGACTCGACTGATGAGACGCCCTCCACTGATAATGTTGTTGTTGATGCTGATAATGTTGTTGTTGATGTTGATGTTTCTATACATGAGAATTTGACTCTTGTTGCTCGTGTTTTGGATTCAGCTCCTATTGCCTCTGACTTGTAGCTCCCCTCTACACCTATTGGTTTTGCTCCTGATGCTGCTCCTCTGCAACAACCTGTTGTTGTTTTGAAACAACTCCCTGTTGTTTTGCAGTAGCCGACTCCTGCCCTGTAGCCGCACTCTCTTGACTCTAATTATGGTTTTCGTGCGGGGTCCTTACCACTTGATCATTCTCTTGACGGTCACAATGAAAGTATCATCTGGACTGTTGTTTGTTGCATACAAAAGGGGAAATTCTCCCCACCCCCCAAACCCCTCCTTGTCAAGGTTTGGGTGTCCCTACCCCTCCTTGAGTTGGGTTTGGGTTGTTGAAGGTTAGGCGGGTTTTTGTTGTTTTTGTGTAGTTGATAGTCTATGACTATGTTAAAGGGTCAATGCCCTAGTTAACGTTGCTTATTAATTAAAAAAAATTAATCAAGGAGATCATCATCAACCATGGGCATTTGTGCCTTGCTATTTTGACCTAAAATCTATATTATCCTTTGCTAGCTTGTATTTTGGAAGAGAGTAGAAGATTCTCAGCAATTCCTAGAGGCAACACAAGAGCTTTTCAACAAGAAACATAATGCTAGGTTTTTCACTTGTTATGCAATTTACTTTTCTTCATTCCAAATAATTCCAAACAACCTAAAATATGTCTCTTGTTCTTGTATTCTAATTTAGTTGGTTTGTACACAAGTAACTTTAAAGTTTGGCATCTTTAAGAGGACAACTCTCAATAGGGTAACATCATATATCAACAAATAGTGCATTTGGTTGAAAACCAATATTTTGTTTAGTATTTTGATTTCCAATAGTTTAAAGATATATGGTTAATAAGTTGTGATAGTTTAATTTTAGATTAGAATCTTTAGATAGGTATTAGATTAGTTGGTTTACTATTATTTTTAATTAATGCAATCTTACTTTCATTTCAAGCAATTTAGTTACTACACAAACAACAAATCGATATATCCAAATGTAAATTCTTCTATTGAAAACATAAATTAATTAATTAAATAAACTAATCAAATATATTCAAACAATTTGAAAGAGTTTTTACGAACATTAAGTTTAGTTTGTATTCATGTTAAAAATCCCTAACCTATGTTGATCTCTTTCTTACACTAGTTAATTCAAGACAATTTGAAACACCAATAGTGAGATTCAGTAGATGTACATAAATGACTTCAAATTTATGACTTAGACAAATAAAATGTCAACAAACAAGAATGGAAAAACTAGCGAATAGCAAGAGGAAAGTGAAGAATTTGTCCTTAGGTTTTTGAAAATAAAAATTGATTGATGATTTTAAAAGGAGGCAATAAGAGCTCGGGACTTGGAAATTTCAACTTTCTACTAGCCTTCGGATATAGGTGTTGGGCTCAAACACCTCTATAGGCCTATAGTGTCAGAGATAGGCATTCCTTGGCGCAAACATCACTTTGGTGTTGGTGCTAAGTCATTTTTGTAGTGTTGGGTCACTTTTGTAATTTTATGTCAATTTTGTGTTGTAGTGTTTTAAAACTTACTATGAAAGCTTCTCTTTGTGTTTAGATTTTGAAATTATCATTGGGTGCTTGGGAAACACTTGCCTCTTAGTACCCCAGGTGGTTTCTTTGAACCTCAACAAAGCCTTAGGAAATTTTGAAGAGTGTGATGTCTTATTGTGATGTTGTAGACTTGTGTGTGCAAGTTTTAAAACCTAGAGGAAATCTATTTGTTGTGTGTGAGATGAGGGGATTGATGGGGTATGGAAAGCAAAATATTGACTTACCTATTATTTCTTCCCTTTTGTTTCGTTTACTACTTGCATATAGCATTAGTTTAGTTTCATATGTATGTCAATTTTGCCTCTTACTCCTATAAGATTGTTTTTCTTTTTGATATTTATGGGATCATTTGTCTTTCTTTCCTTGTTATACTTATCTATCAATTCTTTAGATGAGTATTATTATGTTGTTCTTGTATATGCTATGTAATTTTATTCTCCATTTTTTCCCACTATTAACCCCCCAAGTTGTTTATTGAGCAAAGTCTACAATCTTATCATACTTATCCTCATCTTGATGACGAATCATGGAGTATGGTTTGAAAAGTTGATGCAAAAAATAACTATATAGTTTTTATCAAAAGCATTCTCAATCATTTGCATGGAATGCTTGAATATTATGTCTTGTTAATTGTAGATTTATTTAGATTACAAATTCAAGGTCTATTTCACTCCTAAAATAAATCAATGCAACATTCCAACATACAATATACATTTGAACCCTAAAACATATATCTAAAATAGATTACATCCTCCATTAAGGGATACAAATCTCCATGGTGCCAAAAACTCCAAGCATTCACTCAAGTGAAAGGGAAGTGTTTAATCTCCCCTACTCATCATTGTGGGAGAAGTGGCTGGGTGGGAAGAGATAAACCTAGAAAGATGGAGGATATAGTTGAGGTTGGGTGGGAAGTTAAAGGTTGTTTGACCCTACAACTCCCCACACAACTTCACATTCTTACCTTCATTCCAAATGATGTCATCAAGCACATACATGGCTCTAGCCAATTCTTGAGACAAGTGGCCAAATCAAGATCTAGTTATACACATTTACCATATATTTATTATCAGTAACACAAGATAACAAAATGAGTTTAGTAACCACAATGAATTAATTCTGAGATTCAAATGGTGGGGGGGAGAAGAGAAAATGTGTCCATGGGAAGCATGCAAAATCATAGTGACGATCTAAAACCAAAGTAAAATCACATCATACACTTCATGGTTCACAATATTTCATCCACCATTTCCACCATACCATCTAATGTATCTTAATGCCAAATTCATTTGACAATGCCAAGTTACTTATCTCTCAAAATGCTAATATATCTTTACTAAAATTGCTTCACATAAGAAGACTTTGCACCTCTATCAATGCCTTTAAAAACATATTGCCCTCAATTATTTAGAGATCCAAATCCAATAGATTATGACATAAACAAACAAATTAAATAAGGAAAATGAGAGGAGTGATACAATATCTTACATAAATGAACACTCACATTTTTTATTATATGGGTAAAAGAGGTTTTGAAGGGGTCTTGTAACCCTTTACAACAAAAGTCAACCAATACAAAAGTCAAACAATAGTGAAATTGCAGACAAGCTACTCCCACAACAACATCTTCTCACAACCTTATGGGAAAATAAGTTTTACTAGGACATCAAACTCAATTACAATGAAATGTCAATAGAACATTAGTTGACCCAAAACAGGACAAAAAATCAAATAAGAACAATTGTAGCCAAGTACCCCACAATAACATCAACCTAAACTTACTAGGATAATTTTTATAGGACCTCAATCCCAATTACAATGATATGTTAGTAAAACACTAACTGACCCAAAACATAATGCAAAATCAAACAATGCAATTACAACCAAACATTAAAAGAAAAAACAACAAACCAAAATGCTTGACGCCATCCTTGCAATCATACACCCTTAACCTTGGGATTAAATTTTAAAATCTAGATCAAGGAAGACCTCTTCCTCCTTTAAATGATTGTCCAAGATACATCTTTTTCAAACTTCACCAAATATGAACAAGAAGATGACCTCCACCATTACCTCATCCTGAGTCACCTCATGTGATGAGGAAGAAAGTTACTCAAGAAAGTCAAATGGAGATCGAAATCCACCACCTATGTAGTAGCTGGAATCTTCTCATAGCCCATGAGTTGAACAATGAGGCTAGATGATCTAGGAGATTGCCCAAATTGATTTTGAAGAAGTACTTGCAAAGGTTGATAATATAGCTAAAGCCACAACATCCTTAGGGGAAGCCACCTTAAGAGGAGCCTCCACAATCACATCATGATCACCCCAATCCCCAACCAACCAATCAACACCATCTCCATGTATTTGGGAGAATGAAAGCTTGAGAACCCACGTGTGCAAGTCTAGAAGATAAGGCAAAAAGTTGCTAAATCTACAAATCAGACTTTAATGAACATACATTTTTTATTTTCAATGGCCTCCTTCCTACAAACCACGTCTGGGGGAGAGAGCCTTTTCGTGCTGAGAATGGCGAGCAGAAGCAAAGGCTACATAAGATCTCACCCTAGCCACCACCCCATCCAAGCCACCACAACCAAGGGACCCATTGTTGTTGTTGTTGTTGGATGAGGCCCCAATAAACCCACAAGTAGGAAGACATGGAGCACAATCTAAAGCCTCCAATGGTAGGAACACTAGAATCACCAGATGCAACAACCATGATAGGAACAAAACCATTCACTCATGTTGGAGAGGAATCAAGCGATGCAGAGGAACCAATGACATAGGGCATTGTGAGTGATAGAAAAAGGTCACCCCGACTTCCACTATCAAGCGGGAGGGCGTCATTGTTGGCATATGTAATTTCTCCCACCTAAAAGGCAATTAATTAAATGAAAAAAGAAAATTGAAATTGATATTTTGTAAATAGAAATTAGAAAATGCCATAATAGAACTGTGGATATAATTGTTAATTGCCAACATAAAGCCATTGGTTCATGATGTTTCATGTAGTACATAGGATTTGAATTCGTCATTTGGTGAATGTAATTTTGCTGAAATTATTTGTAAGAAAGAGTGTGAAGATGAACATATTAATGAAATTAGATGTGATGAGACTAAAAATAGTTGTTCTCAAAATGTTGGTTTGAAGATAATGAATAAAATGGGTTATCAAGGCCTTGGATATGACACGAGAAAAGAAAATAACATTACCAGATCTAGCAAATCAGCTCAAACAAAATAGTATATTCAATGTTCTCATTGTAATAGAGGACACACAAAAGAGATGTGTTGGGATTTGCATCCATGTAGAATTTGTGGATTAAAATATCATTTTGAAAAGATGTGTTGGAACAAAGAATGGAAGAAATATTTTAAAACAAGATGTATGCAAATGGATTGTGGATGGAGCTTTGGATCTAGTTGGCAGAAAATTACAGGTATGATAAAAAAATTGTTCAAGTGTAAAAATTTACATGTGAAAATTGATTGCAACCAAACAAAGTTTTTTAAAAGGCATAATAGATGTGTCAATTCAAAGGAAATATTATCTAGAAAGACATCCATAGATGGCAAGTTTCCAGGAAGTTGCAAACTGAAGGACTGTCGCAGTAGTTAAAGATGGCTTGAAGATATCGAGCATAGAAAAGGATTTGTAAAGTCGGCGAACTTGGTTATGGACATCAGAAGGAGTCAAGAGCAAAGGAATTTGAATGATACAACATTGGTGGTCGAAATTAAGGGGGGATGTTGGCATATGTAATTTATCCCACCTAAATGGGAATTAATGAAATGAAAAAAAGATAAAATTGAAATTGATATTTTGTAAATAGAAACTATAAAATGCCATAATGACTAAACGGGATTGTTGAAGAGGCTGCAATAACTAAATAGAACTATGGATATAATTGTTAATCTACAAAGTGGTATCAGAGTGGGTTTGCGCCTAGCTCCCTCACTGGAGGGCCCAGGGTTATGAGCAATCTTCAAAGACTCTGTTGGGTATGTATGTGAAATCAAATCATGGATTTATCTCATTTATAAAAGTTGTCTCTATGTTTGGAGATTGAAGAAATTAAGTTTGTTGATGTTTGTTGTTGTTTAATTGTTGCACTAAGAGGTTCATATAAAGAACCTATGTGAGCAGTTTAATAACTACATTCAAAGAATTATTGGAAGTGTGAAGGATGAGTATAAAAAAGTGTGAAGAGTGCCAAGGAAAGGGATACATTAGACATGGTTAGGAGCCATGCCACTGATCTATGTGAGAGGTGATGAAGACGAGGTGTTATAAGATGACCTCACCCACATTGAAAATGTGGTTTGCATATGGCAGAAGTCTACACATGAGGTAGATAGTGTTGAAAGAAATTCAACATGAGATGAGATCCTTTTGACAAATTAATGGTAGTCGACAAAGAAATGGTTGTCGAGTTGATATTGAAGCCCAATTTTGTTTAACACTGGCATAAATCCTTTGGCAGTGCTCAATAACAATCAACAAGAATAATTGTGTGCAAATGAATTGTCATGAGTTTTCTCTTTGTTAGATAAAGGAAGGGAAAACCTTGTAATCTCTTGTGAAGGAGAGAGATGAGTACTTCTATAAGAAGTGTACCTTGTGCGTCTATAAGACTTGATGTAATAGTGATGACAATTTTGCATAGTGGGTTGTAAAGATTCTATTTGTGAATCTGCTTAGCATCAAGGGGGAGTATGTTGGATAGTGTAAAGTAGAAAAATCGAACCCTAGTTGTTCTCCCCTCCCCAATCTCCAAGGAGAGAGAAGGGAGAGTCACTAGGGTTGATGGTTTTCACTTAGGAGAGACTTTACATTCAAAAGAGGGGTTGAAACCCACAAGATCCAATCCCACACAATGCAAGATTGGATTCTAAATGAGTTTCAAGGGTTAAGACATCAAGGATACCCTCTTTTGTAAAGAAATGTAGATAGAAAGATTGACCTAGGAATTCATATAAAGTAGGAAAGATTCGCTTATAAACAGAGATAGGGATATGGGATGAAGCTGCGGACCTGGAATTAGCAGTAAAATGTCGAGACGGTGTTGTTCTGCAAATTTGAGCGAAATTTGACGGGACGATGGCGCCCGGCGTGCACATGGTCCTCCGAAAAATCCGCGAAACGAAGGTGGATCTGTTCGTCTCTGCACAAGGATTCCAGATCTTCAATTACAGCCGCGTACTTGCAACCTACACATAGAAAAGAGAGGACGATTGGGGGGTTAGGGATTAGGGGTTTGCCTTTAGGCCAAACCCCGGTTTTGGAATTAACCAAGAAATGAGAATGTTGTAAATGTAAATGTTTGTAATGTAAACAAGTACTGATACCTTGTTGTAAGAATGTTTGTATTCTTACATGCGAAGGTGTAATGTATGTAGTATGTAATGTGTTGTAAGTGATCTCCTCTTCAATGGTTGAATCCTTGTCTTGAATGCAACACTTAGCCTTGAATGGAGACTTAGAATGCTCAATTGCTTGAAGGAATGCTTGAATGCTTGAATGTTTGAATATCGCTTTCGCGCCTTGCTCACATATGTCCTCCTCCCTTTTTGAGAGAGGAAATGTAATTTATATACTTGTCAATTAGGGTTGATAGACTGATTTTCCCGACCTTAGGTCGACCAGGAAACAATATTTTCCAATTTGCAAACTTAAAGACCTGATGCCCCAAAAGAGACCGGGCCCAAAATAGGGCCAGGGACCAGGGCGCTGGGCGCCATGGTCCTGGGGGACCAGGGTGCTGGGTGCCATGGTCCCACCTCCAAGGACAGCGGGGTGCAAGGAGGATCAGGCCAGGGTGCTGAAAAATGTAGTTTTTGATGTCATGAACAAGTTTCGGGGTCTCCATTCAGGTTCCGTGTTGCATCGCCATCGTGAAGACCCAAATGCAGTCGAAATTGCAAGTGTCACAATTTTAGGATGCTACATTTAGCCCCCACTTTAGCGGGAGTATAAGCGTACGCTCATACTTCCGATAAAGTACAAGGAAACAACATTGAAAGACTTGCACCACGTCAAGGAGGCAAGATACACCAAGCCACCAGTGGACTAAGGATCTTACGACTTCAATTGACAAAGTAAAAGGGAAGATCACGAGGGAGAACCATGACTGTCGGTAGTAAGGTTCCCTCACTATGAGTCATGCAAGAAAGATATCAAAAATTTTCAAGGCAAAGCTAAATTTGTCAAGAAATTTTCAAGTATCTTGAAAAGATATGAACGAGATGTATGCCCCCCTACGTTAAAGTGATCGTACATGCCTCACCGGGGGTGATTGCTTTAAGGTAGTGATACATATAAGAAATGAGAAAGGAAAGGACCACATTATCACAAGGATTTAGCCCCCAAGTGTGAGATAAGCCCAAGGATAATAGACACAAAACACAAAGCACAAGGTGACTTCGCTTTCCTCGAGGTCAGTATGTTGTATGATAATTCATGTATATCATATGTATGTATGCATAATTGCTCTTCATTCCCCAATCAAGGAAGGTCACCTAGAAGAAGGGAACACGTGTCTTTTGAGTCAACATGAGAGAGACCAAAAGAGATCTCAATGTTTTGCATCGTCCTCAAGTAGACAACACTAAGGACAACAAATAGAAGAATGAGAATAACACATAGAAGAAGTAACAAAAGAGAGGAGGAGAGAGTCTGCTATGCTAATGAACTAGTCTAGCACATCATCTACCCCCCGATCTTGCTGATCAATATTTCGGGAAGGTAGGAAACATGCTAGAGGAGGAACATCCAACATAGCAGATGGAGCTATCACAAGATCCAAACAAGGGTTGTATTCATGTTCCGAGCCACGTTGTTCTTGTCTAGGAGCTAGGATAAGTGCTTTAGAAAATTCGTTAGATAGATGGTTATCAACATCAACATATTCATATTCACTATCAGAATGAACAGGAGTAATATTTTCATCATGAATAACATTTTCATCTATATCATCATCAAGATTTATAAAAATAGGATCTTTAACTCGCACAGGATCAAGACCATCATGCATCTTATGTTTAGGAGATTTCGGCTCAATCGTCGGCTGAGGAGAAAATGGAATAATACTGGCTGAAGGTGTTTTTGGAGATTGCAAAGTTTGAGAAGTAGCTGCCTGAGCTCTAAGACGACGCTTTCGTCAGCGTTCACGTGCAGAACGATTTCGTCTAGTCTTAGTAGGAAGATTAGGAGATTGAGGAGGAGGAATGTTCTCATCCTTATCACTTGGGTGTTTAGGTTGTGGTCTCTTAGGTTGAATAATAGGAGAAGAGGAAGGTCTCTTCTCTCTATAAGAGGAAGGAGGAGCAACTGCTCCATATAAGGGAGGAATATTTGGTTTAGGAAGGAGACCAAGCCCATCATGACGAGGAGAGATAGGTCTACTTTTAGGAAGTTTATTAGATATAGGCATAGTCACATTCATAGGAATGGGTTGGGAATCTTCTTGAGGAAAGACATTAGTTTTATCTTTCAAAGGAAGAACTTCCTTCTCAAGAATGATAGGAATATCAAGTTTGGGTGTTCTAGGTTCACTTAGAGATAGGATCATATCTTTTTTCCACTTTTGATAAGATTTGAAAAGATGATCACTTCACGGAGGAAGAGATTGGAATTGTTTAGGCCAAAAGTAATCAATAGGAACGCTAGAAGTTCTTTCAGCTGGTTTAAAGAGACTATGATTGACAGTAACAACTTCACCATTATGGGGAAATTTCAAACACTTGTGAATAGGGGAAGCAATAGCTTTCATGGAAGATAGCCAAGGATAGCCAAGCTTCACATGAAATTGTTCGGATGATGGAATAATAGCAAAGTCCACACCAAGGGATTTGTTATGAACTTCAATAGGTAATGTAATAGAACCAATCGCAGGAGAAGAAAATGCATCAAATAGTTTCACAACCACATTTGTTTCATCATAGATCACTTGATTCAATTGCAAAGTAAAAAGAAATTCTTCAGTAATGACATTAATCATACAAGAAGGATCAATAAGCACTCCACGGCAAGGTGTATTCTTGACTTTTGCAACTATATATAAAGGACCATCAGGTGCCCTGATAGTCTCACTGGAATCAAAGGTGATGGAAGATTCTTTAGGGATTTTTTGCTGCTCTACAAAGTTAATCACATTCGGAGCCATAGACACAAGATCATCAGGTGAGACAGATGAATCATTAGTATCAATCGCATTAGAGGTATGAGAAGGTAATGGATCAGTAAAAATCTGAAGATTTTGGTTAGGAGGAGCTATAGATGTGTTGCCTTTATCATTCACTCTAGAAACAGAGATAGTATTATTATCAATCAAATCTTGAATTTTACCCTTTAAAGCAAAACATTTTTCCGTATCATGCCCAGGATGACGATGAAATTGACAAAAAGATTTGTTATCAAAATAGGGTGAATTAATCTTTGCAGGATCTATTTGCCTTATAGGAGGGAGAGTAAGCACATTTTGTTCCAATAACTTATTCATAATACTATGCAATGATTCATTCAAAGGAGTAAACTTTCTTTCTTTCTTGAAAAACTTAGAAATAGGAGGCACACCTGATACTGCATTCACATTGTTGTTGATGATGTTTTCATTGAATTTAATTGACTCTTTGTTTGGTTTAAACTTCCCAAATGGTTGTTGACTACTATCACCCTTATCACTCGGAGCCATAGGATTTGCTTGTTCCATTTGACTCACAGTTAGTTGATAATTGTGAAGAGTTGCGCACAACTGTTGGAAAGAAGTAAACTCGGAAAACAGAAGTTTTTCTCTAATGTCTTTTTGTAAATTAGAAATAAAGATTCTTTGAATATCATTGTCAGGTACTGGAAAGGAAATTTGAGCATACAAATGCTTATATCTACCAATGAAATCAGTCACTTTTTCTTTAACACCTTGTTTACAATGCATTAAATCAATCAAAGTAACTTTAGGACTTATATTGTTTTGAAATTGTTGAATAAAAGCATTTGCAAGTTGTTCGAAAGAAGTAATAGAATAAGAAGGCAATGAGCAATACCATTGTAGGGCTTTATCTCTTAATGTTCTAGTAAACAGTTTTGCAAGCAACCTTTGGTCATAAGCAAAATCAGTACATATTGTTTGAAAGGTCTTAACATGTGTTAGAGGATCACCCTTACCATTATAAAGCTCCAAATGCGGAATTTCAACATGTTTATGGGGGATAGCTCGAACAATGTCAAGAGAAAGTGGGCTCGCAACATCAAATGTGGGCACACTAAACTTAGATTGATTCATAGAGGCAATTTGTTGCTGTAAAGAAGAGACAGTTTGTGCAAGGTTGTTAATGGTCGCTTCAGTCGAAGAGTTCATATTAGACGTGTTAGATTGTGATGGAGGTGTTATGTTATTGAAAGAAGGTAGAGAGTAAGGTGGTGGGACACTATGATAGTTAGTCATAGGAGATGATTGGAAAGGAGGAACACTACAAGGAGGAATGGAAGGGTTAAATGAATTGCCCCCTTGTGTCATGTTTATTTGTGGAGATATAATAGGGACACTCATTGAAGGAATGAATGAAGAAGTCGGATTGAATAAAGGAAGAGGGTTGATTGAAGAAGAGGGTTTGCCCCCATGACTGGTGATCATAGGAGGAATGTCTTGTATTGAAGTAGTCATTATGTTTGGTGTAGAAGTAGGTATACTAGCAATAGGAGTTGTCAAAGGAATAGAATGATTAACTTGAGTAGGAGGTTGTGTATAACCTAAGGTTTCGGCACAACTCTTCATAGGCATCACATTCAAATCCACAATGTGTGCAATACCACGCAAAATATCAATTCCATTCTTATCACTTTGAACCATACGTTTTAGACCCTCAATTAATGAAAGAGCTTCACTATCAGGGTATTCTTGAGACATCCATTGTCGAAAATCATCAAATTGGTTATCCAATTTCGAAAGTTGTTCTACAGAAACCTCATGGAGAGCTTCTTCATCATTAAGAGGATTAGAGGAATTACCCATGTCCTCGTTAAAAAGGCCATTCAAATTAGGTTCCATCTCCTCGGTAATTACACCTTGGAAAGACTTAATTCTAAGGCTTCGTCTAACGGGAATAGTGTAAGTAGGGCTTATTGTTGTAAAACTCATGCACTAAAGAAAGAGAGAAGATTTTGAATTTTAGAGGTAGCAAATTTCAATAAAACCAGCCAATCTCCTAGATTTAAGCTGTTAAATGCAATCAGGACAATCTCCCAAAATTTCGGAAAAAATGTCCGGGACCGTGGCGAACGGAGTGCACACGGTCCTCGCAACTTTTTTTGAAATTTTCAGGGATGAAAGTTATGATGATTTTAAAGCTAATCTGAAAAAATTGAGTGATTTTACGATCTGTAGATAGGCCAAATTAAAGTTGCAATCTCAAAATTGAACCCTACCAAGATTGTTGAAAAATGTAAAATTTGAATTTTGAAAAAGAGGGGGAAACTGAAATTTTGAATTTTATGATTTTAGAGGGAATACTAAAAGCAATGCAAGTTTTGAAATTTAAAAGTTGACTCGATTTCATGCAAAATTCGAATTTGAAAGTGGAAATCAAAGTTGTTACAATTAAACACTTAATTTCAAAAGTCACAAACTACAAAAATTTGAATAAAACACTGAAATTTCGAATGAATGCCAACACACTTTTCAGATTTAGGACTGTAAGAAACACAATTTTGATATGAATTTTAATTTCAACAATTTTTGAATGATTAGAAGCCTCAATCCAAGCAATCGCTAGACCAACTTTGACTTTAATTTTGAAAGTGTTAGAATTGATAAAATCAGCCAAAATTCTGGATTTTAGCAGAAAAATACAGTAAGATCTAGCTCCCGAAATTTCAGAAAAAATGTCGGGGACGATGGCGCTCGGGGTGCACACGGTCCTCGCAACTTTTTTCCAAATTTTCAGGGATGAAAGATATTGTGATTTTATTGCGGAATCCAAAGTTACAGCCGATTTGGAGGTGTTTTGATTAGTGAAATTATCAGTCAAAGGTTGAATCAAGGAGGTCTTAAAAATTAGGATTTTGACATTTAACCACTTAATTTTCAGAATTAAAGCACGAATATGAATTGACAATTTGTAATAGAAGGGTAGATCTGAAACAAGCATTAACAATTAAACATTTCACAAGTTTAATTACTTAAAAGAAAATTTTAGGGTTTTTATGCAATCAACCTCTAAAATTTGCAAAAGATCAAACATGGAAATATAATTAGGAAAGCAAAATTTTCAGATCTAACCATGAATAATCAGAATGAGGATGTTCACGTCAGGTTCACCAAAATGTAAAGCGGAAAAATCAAACCCTAGTTGTTCTCCCCTCCCCAATCTCCAAGGAGAGAGAAGGGAGAGTCACTAGGGTTGATGGTTTTCACTTAGGAGAGACTTTACATTCAAAAGAGGGGTTGAAACCCACAAGATCCAATCCCACACAATGCAAGATTGGATTCTAAATGAGTTTCAAGGGTTAAGACATCAAGGATACCCTCTTTTGTAAAGAAATGTAGATAGAAAGATTGACCTAGGAATTCATATAAAGTAGGAAAGATTCGCTTATAAACAGAGATAGGGATATGGGATGAAGCTGCGGAACTGGAATTAGCAGTAAAATGTCGAGACGGTGCTGTTCTGCAAATTTGAGCGAAAGTTGACGGGACGATGGCGCCCGGCGTGCACACGGTCCTCCGAAAAATCCGCGAAACGAAGGTGGATCTGTTCGTCTCTACACAAGGATTCCAGATCTTCAATTACATCCGCGTACCTGCAACCTACACACAGAAAAGAGAGGACGATTGGGGGGTTAGGGATGAGGGGTTTGCCTTTAGTTCAAACCCCGGTTTTGGAATTAACCAAGAAATGAGAATGTTGTAAATGTAAATGTTTGTAATGTAAACAAGTACTGATACCTTGTTGTAAGAATGTTTGTATTCTTACATGCGAAGGTGTAATGTATGTAGTATGTAATGTGTTGTAAGTGATCTCCTCTTCAATGGTTGAATCCTTGTCTTGAATGCAACACTTAGCCTTGAATGGAGACTTAGAATGCTCAATTGCTTGAAGGAATGCTTGAATGCTTGAATGTTTGAATATCGCTTTCGCGCCTTGCTCACATATGTCCTCCTCCCTTTTTGAGAGAGGAAATGTAATTTATATACTTGTCAATTAGGGTTGATAGACTGATTTTCCCGACCTTAGGCTGACCAGGAAACAATATTTTCCAATTTGTAAACTTAAAGACCCGATGCCCCAAAAGAGACCGGGCCCAAAATAGGGCCAGGGACCAGGGCGCTGGGCGCCATGGTCCTGGGGGACCAGGGTGCTGGGTGCCATGGTCCCACCTCCAAGGACAGCGGGGTGCAAGGAGGATCATTTTGAGAGCTTCATTTTTTTCATAGAAAGGTGTTGAGAAGGATCAAATAATCCTCTTTTTATGTTTTGTTTTGTAATAAGGTCCTAATTGTCCATTTTGTAAGGCCTAGTGGCGTAGGGTGCATTATAAACCCTATGGTCAACTGTGGTCAAAAGGACTTAGGATGAGTAGAATTATGGAGTCAAGGTTTTTTTGGTCTATTTAGATCCATTTCAATGTGTTTAGGTCCCTAGGTTGATAATAAAATTAGTTTGAATGGCAAAATGCAAAAATTGTCAAAAATTGACAAAGTTGTCAATTTGTAAAGCAACTTTTCAAAAAGTTGTTGTAATTAGTTTCCCAATATTCATAACCATCTAAAATCAGTTTTAAAATGTTGGGAAAACTATAAAATGCCTCAACAAACTCATGTGGGGGTTGTTGTGGGTGGAATTTGTAAACTTGATATTTGAAATCAATAAAAAAAAAATTGCATTTTTCCAAATAATTTGTTGTTCTTTCAGTTGATACGGAATTTCACGACTTCCAAACTGAAAAATTATTTCATGGGGAGTTATAGGGGTGAAATACCTTTCTTTTTAATCCAACCAGAGGTCTGGAAGTGGAGTATTGAGGGAGAAAAGTTGTAACAAATCCAAACAACCCGTGAAAGTGCCCTTTCTTGGATTTTCAACTTCAATTTCCCATTTCTTCCAAATTCACCATGGGAAAATTCTAAAACTTGGTGAAATAGAGGATTTGGGAGTTTATTTTAATATCCAAAAGGTTTCAGACTGAAAGGATGCAGTTTGGATGAGATTTTGTTAAATTTGGCCAGGCATCTCTATGTGACTGGTTGAGGGAATTGAATAAAATTCATGAACAGTCCCCATAACTTTAGTTTTAATGCAAACCAGAAGCTACAAATTGGTATTTGGTGATTATTTGGATACCCCAAGGTTCTTCAATAGTTAATTTTTTGGATTTGTAGGTTTGGAGGGTAGTTCCTTTGTTAAGTGCTTAAATTATCCCTTATTAGTGTAGATGAGGGTTTAATAGAAATGGTACCTGCAAGAGGTTCCAAAACTTGTCCTTTGGTAGAAAGTGCTGCCCAAATTCGGTGTTCAATAAAGGAAAACAATATTGTCCTTTCCTTTGGATTTTTTGGGTGGGAAGCCAAAAAGTGAGTTTTGAAGGCTAATAGGTCTAAGGAGCCAATTTGCACTTTGTGACTTTTGGGACTTGAACAACCAAATCAGAGGGTTGTTTGGCATCATTTGAGTTTTTAGGAACCTATAAAACCTTTCTTAAGCCTTTGTTGGCCTATAAAACCATTTGGAGGGGTTGTGAGCAGTTTGAGCCATTTTGAGCACTTTTGCCTGTGGGGTTTGAAACCAAATATTGATAACCTTGCACTCTATCCCATTGTGGGGTTATGGGGATGGAAATAGGTGATATGGGATGTTTAATTGATACTCTTAAATCTGTGAGGCTTGGTTGGAGTGAATCCTTAAAAGGAGGGTTTATTGTTTGATTGAGCAAGTGAGTAACTTGGAGCATTTTCAAGTTGTTTGAACCATACCTCTACATCATCTTCGATGCGTGATCCACCTCATGTGGAATATTTTACTATTTCTCCTACCTACCCTTGCATCTCATTGAACCACATGTCATCATTATGTTCTCTCTTGTCTCTTCGCCTTGCCTTTATAAGTAGGCTCATCTATATTGTATGTAACAACAACAACAACAACAACAATCTTGATGTTCCAGTTGATCACATTTTGCATCATTGATAGGAATATAGTTTATTCTTGTCACATTTTTTTCTCTCTTATTTGTGCTTTCCATTGCCTCTAGATCTTGGCAAATTCTCACACATGGAGTTAGAAGAAGAAAATCTTAGTTTCTCTTTCTTCCATGGAGGCAGAATATGTTGCAATCACCTCTACAGGTACTCAAGCATTGTGGCTAAGGAAAGTTCTTGATGAGATAGGTGAAACACAAGTCCAGCCTACAGTGATTTATTTTGATAATATGAGCACCATAAAGTTGGCCAAAAATCCCATACATCATAGGAGAACTAAACACTTTGATCTGAAATACCATTTTATTAGAGATTTGGTGGAGAAGAAGGAAGTTGAATTGAGGTACATAAAGACTATAGAACAACTTGCTGATATTTTTACAAAGGCAATTGCCAAGAGTCAATCTTTGATGCTCCAAGATTGTCTTGTGTCTCCTCTTCGCATCAAGGGGGAGTGTGTTGGCAACTAACAATTAAATCCACGGTTCTATTTAGTTATTACGGCCTCTTCAATAGTCTCATTTAGTAATTATGGCATTTTCTAGTTTCTATTTTGGATTGTAGCCAAGTTGCTATTGCAAGATTCTATTTTCATAGAACACTCTATAGTGAATGTTTTAGTCATTTCCCAATTATGGACTGAAGTCAATTGTTATTATTTAGTTTATGTTTTTATGTAATGTTGTCAATATTGTATAAGTGTGGCTTCTATATAAGCTGATATGTTTCCTTTGTAATTATGTCATTTTATAGAATAATAAAAGTGTGAATGTTGTTCATAGAAACAATTTTGTAGACTTGTGTAAATTGGCTCTATAATAGATTCTTTATTCTTTTTTTTTATTATATTTCTATTATATTTATTCTAGGATTGTTTTGAATAGTCATGAGACCATTTAATAATCAGCACTCATTTTCAATCACAAGAAAATAATAAAATAGAACCATCTTCATGAAATACATTCATGATTGTTCAAGAAAGTATTTTTTTTATATTGATCAAAGCAGGATACAAGATTAATAGAATAATAAAGAGCAGTTCAAACCAAACTGTAAAAAATGAATGAGAAAAAATCAGATCAGCATGACTACAATATAAACATTTACAGCAGTTGTCTAAAACTTACTCAGATAACCATAGTAAAAAAAGTGGAAGACTCTTCTTTGATTCCATTTCATGGCACTCCCACAAATCAATCTTTCACACCAAAAATCACAAAAAATGTTTACAAAGTAGCAAGGGATTTAAAGAGTTTTTCGTTCTCTTTTGTTTTTTTTTCTAAGAAAATTTCTAAACAAAAATATATAAAAGTAGCCATGCAAACGTTATAAATATTTAAAGAGGTTTATATGGAAGCATCATGCCATCTATTTTCATGTAATAGGATGAGGACATGTGGCCTCTCATGTGCATACAAAACCATTGCTTCCAAATCATAGATGGAATTCATTTTTTTCCACATGCACCCATTTACACAAGAATATTTGAATAGAGAAGGGTTGACTTAGATAACTCGCTCTCAAACTTCTTTCATGTCCCTTGTTTGCTTGTTTTTCCTTTGTGCGCCCATTTACATAAAATTCTTTGAAGAGAAGGTCTGACTTAGATAACCCACTCTCAAACTTATTTCATGCCCCTTAATTGTTTTTACTAAGCGAGTCGGGTGATTACTAAACTCACATGACAACTCCAAATGCATATCCCAAAAGTACCTCACCCATGTATTTCCAAATGCACTATTTTTATATAAAAATACTCAATTGATATTTTACTTTGTTTTAAAAATCACCCCAAGTGCAAATCCTAGTTTGCACTCAAAAAATAATATTTTAGAATCTCAAAATATCATATGAAACATACATAATTTTAATTACCGAAATAAAGTATACACACTTAAGGGTTGATATGATTTAACATTCAAAGATTAACAATATATAACAAAAGTGGTCCTAGGTTGTAAATTGTTTTGAAATGGCTCCCACTCTCACCCATTCAAGCTCGAACATTGCTTCTGCATTGCAAGCCTCATCTATCGTTCCTTCTGTAGACACACCCTTTGTACTTGGTGGATCGGATCCTCTTCCCCATCGCGTGGGTGCCAATGGTGCTTCTGTCTTGGTATCTGGATCTCCGCGCAATGGTTCTCCCACTGAAACCTTGAACGCATCTTCTCTCCTCGCAATGACTCCTTCCCATGGTAGACACCCCCTATTGTGGTTAGCGGTTCTATTGTCAGTATTGTTGTCTGCGTGAGTGTTGGGAATTCCTCCAAGCCCTCTGCTCCGCCTACCTATGATGGAGGTATTTTTGTTGCTGAGGGTTTGGCTACTACTACAGGTGTTGGTATAACTCCTTCCTGTATTGCTATGGACAGGCTCTCTATTGTTGTGGGTGTTGATGTCAAGGGTTTAGTTGCTTCTGGTGTTGTTGGTGTCAAGATCCCTACTGCTGGTGATCTTGTTCCTCCCAAACCTCCTTCTTTTGCTCCTAAGTGAATCTTTGCTCACGTGGCCAAGTTTGCTACTCATCCTCACAAGGTAATTTGTCCTCTTCCTTGTACCAAGACCTCCCCTGTTGTGGTATGTGGCCAAGAGGTTGTAGAAAATGTGGAGTTTTACCAACATTGGGCTTTGGTTGCAGATTTACTGGGTTCTAGCCTTCTCTTTTAAACCTTCATCGCTAGGTGAGTGATTCTTGGAAGCTTTGAGTTGCTCATGGCATTGAGATTTTTCCTCATGCTAAAGGATTTTTCATTGCTTCCTTTACTTCTATTCATGATCATGATTTAGTTTTGGGTAAGTTATGGGCTTGGGGAGATCACTCTCTTTATTAAGCCTTGGACAACTTCCTTCAACCCCTTTACTGAACCTCTTACTATTCGTCTGGTTTGGGTTTGTCTTCCTAATCTTCCCCTCCATTTATGGGAGCCTTCTTGTTTTGTGGCCATCGATAACTCTAGTGGCAACTTCTTGAAGGTTGATGATGTCATGACTTCCATGGGTCATTCTACCTTTGTCCACCTATCATACCACTCTGATCGGGTATAGTATTACATGACTTTATACTTCCAGGTCATGCCCCCATAGCGATGGGTAGTGTCCTATGTGCAAACCACCAAGCGTGGGGTTCCCAGCGAGATTCAAAGAGTTGAGGCATCATAATCCCTAGGAGGGATCCAGGTAGTGTCGGTCCTGTAGGCAGAGATGGGGCCAAACCTACAATATCTGACGAGAGCTCAGCTCATCTCCCCACTTCATATATTGAGACATCATGTATTTTGATTAAATTGTATACACTTTATTGATGAGACATTGACGATTTCTGCGATGTATCTCCAATATTTTTGTGATATCATTGTACATTGGACCTTGTTTCTTTTTTTATTTATATGAGATGCAATCCAAGATTATTGTTCTATATGTTTCATGATGGATGGATGCACTTTATTTACAGTGTATCTTTTTACTTTCTATATGGTCTATATGATGGATGTATGCATTCCTTTTTGTATGATCTTTGGATATGCAGTTATGTTCATGAGTATGCCTTTATGTTCTATATGATGCATATGATGATGAGATACCATGTATGATGGATCTATTGATTGTGATTTATGCTTATGTGATATATACTTATGATGCTATGATGCTTATGCACTATGATGATGCACTTCTATGATGGATGCAAATGGTTATGCGTATTCAGTGACTCTAGATGAATGATGTATTTATGCTTATGAAATGGTTTATGCAATGTATTCTTATACACTATATGATGAGATGAAATGTTTATTGATGCAATTCTTTGTATCTTTATGTATGGATGACTCATTGTTTTATGCTTAATGATGCAATGGTAATATGAAACGTATGGATTAACTAAATGAATGATTGATTTATTGTATGATGATGAAATGTAATGAATTGACCTAAAATAAAAGATGGATGAATTTATTTTTTTGTCAATGTCCAATGTACTCAACCACTGAATAGGAGAGATAACACCCGTTTGAAGCCTTCGGCCTTGGAAAAATGAGTACCTAACATGCAAAAATGAGATGCAATCTACTCTAAATATGCAAATGCTTATTGAATGAAATGTTGTGATTGGGCTAGTCATTTGATCATGCTTTTTATCATCATTGAGCTTTTAAAATGTGGCAAGCGAGTGCAAACATCGAGGGTATAATTGAACCATGATGACTTGAGCACTGCCTCCCTAGGTTTGATATTACAAGTTAGCACAAGCATCGAGGTATAATTGAGCCACGATGACATGAGTGTTGCTTGTGTAAAATAGACAAGAATTAACCATTTTCATGCGCAAATCTAAAATGTCCTCGATGATGCCTTGTGGATCATGTCTTGAGACAAACTTGTACATTATTATTGATTAATTTATAGACAACAGACAAATAAAATATCATGTTCCTTCCTCGTTCCTCTAGTCCAAGACATCCTTGAGTCACTCAGGAAACATGATAACAAAAATCAAGAATACCATTGTTGAACAATCATGCTAAAGTATTTAAACCATTATTCAAAAGATATCATCCATTGATATTGGTTTTGCAATGTTGTGTTGGACAATTGATGTTGTAAGTCTCGATCTTGTGTTCAACGGTGGATGTGTCTCAGTTTTCACCATACAATTGTTGTATCAGTCATTTTGTTGTTTGTTTTGTTTAAGCTCAAAATTTGTATTTTATCCCTAGATAGGTTCAGGATTTTGCCCCCAGTCTAGAAACAAATTTATGGATATACACAATGATCCAAGCCATGGCGAGACACCAATGCTCGATTATGTACAAAAGGCTTTTATGATGAATATATATACAAATGCAATGGAAAGAAACAAAAAGAAAGCACAAACTCCTAGATGGAAGAGCCAGATGACAGATAGCGCCTATTGCCAGGTTTTCACCATCTATTTTTATTGCTTTTTTTCTCATATTTGATTTTTTTTTCACTGTTTTCGTTGGTTTTGATATTTTGTTGCTTTTTCACTTTTTTGGATTTTCTCTTCTTTTTCACTTTTTTGGATATTTTTTGCTTTTTCACTTTCTTTGTATTTTCTCTGATTTTTAGACATAAAACTTCTTCAGATGCATGGTGTTGATGGGTTCATCAAACCGGTCACCTTTTGCCATTGACAATTTATAGGCTCCAAACCCATATGCAACAACCACAACAAAAGGACCTAACCAGTTTGGTTCAAATTTTCCCTTTTTTCTCTTGATCTTGCTGGTTGTGTGGATTTTCCCTCAAGAATAGATCTCCTAGTTGGAACATTATAGGTTTGAATTTGTGATTGTATCACCTTGCCATCCTTTGTTGATATGCCTTCAAGTGATCAGAAACATTTTGCTGACGCTCTTGTAGCAACTCTAGGTCTTGCAATCTAGATACCTGTTGTTCTTCATCTGGAATGAACTCTTTCAGTGACACTCATAGAGAAGGTATCTCTACTTCAATAGGCAAGATTTCTTCCAATCCGTACACAAGATAATATGGTGCTGCCCTAGTGGGTGTACGAATACTAGTACGGTAAGCCCATAAAGCAGTATTCAGCTGGACATGCCAATCCCTACTAGCCTCATTAATTGTCTTTTTCCAGGATTTTCAAGAGTTTTGTTTGATGCTTCAACTTGACCATTCCTTGAGGAAAATATGGCATGGAGAATCTATGCTAGATGTGAAATTTTTCACAAAGTTACTAGACATCCTGATTCTTGAACGGTCTTCCATTATCCGTGATGATGGAGATGGGAATACCACAACAACAAATAATGTAATTAAGGGTAAAGGAGGAAATTTGTTTCCCAGTGACCGTTGTTAGAGGCACTGACTCAATCCATTTGGTAAAATATTTTGTTGCTACCAAGATGAACTTGTGTGTGTTATAAGAAGAAGGATGAATTTTACCCACCAATTCTAGACCCCATTGAGAAAAAGGTCGTGAACTCACCAAAGGATAGAGTTCTTGTTTTGGTGCATGTATGAGATTGTTGTGAATCTGGCATTGCGTGCATTTCTTGGCATATGTAAATGAATCTTTTTCTATTGCATGCCAATAATAACCTAATCATAAGAGTTTCTTAGCCAGCGTGTGACCACTTGAATGAGTGCCACAAATACCTTCATGGACTTCATTTAAAGCCTTCTCAGATTCGTCATGTTCGAGGCACCTAAGGGAGTACCATCCTGACCTTGTCTATAAAGGGTATCAGTGACCATAGTATAACGAGCAGATTGATAGATAAAATTATACTTCTGATTTCTTGAAAGGTCGAGAGGGAGGATATTATGTTTTAGGTACGTATAAGTTTGGCCACAGCGAGAGCAATCGGGTCTGGATATTTGACGAATCAATTTGGGTATCAGGGGAGTCATGAGTTGGGTAAAATAATTCTTCCACTAGGAATTTGTAACGCTCTTGATTTTCTTATGTTTTCAAGAGAGATGTAATGGTAGCCATGGCATCTGCTACTCTATTTTCAGTCCTTGGGATATGTGTGAAAGTGATCTGAGCAAAGTACTTTGTGAAGTTGTCAATCATCTTTTTATAAGGCATGAGTTTATCATCCTTGGTTTGATATTCGTTATTAATCTAATTGATCACTAATTGAGAATCTCCATAAACCCATAGCGCTTTAATGTTTCATTCAATAGCCATTTTGATTCCAATGACTAATGCTTCATACTTTGTCGTGTTGTTAGTACATGGAAATCTCAATCTGTATGATTTTGGGATTTTATGCCCTTGAGGCATTATGAAAAGTATGTCGGCACCTGATCCATGTTGTGTGTAGGAACCATAAAAATATAGTTCCCGGGTTTTCTTGTTGATTGTGAGAACATCTGCATCAGGAAATTCAATCTGCAATGGAGTATCATCATTCAGAGGTGCTTATGCTAATTGGTCAGTGATCACTTGTCCTTTTATAGCCTTTCTATAGACATACTCAATATCGAATTCACTTAGGATCATGACCCATTTCGCTAGTTGACCTGTCAATGTTGTCTTGTTGAGAAGATATTTTAGAGGGTCTATTTTTGCTATCAATTTGACTGAATGAGTAAGCATATAGTGTTGCAACTTTTAGGATGAAAATACTATTGCTAAACATGTTTTCTCCACTAATGTGTAGTTAAGCTCGTAGTCAACCAGGGTTCTGCTGATATAATAAATAGCTTGCTCCTTTCCTTCTTGATCTTGTTGTGCTAGGAGAGCTCCCAATGATACCTTTGTGGCAGAAATATAGAGCAACAAAGGTTTACCTTCAATTGGTGATGCTAAGATAGGTGGAGTTACCAGATACTCTTTTATTTTATCAAAGACTTGTTCACATTTATCATCCCATCGAAATGGAACATTCTTGTGCTATAGGTGAGTGAATGGATGACACCTATCAGCCAGTTGAGCAATCAATCTTCTTATAGATTGTAGTCTTCCTTGGAGAGAACGTAACTGACTGATGTTCTTAGGTGATTCCATTTCCATTATAGTGTTCAACTTAGTTGGATCCACTTTTATACCCCGAGTTGAAATAATATATCCCTGAATCTTACCTGATGTGACCCCAAAAGCACACTTTTTTGGATTTATCCTCAACTTATATTGTTCTAACCTTTGAAATATCTTATCCGGGATTTCTAGATGTTCTTCTCATGTGTGATTTTTTTCTAGTATGTCATCTACATAATCCTTCATGTATGTATGCATCATATCATGGAGAATAGTTGTCATAGCTCTTTGATATGTAGCACATGCATTCTTGAGCCCAAATGGCATGACATTCCAACAGAAAGTACTCCAGGGCATGTGAAATTTTTTTTCTCCTAATCTTCGGGTGCTATTTTGATTTGGTTATACCCTGAGAAGCCAACCATTAGAGAAAAAATTTCTTGTCCTACTATTAGATCTACAATGATATCGATGCTTGGTAATGGAAAATCATCTTTTCGACATGCTTTATTTAGGTCCCTGAAGTTTGTGCACACTTTAATACTCTTGTTTGGTTTGGAAATAGGTACAATATTGGACACCTAGTCTGGATATGTGACCAGTCTTATGAATCCTACGTTCAACAACTTCTTCAGTTCTGCTTTGACGAGAAGAGCTACGTGGGGATGCATCTTTCTCATTTTTTGTTTTATGGGTTTATCTCTGAGAGCAATGTTTAGGTGATGCATTATGAGTTCTAGATGTAACCTTGGCATGCTTGCATATGACTAGAAAAAGTTGATTTGTTTCCTCTGGAAGAACTCATTGTAGTCTCGTCTCTCTTGCTCTGATAGTGATGCTACTGGATGCAGGATTTTAGGATTTTATGAGGTGCCAATGTTAATTGCTTTTGTCAGCTCAATCAATATGGCAGATCTCTCTTGAAAATGTTTGGGTAGAGTGTCAAATCTCCCATCCTCAGGCGCCTCGAGGAGGTTTTCACTGTCAGATATGCCTTTTATTTTTACTTTTGATTGATCTAATGTTGCCATCAAATGGTTTTCAACATTAGATCTAATTTGTGACTCTTTTATTTCAGTTTTGCGATTGAAAGATTTGACACCCCCTGACTAGATGAAGCGTTATTGAATTGACTGGTGGAAGACCCATTTGAGGTTTTAGGTTCGACAACATTGAGATACAAAGAAATGGCATGATCATTCGGGAAGGTCTCTATCTCACTGAGTCAAGCGGTTTCCCAGTCAATAAGTTTTGGGTGTATTAAGGGTAAAGGATCGTCTGATTGGTTAGTTTCAAAGACCTCAATGGTCATAACAGAGTTGTAAGGTTTTTAGCTATTTTGGTTGATTTAAGGATGTCACTTTCCTTAGAATAAACTCTCCCAATTACTCTTTGATTGTCCTTAGTGGAGTTAGAATCAATAAATTGTGATTCTAATTCGAGTGGTCTGTAAGCTAACATTTGTCCCCCATACAAATGAATTATATCAACATCAACATCCTTAATAAAGCAAGATTCTTCGAAAGATTTTTCAGAAAATGTATCCCACTCCCACTCATGAGAGTTAGTTTCACTAGAAGCTTGCAATTTGAAGATTTTCTCATAAAGGTTATGAGTAGCTTCTTCTTTCTTTTTAGCAAGTTCTTCCTATCGTCTTTCCTCTACTTCTTCTTGTTGTTTGCGAGTTGCTTCTTCTTGTTGTTCGCAAACGGCTTCTTCTTCCTTCCTAATGGCAAGCTCATCCTATCATCTCTCATATTCTTTTTCTTGTGAACTAGATGTTACTTATGCTTGTCTTGCCACCAGGTCTTCTGGCCTTCTATCATATTCTTGTCCTTACTGATTGGAAGTCGCTTATTTTGTTCTTGTTGTATACTGACCAAAACCTAATCCTGATTTGTCTTTTGTATTTTGAGATCTAGGTTGTATGGGCTCTACAATGCCTTCTTTTCTTTTACCCACGGGACCTGTGCCAAAATATCCCATTCTTTGTAGGATGTGAATCCTTTTCCATACTTATCTGTAGGTATGTTTACATCATTAATTTTTTGTTGAGCTTCATCATCCTTATAGAGCCATTGTAAAACATCTTTGTCTTTCATCTCTTCAAATAGGGTTCCCGCTTTAAGAAATGCTCCATCAAACATCTTGAAAGGTTTTTCCACAGGTCATTGCTGTGAAATTAATGGTTTACCATAAGACCAAGGAGAGAGTGGTAAATCTTGTAGATAAATATTCTCTCATTCCATTGGCATTTAGTTGTATCTTTTTCCCAAAACTTGCCAAAGTTGTAGTGAATGAGTTCTCCTTAGGTGATAGTTTAGGAGATAAAGACTCTCTATTATGGGGAACTGTCACATCCTGAGCTGGTCTCATATTACTGGAATGTTGAAAGGGATTTGAATGTGTTGAAATAGTGATCTCTTGTCCATCATAGGGGAAATTTACACATTGGTGATATGTTGAAGGAACTGCCTGCATATCATGGATCCAAGGCCTGTCGAGAAGTATGTTGTAGGATAGATTCAAGTCTAATACTTGACAAATAATGTCCCTCTATACGGGCCCTATTTTGAGAGGTAATATCATCATTCCTTTAGAAGAGTGTTCCTCTTTGTCATACACTTTTATGGTGATCTTCTTTCTGGGATCCACTTCTTCTTCAGAAAAACCTAAAGCTTGGACCATTCTTAATGCACAAATATTCAAGTTGGCTCCCCCATCTATGTGGACATGTTTAATGCATGTTTTGTGGATAAGCACTTCAATATGCAGCAAAGCATTATGAGGATGTTGTAAGGACATGTCATCATTTTTCATGAAGGATAAGCAATGAGGCATTGCTAAATGTCCTACCATGGCCTGCAATTGGTCAACATCCAAATCCTTAGAGACAGTGGTCTCCACTAAAGATTTTTCTAAAATCTCTTTGTGTGTTGGTGAAATTTTTAATATCTCTAGTATTGAGATTTGCGCAGGGGTATTTTGCAATTGATCTACTAGGCTATATTGTCTAGAAGTGGATTTTGTGTTGGTTATCAGACCTAGGAAGGCCACTTTAGCTTTGCTTCTAGTAATAGCATGTGTTGGCTTTGGTTGTGTTTTTTTTTTAACGATGATAATGTTAACCACGTTGTCATATGTGTGAGCATATTTAACTTTTTCTTTCTCTTTGCCATCACATGTGTTTCATGGTTCACCCTTCTCATAGTTTGGAAGTGGAGTTTTGAATGTCGCGTGCGATTCATTTGTCTTATGTTCGTCCACTATTATGACTTCATTATCAATTAGGTCTTGAATGATGTGTTTGAGACTTTGACAATCATTTGTTTGGTGTCCTTTGTTTCGATGATAATCACAAAAATGGTTGTCATTCCACCATGATGGTTTCATTTTAGGTTCGAAGTCTCTTGTTTCTGGCAACGTGATCAGTTTGTTTGCAAGAAGTGTCTTTAATGTTGATTGTAATGGTTCACCAATGTTGGTGTTGTCACGAAGGATTGCACCTGCGATGCTAAGTGTGAAACAAAGCAATCTCGTGAAACATGGAAACACCTTCGAGCCTGTGCGTTGCTCAAAGTGAAGGTGAATCTCCGGGTTATGGGTCGACTTCCCTTGAATCCCTCCTAAAACTAAATGACTGATTTCGAAAAGAGTGAGAAATAATCTGAAAATATCGAAAGCTGCAACTAAACTAGGAGGTGATACACCAAAATTATAATGATAATAGCTTAAGAACCCACAAAAATATGATAGAACTTCGCCCACACAAAATAATTGTACTCTTCAACCACATAAATATTTCCTAGGAAGGCTAAGGGAATCATAAACTTGGAAGGAAAAACATTTTCACAACCAAATTGACAATTATCTCTTTGACACAACCTAAAACCTGTGATTATATGAAAAGCAGAAAATACATGCACATAAAATAGACTGAAATTCAAAGGTTTCTGGATCAAAACACAGTAAATCTCTGTCAAATCTGCAAATGAACATGTATAATTACCAAGGCAGACATATGAAACTCTGTAAAATCAAAGGAATGTTGTTGTATAAAATTGAAAAAGCTAAAGTGCTGAGATATAATGCTTTTTTGCAAAAACGTGTATGCAAAAAAGAAAGAACCGGAGGGAAAAAAGAAGGAGAATAGAAGAATAAATAGATATCATGAAGAAATTTTCCTCCAAAAACCCTAAAAATGAAAAACTGCATGAGAAAAATCCTTGGGCGAATTTTCCCAAAATAGCATAAAAAACTCGTGTAATCCTACCAAAAATAGCCTCCAATGCTCAAAATAGGACCCCAACTGATGTTGCATGAAAGAAAGACCCCCTGTTGTAAATAGAACTGTTGCAACTGCTAAAAACATCCCTGAGAAGTAAAGAACTCATCCTCTGAAAATCTAGACCCTCTGCTAAATATAGACCATGAACTAAAAAAACAAACCCCTCTGCTGAAAATGCATGAAACTCTGCCAAATTTAGCTATAAAATTACATGCCCCTTTGTTGAATTTTGCATGACTTCCCCTTTACTTTTATCTCTCATAAATAACTTTATTTTAACATTTAAAATAAAAAAATTTGTTTTATTTTAGATGCTAAAATAAATTATTGTATTCCCTTTTTATTTTATGATTTAATATAAATTTATTAAGATTTTTATATGAGATAAATCCTTGATAAATTTATATTAAAATTTACATATAATTTTCAAAGGAAAAGTCTTTATTATATTTTAGTATATTAATTAAGATTTCTTTGTTATTAAAATCTTAATTTAATCTTAATTAATATACACTAAAAAATAATTTACAAGAAGATGAGAGACTTTATGCCTAGGTGTATATGACTTAAAGTCATATACCATAGCCCACAATAATACATGCAATCTTTTGATAAAAACAAAAATAAAAACCCATTTTAATTTGAGAGGAATTAGGGCATGCATAAAAGAAGCAGCTCAAAAACATCGAAACCCTAAAAACTCTTTAATCTTTTCTTATCTTTTTGTCTTCACATAGAGAAATTGCCCTATGGCAGCCATGCATGTATGAACTCTATATTTTTTAGTGAGAACTAGGGCTTTGAAGATCTTGAAGGCCTCTGACGGTTCAATCAGATCGAACAAAATCTTCAACAACCAGTATGAAATGCTTATCTGTCTCCTCCATGATTTTTTCAGTACCTTGCTTTTATTTGATATGTTAGGGTTTTGCATGAGAATATCTCAGTATTATTCCACCTGTGAGAACTCGGTATGCACTCCATTATTGTTTCCAAGGTATCACTGATGTTTTATAGGCAATGAATAAATACTTTCGTGATTATGTGCATACCTAGGTTTTCACTTGAATAAAATCCTTTGCAGGATCATTCTTCGCATTAAAACGATACCTCTCTTCTGATGATCTTTATGTACATGCACTACACATCTATATTTAGGGTTTTATTTCTACATCCTATAGCTTTGCTTTTATATCACTTACTGCTCCTAGGGTTTTTTGTATATTCCTGATGAATTGAAGACTCGTGGCTATATCCTTTTATGATGCTACTGTTGTTTATAATGATTGATCCCATCTTCACTTTCTTTATCAATCATTAATATTATTGTTATGTTTTTCTATCACCATTTTGTGGTGACTGTAATCTCATAGTTGCAACTTAGATTCTGAAACTATTTTATTTGTTTCAATGGCAGTAAACATACAAGAATTATGACTGTCAGTATGATGACTGTTCCTTTGGTTGTTTGAATGCCTTGATGTGGTTATTACCCTATATCAATAGTTGTAGCTCTGAGATGTATTATTCAAAACTAATGTTCATTGTCCTTGAGATCCTTTTACTTTGATCTTTGGCAGTAAAAATTATTGTGGACCAATGTTTTTATCAAATGTGCATTCTTTGTCACTTACTTTTCAACTTCATTGGGTGATGATAGAGATAATACCTTTTAGGATTAATACTCTCAGGGTTTCTCCATCCTTTATGGATATCACTGTGTTGTCATGACAATGTTGCAGGATTTTACCATTTTGACTGCATTTGACTATCATTATTTCATTACGATGAGCTTGGGATTGTTATTTTCATGAAAAAATTGCTCACTATGCCTTTGACATATACCCATTGTTAAATCTGCTAGGTGAGATACTCATTATTGTCTATATCAGGTCTGAGACTGTCTTCTGGGCTGCTCCTTGATTGTTTTGTGGCCATGTGCTAGTCTTATGAAATTACTGTTCGTGATACCTTTACCATGGGACTGTGCCTTCTTTGCTTGGTAATTGTCAATCAAGGTTGTATTTTTGTCTTCATTAACAAAGATTGTATCCTGGATATCATATATTTCATCTCATAGATGTGGATTTAATAGATCTATCCACTGTGACTTAATCTCTTTGTGACATGCATTGGATCTATTTATGTTGTTAAGTCAATGAACAATGTTTTTGTTATGATGAGTAATTTCTTATTTGTAACAGCTCTCAATATGTTGTTGTGAAAATTTTCTCATCGATGCCTTTGTATTCATTGTATTAATCCACAAGAAACACTTTGTGCCCTACTAGTTTTATCTTTATTCCATATTAATGACTTCACTTCTCATAGGGTTTTGACTGATGATTGTGGGATTTAATGCATTTCTTCTTTATTTGTTGTTCAAGCATTGTTCTTACTGATTCACTACTAGGTTTCATTCATGGACATTATATTTGTTTGATGACTGTGTATGACTACAACCAAGATATTTTAATGTTTTGACCATGGTCTTTCATTGCTTGAGAGGTATACATAATCTTCTTTGTACTCTATCTGCACTATTTGAAGGTGATAACCTTAAGTTGTGACTACTATTGTGCCCTTCTTAAGCTACTTTATCAATGGGAAGTGACTATACCTTTGAAGATGCACTGTACTTTGGCATTGGTTGTAAATAATATCATTGTTTTGATTAAGTAAAAACATGTTTTTGAAAGGAGCCCAAACCTTTTACAAATCAGGAGAGCAATAGAACTTGAAAGAACCATGCCTGATCACTCCAACAACAAAAACTTATCCCACCCGAACAAAAAGGGATCTCAACACACTTAACATGAAGAACCACAAAAAGACAGCAAAAGGAAAGCAAAAAGACAGCACAAAGACTAAGACAGATACCGAGACTGAAACAGCTAGATATTTTTCATGATATCTTTAGCATGGACCACCATCTATTTCATGTTGTTCGCAGAGGTCTTTAACTCATCCAGCTCTCGACCCTTGATGTTGCCCTTATTCTTGGTGTTGGCTCTAGTCGTCTTCTCATGACCTTTTTTGTCCAACTGATCCTTGTCGCCCTCTTTATCTTTGATGTTATCAAATTTGTTAATCAAAATGTTCATATTGTCCACCGAGGCTTTGAGAATCTAGAAGTTCTATTTAGCTATCTTCTTTACTGTGAGTTCCATCCTATCAACTCAGTTGCCCAGATTGTTCATAGCAATTTTCATCCCTTTCACCTCTTTATTTCCTTCCATCTCCTTAACCTTTTTTTCAGTTTCGATAATTTTACTCACCATGTTTTCAATGGCTTCAGCATTATTAATTGTCACCGCCAATTCTTTGACATTTTCAAGCAGAGGTTTGTCGCCTATCGTGGCTCTTTTGACAACATTCATATCCTTCTTCAGGCTGCCTATGTCTTTCACCATTATACTGACGGTATCACAGAAACCCTTAATACTCTCATTTTCTCCAACACAATCACTAGATTTGCCCCTTTTGTCCTCTTGATCCTCTTTCTGCAAACCTTGAGTATTCAAATCCTCATTGCTTCCCACAACCAGGATATCATCCCCCTCCTTACCCTGCCCATTATCATTTTTAACCTCCTCTGCCTCCTCATCAGAATCAATCAAAATTTGATTAATATCACTTTTACCTCCCTTGGTGATGTTCTTCTTCCTTTGGGTTTGCTTTCCAGTGCCTTTACCTTTCTTGCTTTTGATGAATTTACCTTCGAAGGACTCGGCCTCAAACTCTAAAATATCTAAATCCATCACTATCCTCTTCCTCTTTCCCTTATTCCTCCCCTTTTTACTTAGCTCCTCTGACTCACCTTCAGTTTCCGCGTTGAAGTTAAAACCACTAACCTCACTCTTTGTTTCCTCATCCCTTGCATTTTTACCTTTAATAGGTTTTTCAATGCATTTCCCTTTCAACAATTTATACACAAGAGCCATAAGACCCTGATGAAGAGCATGGTCACCCTTGGGGTCTTTCTATATCTCTTTGATAGTATGGTCCATGGAACATGCAAGGTAGTATGCAAGCTTACCTTTTCCCCATGGTGGAAATGGTTGAGAAACACAAAATGGTTCCCATAAGCTCTCGTAAATCTGTCATCCAACGTTATATAGGTAATTGTAGCAAACAAAACAAACCTTCATGGCCTGCATATACGTTTTGGGGAGTGATAGGAGTTGTCAACCTTCACCATTTTCTTCTTCTCACCTTCCGTGACAGGAAATTTGTTCGTTGCCTTATCAGAGATGCTGCGATCTCTATAGAATTTCATGCCCTTTGTCATCATCCCCATGGCTTCAACAATAATCTCCTCATCCACAGTCATCATCTGGGTCCCCACCAAAACTTTGTCATTCTTCCAATTCTTGATAAAGTGCTTAGTGACCGTTGGATCTTTCCCACTAAGCCTCTCCATAAACACACTTAAACCCCCCTCCTGAAGAATATCCCAAACCTCTCTATTCTTCCTTTATTTCGAACAAGAGGTAGGTTTGAACCTTTTTTTGTTCCCTCCCATTTTTCCTGCGCAGTCACTGAATTTCCTACTCTCAACTCTGATTCTTTTTCTCTGGTTTCTATTGTTGCCCTGAAAAACAACCCTAAATCCTTGCCAAGCAATTATGAAAAGACACTTAAATAAATGCTCATCGCCGTCGTTGTAATCCTTCATCAAAATAAGTGGAAGAAGCATTTAGAAATTATGGTTGATGATGCCACGTTGCCTCATCTAGATACTGTCCAGATCGAGCAAGGATTTCGCTTCACATGCAAGTTCTCTCTCACCATGAATAGTAATGATTTCCTCAGTTCTGCAGGCTAGGTTGGCGACCCAGTTAGCACACGAATTAGCTTCCCTGTACACGTGTGTGAAAACACACATTTCAAATGTGTCACTTATTTTCTTTGCTGCTTTAATAGTATTGTTTATTGACCAAGATGGCGGGAACTCCTTGTTCAAACAATTTATTATATTCAAAGAGTCTCCTTCGCACCAGACTCTGGTGCAATTGGCTTCCTTTGCTAGGGCCATCCCATGATAAGCTACCATAGACTCAACAACATGATTAGTTTGATTTCCTATAGGTATGCATTTAATGATTTTGCATTTTCCCCATTCGTCCCTTAGGACGACACCACATCCCGCATTACCAGGGTTACCCTTTGAAGCTCCATCAAAGTTGATTTTCATCCAACCATTGGGAGGACATTCCCATTTCACACCCTCTCTAGGATTAGTCTAAAAGTAATATCGTCCTTTTAATCTCCACTTCTTGAAGATTATTTGATCATCCTTATCTTGAGAGTTAGCAATACCACCTATGATATTAATATTTTCCAATATGTTTCTTTTTATTTTCTCAAACACAATTTGAGCCTTAGACACCTTCTCTCTAAACACTCTTTCGTTTCTCTCTTTCCATATACCCTAGCATATATGGGGTAAGGCCAATTTCTATAACAAAATTGTAGACTTATTCCTTGATGGGTGCTGCCAAGAATTAAAAACCTCTTGAATTGATTTTGGGAAACTCCAACTAATATTGAAGTGATCCAGACATCTTCCCCATATGTCAACAGAGAAGGGACAATGAAAGAGCAGGTGGTTAATGGTCTCCTCATTCTGCATACAAAGAAAACAAACACTAGGCATACAAATACCTCTTTTTTTGAGGTTATCAATAGTTAGAATTTTATCTTGAAGGGTTGTCCAGAAAAAAATATTAATTTTAGGTGTTAGGCCTTTCACCCAAGGCTTAGCCCAACAAGGAATATCCATTTTAGAAAACTGCTGATAATAAAGAGAGGCCACAGTCAATTTGCCATTTGTTGTGAGTTTCCAGATTAATTGATCTTCATCTTCCACCACCACCATGGAGTTCATTATTTTGTTCAGACTTCCCAAGGATGGATCAACTTGGGATAAATCCTTCCATTGTCCATGTTTCCAGTAGTCACCCACCATAGAGCCATATTTTTCCTTGCACAGGTTCTGAAATCTACTCCAATCAGGACTTTTACTCAAACGGGACTCGAGCAACCAGGAGTCTTCCCAGAATTTGATAAGGTTTCATTTCCCCATCTTCCATTTCACACCTTTGGCAATTAGATCTCTTGTTCTTGAAACATTTTTCCAGATATTGGATCCAATTGGGATATATTCCGCATTGAGGAAACTTAGAAGTGTAGGATATTGTCTTTTGTACTTGTTGTCCCATATCAGTTTCTATTCTCCCTAGTTAGTATACCCTCTCCAAATCTGCTTGGCCATAAGAAATTCATTCATGTCTCTTATTCTTCTTAGACCCAAACCTCCCTTTCTTATTGGTTTACAAATCTTATCCCACGCAATTAGATTCATTCTCTTCCTCTCCTCGACCCTTGTCCACAAAAAAGTTCTTTGAATTTTTTCAATAGCCTCCTTAAACTTGGCAGGAATTCTGAAAAGGTTGATGTCATAAAGAGAAATACTTTGAAGAGTTGATTTCAAAAGCTGAACCTTACCAGCTTGGCTAGGAAGAGAACCTTTCCAACCTGCTAACTTCTTATGGAATTTGTCCACCAAAGCTCCCCAGAAAGTTTCAGGAGGATCTTGGCATAAAGGGAGCCCCAAATAGGAAGCAGGAAGACTCCCCAATTGACACCCCAAAATGTTGCTTATTTTTATCTTTCTTCTTTCCAGAGTATTGATGAAGTAAACAAAACTTTTAGACCAATTAATAAGTTGCATAGTAGCTGACCCATAATTGTCCAGTGCTTTCTTTAAAATCCAAGAATCTGTTGGTATTTTGGTATGATTTTGTCATTGATGTCAACACCTACTAAACACTTATCAACTCTGGCACTTTGGAGAATCAACAACATTCACTGGCAAGCAAATGACTTATGCACAGTCACCAGTATCTGGTACACCGGCAGGATATAATGTTCACCAGCAATTGGAATAGCATGGAAAACACCTGCTAATGTCAAAGACATCATCTGGACACCTTGTCTTGGAGTTTTGGTCATTGGCATATTTCGTATTTGCATATTCAATGTTACCGGCAAATAGGTCCAGGATATACACCAGCAGGTTTATCTTTTCCAAATCAGCATGACACGCTATGGAGATGTCTTATTATTGTTGTAAATGCATCAAGCCGACATGTTGAATCGGTTATTGCATCGGACATTGTTTTGTTTGTAAATTGATTTTATTGTAATATCCTTTAGAGCCGACCTACTAAAATTGGTCTTGGGTTATGATATAAATGTAAGATCTTATTTGTAAGATCAGATGTGGAATACGAAAAAGAATTGTGTGAAGGTATATGCGAGAATAAGCAGAGCTATACATGCAAACATCATTTGAAGGTTGAAGGAAGGTTTTTGTGAAGACAATCAGAACTACACCGGTACTGAATCCAACATAGAAAGATTCTAATTTGAGCAGTACATCCTTATTGGATTTAACCATCCAATTGTAATTAGTGTGACTCCTATTTGTGTTTGAGCAGTGAGCTCTAGGCGCTTGGCCTTTCTGCATGTGTAGACCCCATTTGTATACACATACCATCTACAGTAGTATCATCTGATTGTGGGTAAGGTTTCCCACTGTGGTTTTTCCCCTTACAGGGTTTCCACATACAAATATTGGTGTTATCTGTTGTGGATGACTTTATCTTTTTGTTTCATGCATTAATCTTTATCGGTATTACAATTAACTGATAAAACTATCTACCGACATAAAAGACTGGTTTACCGGTATTAAGCATTAAGTTGGTAAAGTTGTTTTTGGTTTGAATTTATTAGACAACTGATTCACCCCCCCTCTTAGTTGTCTCCAAGACCTAACAATTGGTATCAGAGCCTAGTCCTCTTTTTGCAGAAGTTTAACAGCTTGAGGAGATCCAATGTCTACTAACTATTTCAGGAAGGACAGTCCTAAAATGGCATATGGAAGATCAGAATGGAGACACATCTTAATTGCATTGGAAAGGACATCTAGGAAGTTACAAAGAATGGCTATACTGCTCCTACTCCCGGTCAGCCTAATCCACCTACCTTGGGAAAAGATGAAGAAAATGATTGCAAAGCAAGAGAAGCACTTTTGAGCGCATTAACAGATCAACAAATCATGGGATTATCAGATAGATCAACTGCTAAAGCTATTTGGGATCATTTGGAAACACTGAATGAAGGAGATTCTGCAGTCAAAATTGCAAAACTTGAAAGCTTCTGGGTCAGGTATGAAAATCTGAAAATGGAAGAAGATGAAAGGATTTCTGCTTTTATGGAAAGAGTAAATGAAATTGTTTTGGGTATTAAATGTTGTGGAGGAACCTTAAGTGAAGATGAAATTGTTTCAAAAGTTTTAAGAGGATTGCCACCAGCATATAAAATGAAAGTTACTGCTATAAATGAGTTAAGAACAATGCCTAATACATCAGTAACTAGGGATACATTGATTGGAAAACTTTCAGCTTTTGAAATTGAGGAATTTGGTCATGTTGCTACTTTAAATACTGATTTAGCTTTTAAGGCATCAACATCATCTGCACCATCATTTGACAAGTCTGATTGTAAAGCCTTTTATGCAAGAGAACTCGAGGAAAGTGGGAGAGAAAATGAAGAACTTGAAGCACTATTTGCAAGGAAAATGCCTAAAGGTCCAGTTGGAAGTAAGTATGAAGGTAAAGCACCCTTTAAATGTTTTAACTGTAATAAGATTGGTCATATGGCTTCTAGATGCCCTGATAGACATGCTAGACTAAGAGAAGAAGCTAGGAGAACATACAAGCCTAACCTTGAATATTAGAGATACAGATTTAAGAAGAATAAAGATAAATCTTGTTATCTTGTTGATGAAGGAGTGACTGATGATTCTGATGAAGATCCGATAGACAATGGATGGGTTTTTGTTGCTATAACAGAAGATCAACTAACACCTACTATTCAACCGGTAGAGTAGGCCCTGGCAGCTAAAGTTGAAGTTAAGGATGAATGGATCATTGATTTAGGATGCTCACATCATATGACTGGAGATAAAAGTAAATTCTTGAACTTTCAGGAATATAATGGAGGCTTAGTGAGATTTGGAGATGATAAAGCTTGTTTGATCAAAGGTAAAGGTACAATATCTCTTGATGGTAAGCATAATACTGACAATGTTTACTACGTTGAAGGTTTAAAGCATAATATTTTGAGTGTTGGTCAATTAGTTGAGAAAGGATTTTAGTTACAATTCAAAAATGGAAAATGCAAAATCATGAATAGAACTGGTTTGGAAATTGCAACCTTTAATCAAACTAGAGGTAATATCCTTCACTTGAATAACAGTGAAAAGACATGCTTGATTGCACATATTGATGAAAGTTGGCTATGGCATAAAAGACTCTATCATGTAAATTTTGATTGCATGGTAAAAATCAGTACTACTAAGGCAGTTAGAGATTTACCTAAAATTGTCAAACCTCACAATACAGTATGTAAGGAATGTTAATTTGGAAAACAAGTTAGAGCTACTTTTAAAAGTATTCCAGAAAAATAAAATAATGCTCTTGACTTAATTCATACTGATTTATGTGATCCAACTAGAACTAAAAGTTTGCAAGGTGATAGATATTTCATGCTAATCATTGATGACTACTCTAGAATGTGTTGGGTTACTTTTCTCAGAGAAAAATCAGAAGCACTTGGAAAGTTCAAACTGTTCAAAGCAATGGTAGAGAATGAAACCGGTAAGAAAATCAAATGTCTGAGATCAAATCAAGGAGGAGAATGTACATCTAAGGAATTTAATGCATTCTTTGAAGTGAATGGAATCAGAAGACAGCTATCAGCACCCCGGACACCACAACAGAATGGAGTCGTTGAAAGGAAAAACAGAACTATCTTGGATGCAGCAAGAAGTATGTTATCAGAAGCAAATCTACCACATGTGTATTGGAGAGAGGCAGTAAGTACAACGGTCTATACATTCAACAAAGTTCACATCAAAGGTGAAACCGGTAAGACCCCTCATGAACTATGGTTTGGTATTACTCCTACTCTTAAATATTTCAGAATATTTGGAAGTAAATGCTATATTAGAAGGGATGAGTATATTGGAAAATTTGATCCTAGAAGTGATGAAGGAATATTTCTTGGTTATTCATCTAAGAGAAAGGCATATAGATGTTTTAACAAAAGATTGCAAAAAATTGTTGAGAGTACAAATGTGAAGATTGATGAACAATTCAGAGGAACTTCAAGGTATATAGACTCTGAACCGGCAACAAAGATTCTAACAAATGAACCTACATTGAACCCACTGGTACAGAATGAAGATCCAGTTACACCGGTATCATCTGAAAATTCCACAGTAACTAAGGAACAGTAGCAAACGAAGACACCCCGGTATGTAAGACTGAATCACTCTGAAGATCAGATAATTGGGAACAAGAATAAAGGAGTTATGACAAGAGGAAGACTGACAAATGAAGAGGTATGTCTTATTTCTCAAATTGAACCATCATCAATTAATGAGGCATGTGAAGATAAACATTGGATTAAAGCTATGGAAGATGAACTAGAACAAATTGAGAAAAATAACACATGGACATTAGTTCCCCGACCTAAAGACAAAAATGTAATTGGAACAAAGTGGGTATTCAGAAACAAACTTAATTAAGATGGTAAGGTAATCAGGAATAAAGCAAGACTAGTGTGTAAGGGGTATTCTCAGAAAGAAGGAATTGATTATAATGAAACCTTTGCACCGGTAGCTAGAATTGAGGCAGTCAGATTATTTTTGGCTTTTGCAGCACACAAGAACTACAAAGTATATCATATGGATATTAAATGTGCATTTCTGAATGGAGATCTTGAAGAAGAAGTTTACATTGAACAACCTAATGGATTTTCTTTGACAAATAACAAAGATATGGTTTGCAGGTTAAGGAAAGCTTTGTATGGGTTGAAACAAGCTCCAAGAGCTTGGTATGCAAGATTGGATAAGTATCTTTTGAAGATTGGTTTTTCTAAAGGTAATGCTAATAGGAACTTATATTATAAAGTGACAAATGATGACATCTTGGTTATAGAAGTTTTTGTTGATGATATAATCATTGGAGGAGAAGATGGATTATGTAAAGAATTTTCTATTGAAATGCAGCAAGAATTTGAAATGTCTATGATTGGAGAAATAAAATTATTTTTAGGATTGCAGATTTCACAGACTGATAAAGGTATATTCTTGAGTCAATCCAAGTACTTGAAGGAGTTATTAAAGAAATTTGGGATGGAGAAGTCTAAACCGGTAAGCACACCTATGACTACAAATGACAAATTATCACTAAGGGATGAATCTACACCTATTAATCCGACTAGGTACAAATCTATGATAGGAGGTTTACTGTATTTGACACAAACATGACCTGATATCATGAATGCAGTATGTATTGTTTCAAGATTTCAGAGTAATCCTAGAGAAAATCATGAATCAGCAGTAAAAAGGATTTTTCGGTACTTGCAAGGCACTACAAATCTTGGATTATGGTATCCTAGAGATGAAAACTTTAAATTATGTGCATACACAGATGCAAATTGGGCAAGAGATGTGGATGATAGAAAAAGCACCACTGGTGGAGCATTTTTTCTTGGAAGCAGATTAATTTCTTGGTTGAGTAAGAAACAAAGTTGTACATCTTTATCAACAGCTGAATCAGAATATGTTTCAGCAGCAACCAACTGTACATAGGTACTATGGCTTAAGCAAATGTTGAAGGATATAAAGGTAAAATGCAAGGAACCTATTACTATCTATTGTGATAACACTGCAGCAATTGATATATCTAAGAATCCGGTACTACATTCTAAAACCAAACATGTTTCTATCAAACTGAATTTTCTAAGGGAAAATGTTGAAGCAAAAGAAATTAAACTGGTTTATGTAAATACTAAAGAGCAGATTGCAGATATTTTCACTAAACCTCTGTCTAAGGAGACATTTGAATATCTCAAAGACAAGCTTGGGGTCATACCCCCACTGGTAGAAACTTAGACAGTTGATGATAGTCATCAACCGACAGAAATAACAGAGAAATCTTTTACTCTGGCTTTGATGAGAAAGCTACTTCTCAGGGGGAGTAGTTGGTATAGTGAATTGGTTGGTATTTTGTATTTGAAAAATGGTCTTTATATTGCTTTGGCATTTGATGTCAAAGGGGGAGAGATTGGTATGGAAAAACACAAGGAAAACTCATGTCACTCCTAGGGGGAGAGATTGTTACTTTGGGGAGATTATTGGTTTTTGGTATTTGGCATTTTTGTTTTGGCACTTTGATGGTTTTTCCATCTTGTGTTGCCATCAATGCCAAAGGGGGAGATTGTTGGTATTTTGGTATGGTTTTGTCATTGATGTCAACACCTACTAAACACTTATCAACTCTGGCACTTTGGAGAATCAACAACATTCACCGGCAAGCAAGTGACTTATGCACAGTCACCGATATCTGGTACACTAGCAAGATATAATGTTCACCGAAACTTGGAATAGTATGGAAAACACCTGGTTATGTCAAAGACATCATCTGGACACCTTGTCTTGGAGTTTTGGTCATTGGCATATTTTGTATTTGCATATTTGTTGTTACCGGCAAATAGGTCCAGGATATACACCGGCAGGTTTATCTTTTCCAGATCAGCACAGCACGCTATGGAGATGTCTTATTATTGTTGTAAATGCATCAAGCCGACATGTTGAATTGGTTATTGCATCAGACATTGTTTTGTTTGTAAATTGATTTTATTGTAATATTCTTTCGAGCCGACCTACTAAATTTGGTCTTAGGTTATGATATAAATGTAAGATCTTATTTGTAAGATCAGATGTGGAATGCGAAAAAGAATTGTGTGAAGGTATATGCGAGAATAAGTAGAGCTATACACACAGACATCATTTGAAGGTTGAAGGAAGGTTTTTGTGAAGACAATCAGAACTACACCGGTACTGAATTCAGCATAGAAAGATGCTAATTTGAGCAGTACATCCTTATTAGATTTAACCATCCAATTGTAGTCAATGTGACTCCTATTTGTGTTTGAGCAGTGAGCTCAAGGCACTTGGCCTTTCTGCATTTGCAGACCCCATTTGTATACACATACTATCTACAGTAGTATCAACTGATTGTGGGTAAGGTTTCCCACCGTGGTTTTTCCCCTTATAGGGTTTCCACATATAAATATTGGTGTTATGTGTTTTGGATGACTTTGTCTTTTTGTTTCATGCATTAATCTTTACCAGTATTACAATTAACTGATAAAACTATCTACAAACATAAAAGATTGGTTTACCGGTATTAAGCATTAAGTTGTTAAAGTTGTTTTTGGTTTGAATTTATTAGACAACTAATTCACACCCCCCCCCCCTCTCAGTTGTCTCCAGGACCTAACAGAATCCTGCACTGAAGCCTTCCCCATAATTATAGAATTATCCACAAACTGCTGATGGGAGCAGACTTGATCCAGTGAAGATGGTTTCAATCCACAAAACTCTCCCTTCTCAACCAGCTTTCCAATGCATCTCCCCAGATATTCTGCCATGATAATAAAAATAACTGGAGATAGAGGATCTCCCTGTCTGAGTCCCCTTGAGGACTTGAAAAGGGGGGAAGGAGACCCATTAATTAAAATAGAAAAAGAAGTAGAAGAGACTAATTGCCTAATAAGACTAATACTCCTAGAACAAAAACCAAAAGTTGAAAGAGCTTTCATCATTAAATCCCAGTCCACTCTATCGTAGGCTTTGGATAAATCAAACTTCAGAAGAAAGCCTTCTTTTTTAGCACTAGACAAAGAATGAATGTTTTCATGGACCGAAATTATCGAATCCAAGATTTGTCTTCCAGGGACAAAACCACTTTGCTGAGGAGAAATGATAGAAGGAAGCATCTTCAGGATTCTAGAAGGTAGAACCATAGAGATGATCTTGTATAGAGAGTTGCAAAGGCTTATAGGTCTGAATAAATCCATGGAATCGACTCCCATATTTTTGGGAATAAGAGAAATAAAAGTGCCATTTATCTCTTTCAAAATTCTTCTAGCACCAAAAAACTCTTTCACAACTCTGGAAACATCATCTCCAACAATATGCCAATACATTTGAAAAAAGAACATGGCCCGAAGGCTTGTTACCTTCAAAGGAATTGACAGCTTTCAGAATCTCATCATTGGAAGGGATAGCAGTCATATAAGAGTTCTGATCTACCTCTAGGATAGATGGGATAGAATCCATAAGGTTCTTTTGAGATTGCAGATCCAAATTCTGATCCTTAGCAAGGAGGTTGGAGAAAAACTCCATGGCAACCTTTCTCATAGATTCTTCCTCTTCAACAATTCTACCATTAACTTTAATCTGTGATATCCTATTGATGGCCTTATGTTTTAAAGTGGACATATGAAAATATTTAGTGTTTTTGTCTCTTTCCTTCAACCAAACATTTCTTGACCTTTGTTTCTAGAAAATTTCTTCTTTTGCTATTATGTCATGATATCTCATAATAATTTCATCTTCGACATCTCTTGAAGTATTAGTATATCCATTATTCTGAATCTCATCCTAAATATCTTTTAGATTTGAAAGAATAGTGGCTTTCGAAGCAAAGATGTTCCCGAAGCATTCCTTATTCCACCTTTTAACATTTTTTTTCACAAACTTAAACTTTTTGACCACTTTATACATAGCATTACCTTCAATTCTGAACTGCCACCATTCCTTGATTTTGCTTTCCATATCTGGGTGTTTAGTCCACATTCTCTCAAATCTATAAGGGAAGTGTCTTCTTCTATTCTTGGCATTAGCCGTGAAGGATATAGGATAGTGATTTGATACTGCCCTTATGTGAGCAGATAAAGAACAAAAGTAAAAATTAAACCAATCCAGAGAAATAAGAGCTCTATCAAGTCTGGCCTGAATTAAGTCTGCACCGCTCCTTCTATTAGTACAGGTGTATTTAACTCCTTGCAAATGCAGATCATGGAGAGCATTATTATTGATGAATTCCATTAAATCCAATCTACTGTCTGGATTGGTTTGGCTCTCTCCCTTTTTCTTGTTTTCCTTCAAAGGGGTATTGAAGTCCCCCATAATCATCCACCCATCTTCAACAAACCTACTTCTTAACAAGGTTAATTTTTTTCAAAAGTCACTTCTGCCAATCTTAGTGTTAAGAGCATACGCATTAGTTAAGACCCATGAGGTGCTCTCTTTCAAATGCTTAAATCTGATACAAGCAAGATTGTTGTCTTGAATCAACACTTCTCCCTCTACAGTGTTTTTATTCCAGAAAGTAACAATACCTCCCGAGGTTCCTTCTGAACTACCACCGCTAAATCCTCCATTACTAAACATTTTCAATCCTTCAACCTTTTCCTTTGACATTTTGGTTTCTTGAATCAAAAACATATCTGGGTTTTTGTCCCTAATCAAACTTTTAATTAAATCATGTTTGTGAGGATTATTCAATCCTCGAATATTCTAGGAGATGATCTTCATGGTTTT
Source organism: Cryptomeria japonica (assembly GCF_030272615.1). Taxonomy (NCBI): domain Eukaryota; kingdom Viridiplantae; phylum Streptophyta; class Pinopsida; order Cupressales; family Cupressaceae; genus Cryptomeria; species Cryptomeria japonica. The sequence continues at coordinate 345,861,537 of NC_081412.1, read as the reverse complement.
TTAGAAATACCTGCCTCAAAGATGGTTCCTTGAGTTACGTCTGCTATGTTCTTGCTTGTTTCCATAGTCCTCTTCTTTGCATTTGAGTATCTTCCTCAAGAAGTATGCTGAGCTCCCACATCCCCAAGTCTACTTCTGGTATTTCTAGTTGATGTATTATTGTTGTTGTTGTTATTATTCTTTTTTTTGTTCTTAATCTTTCTTTTATCCTCCATTACTTCTTCTTCTTCCTGCTTTGACTCACTCTTTCCCAATTCCTTTTTGATGTCTTCCTCATCTCCCCATTTTGGCTCATTTTCCTCTGGAAAAGTCAACTTTACCTGAGCTGGAGAGGCTAATGAAATCTCTGACAACCCTTGATCAAGGATGTTATCAGGTTGTGCATCTTGGATCCAACCTGCTCCATTTTCTGACTCAAATGAATTTGATACTGAATTAAAATTGTCTCCTTCCTCTTTATTGTCTTTGGATTGATTATCTCCCTTATTCTTCTGACTGTTATTTCTATTCTCAATCTTATCTGAGTTTTGTTCTATCTTATCCTTTTCCTTTTCCTTACTTTGGCTACTGACTTGTGACTCTTTTTCTCCATCATCTGAATCCTTGCCACTCTGCTCCTTTTCCTGATGAGCAGTCTTTTCATTATCTCCTTTCTTCATATCATTTCCCAACTCTCTGACTGACACTTCCTCCGTCCTTCCAACCTGGGACTGTTTCTCTTGATCCAGACCATCAAAAGGCGATGCTTTCAAAGAGTTGTCCACCTTTTTCCATACTTTAGTTTGGGATTGAGATTTGATCGCATTACTTGGGCATTTTTTAGCCCAGTGCCCTACTTTCTTACAGTGAAAGCATGCAAAAGGGATTGTTTCATAAACAATATTCTGCTTCTATTTGTCAAGTTTTGATTCTATCTTTATTTCCTCTGGCATATCCATTTCGGGCATATTCTGACATAAATAAGGCTTCTTCTGGATGTCGTGACTGGATCAATGGCAATAAGCTCCCCGAAAGCATTGGTTATTCCTGCAAACAAATCTTCCTCCCAATATTACATTGGGAGACCAGGTAACTTTATCCAAACTGGAACTTGGACCACAAAATTATCCTCTCTTCCCGCATTAGGGTACCATTTCTGGATATACATTAAATATTTGCCTATCGTCAAAGAACCGTTGCAAAGGACATTTCTGCGATCCTCCTCACAAGAGAAAGAAAAGGAAAGGCATCCTTTGTTCATAGAAACCACATCAACCTGACCTTTCAAGTTCCATTTCCTCTTAACAAACCGACGAATGACCTCAATGTTCGGTCTCGTCCCAAAAAATTGCCAATTAAGTATTTTCCATTCGAGCAATGTTATGATATATAATTTGGTCAGGAACAAAAATGGAAAACTTTCCCTGAGACACATTCGAGGTATTTTTAATCGGGGGCAAGGATGACTTACCTTTAGGTTTAACCCCAAACAAAGACGACCATTTACCGATGTGTCCAGTCGATCTAGGTCCCCCCTTTAGATCCCCTGAATTCAGCGGGTTCTCGAGATCCTTCCCATTAGATTCTTTTCCTTCCACTATGTCCTCTGAACCGCTTGTCGCTTGCTATCCTGGAACTACTTCAGATTTACCGCCTCCCAAATTTAAATTTTGAACCTGACCATTCCCCTTGCCTGCTGCTATCTGCCCTTCTCGTGGTCTGGGACCCCCTCCTGGGTCCCCCGAGTCCAAAGGAACATCTGGTTCCCTACCATCTGAACTCTCCCCTTCTAAAGGGCTCCCTGAATCTCCTGTTGCATACTGTCCTGCTACTGAACCAGTTCTCCCACCCAAAAAAATTGAATTTTGGGCCTGACCGCTCCCCTTCTCCTCCCCGCTCTACTCCATAACTTCTTCAATAGAGGAACATTGTTGATAGCATCAACTTTGTTATATTCTTGGATCTTTATATATCTAACTTTGCATTCTTTGGCAGTAAATATTCATTGTAGAAGTGTTGAAGACTATCTGGTATGAGACTCTGTCTTATGTCATTTTTTGATAATACATATGGTATAGTGCCCCATACATGTATTGCAAACAACCTTATCATAATGACATTCCATAGTTGGATTTGTTCTCCTTGTTGAGTTTGATCTTACCCATGGATACCTTGTTCTTATTGTCTCATTTGTCAAATGTTTGATTTCTTCTGACTGAAATGTTTATTGGCACCTAATGTCACTGTCAAAAATATTCTTAGACTGTAACAATCATAGAACCTTTGATATATTGCTCTCTTTTTTTTGGATTAACCATCAACGTACAGTTCTGAGATTTTTATATATTTGTGAATGACTACTTTTGGCATCATAGAGATGACTTTCTTTTCATGTATATATTGTCATAGCATAGTAGACTGGGTATCCTAGATTCTTTGATCTTTAATTATTCTATGGCCATCTGAGTGCTGCAACTCGTCTTTGACTACACTGTGAGGTTTAAGATGCATGTTCTTTTGGTGGTCTCTGACTAGCACCAAACGCTTATGAATGATTCCTTAGGATGTCAACAAACCCTATGATTGTCCTTTGAAGGTTAATGACTTTTTTAAGACTTTGAGTCACTGTTGTATGAATGTACTGACCATTATTGATTACTCCCAAATGTGAGAATAACTATATTTATAGTCTAGTTGCTAAAGGAATAATAAGCTTGCCTAGTAGTACTATGACTACTATGATTGAATGTGCCATATTTGGCATACTTGCAGGTGTAATATTATGACTTAGCTCACTGTCCTTAAAGATAATAATGGTGACTTTTTGACATTGCCTTTGTTTTGTGACTGTCCTTAAGGACTTCTCTTTACTCTGATTTGGGACTGCAAGGTGGTACTTTGGAATGAAGATTATTGTCTTTATGATTACTGTCTCAAAAACTTGACTGTAAATTTACATTATTCCTTTCAACTGATTCATGACAAACTTATTCTTCTTGAGGTTATGACTGTTATGAAATAATGGGATTGTATCTTATCTGTAGTGTGTACACAATATTCCTTGGTGTCTGCATGGTGTCCTTTAAACACTATCTATTATTCAGTACTATGATAGTCCATTAGTCTTGAGGTCAAAAGGGTTGCTTTATATCTCAAACTATGAGTTTTCTTACTGTTCATTCAACTCTATCTTTAAACGTTGAATCTTGGTACTGCTCTTTTATGTTTGCACTGTTGAAAATGATTGATACATTTTCCTTGACACTCAAAAGAACTTCCTTTGCATACAAAACACCAATCTTGAAAATGATATATATACTTCTTGGATGTTGTTGATAGGTCCTTGACGATACTGTGTTCTACCTTGACTGTCATTGCTTCAAGGCTATCTGAATGGTAATGATGCTTACTTGTTATTTCTTTGAATTGCTCGTTATACTGTGACTACAACAAAGATGATATGGGTTTTCTCTTTTGACTGCAACTATATCTTATGCTTCTTTATGCCCTTCCAATAGACTTCTCCCTAACTGTTTTACTATTGTAGTAGATGTGATATTGTTTTTGTGCTTATGAGTGGACTTTTCTTATATTCACTATCTTAGCATGGCTCTTTATTTGATACTTTGTTTAGTGCACCTGAACACAAAAAACTTTTGTTACTCTAAGACCTCACTAGGGTTGTCTGACCATTTTATCCTGTCAACATGTCTTTACTTGAACCGTGACGTGTCATTTTTAACAGTGATCTTAAGGACTCATTGTTATGAGTGATGGGCCCCTGTTTGATGAAGATATGATGACATATTAGCATGTTGGGCTTAACCCTTATGGGAGCCTCATTTAACCCCACATGCCTGATATGAAATCTGTATCTACACATGAAACAAACAAGTTAGATAAAACATGGTTCTTGTTGATATCTCATGGGATCTTTTCTGTATTGATCTTCTTTGTTCTAAATCTTATATAGCAGTGTATGCACATTAGGAGTAGCTTTATGTATGTAGGAGAAAGGAATGACTCAGAGCTCTAACAAAACCATTTATCTCTCTGTTTCAGGTCAACACATGGAGTGGACAACGAGATGCTCGGAGCAACGAAGCAGATTAGACAACCTTTTTGCAAAACTCATCAACCTATCCAAGTAATGATGGGTTCTTTCTTTCCTTTCTACATATATTCTTCTATTTCTTTTGTGTTCATATTTCTATGATCAGTGCGATCTTTTCTCAGTTATTCCCATGACTTGTGTGGGATCTTGGAAACAGTTTGTTCTTTATAATAAAAAAGTATTGCGTGCAAATGTTTTATTCATGTATGTCTTTCTTGATTCAAACATTGCATATTTGGAAATAAGATACTTGTATGGCATACATGTTTATTTAATAAAGATAGCAAACTTTGAAAAAAATTATGTACCTTTTATCTGCAATACATAAGACCTGTAATAGGTCACCAAAATTTTACGTGTGATAAAATTTTGGTAACAGTTGGTAAATTTCCTATGAAAGTTAGGAGAAGACGGTTTTGGTTTGTTGTTATCTTGGTTAACTACTGGTGCGCGACTTGATAGATTGATATGAGCTTCTTTGGTTGCGAGTTATTAGCATCTACCACTCCATCATTGACAATGTTTCTATTTTTGGTCCAAAATTTGGGTTTGTCATTGTTATGATTGCTATTAATGTGGTTATTATTGAAAGAATTATTTCCTTCATTGTGAAGTTTTAATTCTCCTCTTTTTAACCATAGAATCTTCTATCTTGATCCCATTTTCAACCATTTTATTAAAACTAGGAGGACATTGCAACTTTAGCCTATAGCTCATTTCGCTTGTGAGATTTTCAATGAAAATGTCCATTTTTTTGTTATCTGGCACAGGTCGAGAATATCTGGAAAACAAATATCTCCATCTTTGTAAGAAGGTCATAAAAGGTTCTCCATTTTTTTGTTTTATGTTGCACAAGTCCAACATTGTGATCTCATGTTGTATGGAGTATTGTGATATGAATTTATCCACAAGTTCTTCAAACGATCTAATTCCTGGAGGTAGCTTTGAGAACCACTCCATAGATTGTCCGTTTAGACTTCTTGGGAATAAACACATGAGATATGTTTCATTGTGTGTAAATTCCATGATCATGGTGCAAAATTCTCTGATATGATCTTGAGGATCATCTTTTCCATCATATTTTTTATATTTGGGGATCTCACAATTGTGGGGAAAAGGCACCATGTTTAAACTCCTATCAAAAGGGTATGGACAAATGTTCTCCAATGAATATCTTTTTACGGTTCCTCTTTGCATATCTTGTATTTGTTGTTGGAGTGTTTGCATTTGTTGGGTAAGTGTCAAAAGAGGATTGTCAACATTATTGTTTGTTTCATGGTTGTTTCTTATCCCATCATTAATTTCATTACGAGTGCAATTTAGTGTATCCTCAAGTCGGTCATTAGTATGTTGGGTATCACTTGATTTTGCATTTTGTCTTAAGTTTTCTATGTCAAAGTTTTGAGGTAGTTTAGCACTTGAATTAGCTAGCATCAAGAAATATTTCTCCTTTTTGGTTTCTAAAATCTTTTCCATAAATTTCCCAAATTTGGGATCTTGTTGTATTTCTCTAAGTATTTCATCAGTCATTTCTTCTTCCTCCTCTTCATGTCCAAATTGATGATAGAAAGGATTCTCCTCTGCCATTTTAGGTGTTTTTATTTCCTTTCTTTTGAGTTTTTGTTTCTGGGCCTTCGTTAATACGAGCATACAAATTATCTAAATGTTTTGAAAGGTTTTAATTTTTGAAACTGTGACTCAATAGGTGATTAGTTGTTGAGGTAAATATGACAAGTTGATTTGACCACTTCTATTGAGATATTGAGATAATATTGATCTTTGTTCCAATGCACGCATTCTCAGAGGTTTGTTGTCAAACTCGTTTCCACGACCATACAGATAATCATGATAGTGGTGTAGGAATGTGCAATGTTTCAATAAAAGTTTGCGGTTTGTGTAAAGAAATTTTCTCCTTTTCAAGATTGTTTTCTGACTAAGCTTCCTCTTTTTCAAACGACTCGAAATGGTCATGCAAGTATTTTGATAATTTGCAAGTTTTTGATCCTTGTTTGGAGTGCAAAATTTTGACGGTTGCATCCATCCTTGTTTGGTAGTCCCTCCTTCATGAGGGTAGGGGTAGAAGGGTTGGCCATCCTCATGGCACTAGCGGCCCTACTATCTATAGGCGTTGCCTTCCTCTGAAAGGTGCACTACTTGTTGCCTTCATTATAGTTCCCTTCCTCCCTACTGGCCATCCTAACTTTATAGCACTAGTCTACTCCCTCGCTGAAATGATTTGACCAAGTCTAATATGAAAGATATATCCTATTAAGAGAACTAGGTTAATCTGATCTAGCATTGTATTTTCGTGATGAAGGATGATAAATCTCGATAAGAAACTATGTTTGAGAGATCAATTATCAAAGATTTTTTGCTTATGCACTTAAGATATTAGGATCTTAACTTGTTTGAGATGAATACTTGTGAAACCAGTTATGCCTAGTTTTGAATATGTCTGATAGAGATAATCTAAGAAGTGCTCAAAAAAGAGGTGTACAAAACTATACTTTACTTTCTGAAAAGTGTGTGTTTGTTGTCAGTTTTGTTGAATTTTCCCAGAATGCTAAAAGAAAGACCAGAGCACTAAAGTTTACTTACAGAACGCTACAGTTGAACCATATAATGATATGCTACCTAGTCAGAATGCTAACGTTTTAATTGAAAATTCTATTTCATACACCTAAAACGCTATTTTAGAGACCTAAAACGCTATTTTAAAAACCTGAAACACTACTGTCTATACCTAGAACGCTAATGTTTGGAATAAGAATGCTGATGTTTAAACTTAGAGAGATAATATTTAAACTTAGAACGCTAAAGTTTGGACTTATAATGCTACACTGCTGTGAAATGTGTAATTCCAACAGTTTGATGTTTAAAGTTGAAAGTTTTATGTTTGTAATGGATGATATTCTGATTTGATTAAAAACATAAAAGACAAATTTTAAACAGACAACTTGTCTTTGTTTCAAAGGACACCATAAAGTGTGTGTTCAAGGCTTTAAAGAAATCCCAAGTTTTCACAGGTATATAATATGAAAGACACACCAATCAATTCTATCCTAAGGAAATTGAATTCATTATTATTTCTCATCCCACATCTTGGTACCCTTTTAGCTCACATGGCCTTGTCACCCTCTAAAGGGCGCTTGTGTGTTTGCCTTTGCGATAAATAGTGGAATACCATTATGAGCCTAGCAATAAGCACTCAAAAGAAGAGTTCACACATACGCTCAAGAGGGACATATGGTGAGTGTCTTCGAGAGAGATTCTTCCCCCTCCCTACACTGAGAGAATAATAATGTTTGGAGGTGAATCGGGTAGCTTCTAGTTAAAAAATGGTAGTAGTAAGGGTACTGTTCGAGTGGTCATAATCAACAACATTTTCCACTTCGTTAAACGAGGCTTCCCAACCTATAAAGGTTACGCTCTATAGGTTTTCACACACCATATAGGTACTTAGAGAAACATGATGTCGTTATGACAACATGTATCATTATGACAACATGTAACACTCGTCGTTTGCAACTTTCATCACAAATGCATTTGTTTATAGTGGCTCGAATTGCTTGGCTTTTAAGTCGTTGCCACTTGGGTCATTCCCTCTCACCCGACCTTATAGGCTACTCGGGAGGCAGGCTCGCTAAGGATATGCACTAATGAAATGAAAATGATGAGTCTAGCTTTTTGATCACCCAATGAAGGGGAGAGCATACTCGCCTATCACCCAAGACATGCAAGACATGTTTGTTCTTTAACCTTTGTAATTAGTCTATGTGCCCATTTTAACAAAAAGAAATGCAATATCCTGTGGCTACACACAAAGTTAGTAGTTTAGCATTCAGTCTTTGGTTGTGTGAACCCACAATAGTGGGTTACACTTTTTTCGATGAAAGAATTCCACTCTTTTGTCCAAAATCAATTTTTACCCACGTTCTATCGAAAACAAAAATCACTTTTGATCGAAAGTATTTTATGGGAAGCTTTTAATCGAATATAAGTTTCGATCGAAAGTTTTTTGTTTTTTTAATTAATATTTAAAGGGGTTCGATCGAACCAGGGTTCAATAGAACCCCTTTGTTTAGGGTTTTTTGATTAAAACCCCAAAAAAAGCCCTAATTGTCATTTTTGACAGTTAGGGGTGAATTTTGGGGAATACTGTGGACATCGACGTCGGCGAACGCCACCATCCAACCTTTGAACCAGGTTGGGGTTTTTTGGTGATTTTTTATGTAATATTTCATTCTCTATTGGATTTTAATCAATTTTTTTGGTGTACATACATATACATACGGGTATATATGTATATATACATGTATATCAAATATATACATGTATACACACACACACACACATATGTGTGCGTGTGTGTGTAGTTATGTGTGTGTATATATGTATATATATACATAAGTACACATATGTATATATACATATTATGTAGTTATGTGTGTGTGTGTGTGTGTGTGTGTGTGTGTGTGTGTGTGTGTGTGCGTGTGCGTGTGTGTGTACATATATATACATATGTACATATGTATACATATGTACATATGTATACATATGTACATATGTATACATATGTACATATGTATACATATGTACATATGTATACATATGTACATATGTATTTTTAATCAATTTTTTTGGTGTACATACATATACATACGGGTATATATGTATATATACATGTATATCAAATATATACATGTATACACACACACACACACATATATGTGTGCGTGTGTGTGTAGTTATGTGTGTGTATATATGTATATATATACATAAGTACACATATGTATATATACATATTATGTAGTTGTGTTTGTGTGTGTGTGTGTGTGTGTGTGTGTACATATATATACATATGTACATATGTATACATATGTACATATGTATACATATGTACATATGTATATATATGTACATATGTGTGTGTGTATATATGTGTATATATACATGTACATGTGTGTGTGTGTGTTATTGTTTAATATAAGGAAAAAATGTATTTACATGTATGTTATATGTTGTTTTATGTTTGATTTAAAATACTATATGTTGATTAGAAAAAGTTGAAATTATTACTATATATATGTTAATGTTTTATGCTTTATGTTTTATTTTTTATGTTTCATGTTGGAAAAAATTGTATTTACATGTATACATTATATTATGTTGATGTTTTATGTTTGATTTAAAAAATGTTATAATATGTTGATTAGAAAAAGTTGAAATTGTTAGTTATTTTAAATCAAACATAAAATATTAATTTAATCTCTTTATTAAACTAAATCAAATGAGACATAAAACATTAAAAATATAAAATATATATTTATTTAAGAGACTTGAACTTTTTAAATTAACTAGATCCTTCAATAATTATTTTGGAATTATCAAAACATGAAATATAGAGAACTTACCAATTAACCAAATAGATCTTTGTTAAAATGTGTCCTCTTTAAATTTGTATATTCTCGTCATATTAGCCTTGATTTAAACCGCCTGAGACTTAAAGATGTCCCTATAAACTTATGTTTTGATCCTTTTCTTTAAATTTCTCAACTCACATCCATCTCTCTCTCTCTCTCTCTCTCTCTCTCTCTCTCTCTCTCTCTCTCTCTCTCTCTCCTTAGGTCATAATAGGTCCTAATATGGCATAATATGTGCTATTACGACATATTAGGACCTATTATGACATAATAGGTTGTATTATCACATAATAGGTCCTAATATGACCTATTATGTCATATTAGGACCTATTATGTGATAATACAACCTATTATGTCATGATAGGTCCTATTGTGTCATAATAGGACTAATATGTCACAACAGGTCCTATTATGACATAATAGGTCCTAATATCACATAATAGGACCTATTATGTCATAATACAACCTATTATATCATGATAGGTCCTATTGTGTCATAATAGGACCTATTATGTCACAACAGGTCCTATTATGACATAATAGGTCCTAATATCACATAATAGGACCTAGATTATGACATAATAGGTCATATTATCACTTATTAATAGGTCCTATTATGTCATATTAGGACCTATTATAATATAGTAGGTCCTAATATGTCGTAATAGGACCTATTATGTCATAATAGGACCTATTATGTCATAAAAGGACCTATTATGTCATAATAGGTCTTATCGGTCATATTGGGACCTATTATGTCATAATAGGTCCCAATATGACATAATAGGACCTATTGTCATAATAGGTCCCAATACGACACAATAGGACCTATCATTTGATAATATGACCTATTATGTCATAATCTAGGTCCTATTATGTGATATTAGGACCCATTATGTCATAATAGGACTTGTTATGTCATAATAGGACATGTTATGACATAATAGGATCTATCATGACATAATAGGTCATATTATCACATAATAGGTCCTAGAATATCACATAATAGGTCCTATCATGACATAATATGACCTATCATGACATAATATGACCTATTATGTCATAATAGGTCCTATCATGACATAATAGGTCCTATCATGACATAATAGGTCCTATCATGACATAATAGAACCTATGATGTGATATTAGGACCTATCATGAAATAATAGGACCTATCATGACATAATAGGTCCTAATATGACATAAAAGGTCCTAATATGTCATAATAGGACCTAGATTATGACATAAAAGGTCCTATTATGTGATATTAGGACCTATTATGTCACAATAGGTCCTATTGTGACACAATAGGACCTATTGTGACATAATAGGTCCTAATATCACATAACAGGTCCTAAAGGGAGTCTTAAGGAGAGAGAGAGAGAGAGAGAGAGAGAGAGAGAGAGAGAGAGAGAGAGAGAGAGAGAGAGAGAGAGAGAGAGAGAGAGAGAGGTCCTAATATGACATAATAGGTCCTAATATGATATAATAGGACCTAATATGACATAATAGGTCCTAATATGACATAATAGGTCCTAATATGACATAATAGGTCCCATTATGTCGTAATAGGACCCATTATGTCCTAATAGGACCTATTATGACATAATAGGTCTTGTTATCACATAATAGGTCCTATTACGACATAATAGGTCGTATTATCACATAATAGGTCCTAATATAACATAATAGGACATATTATGACATAATAGGCCCTAATATGACATAATAGGACCTAATATGACATAATAGGCCCTATTATGTCAAAATAAGTCATATTATCACATAATAGGTCCTAATATGACATAATAGGTCCTAATATGACATAATAGGGCCTATTATGACATAATAGGTCCTATCATCACATAATAGGTCCTGAGGGGAGTCTTAAGGGGAGAGAGAGAGAGAGAGAGAGAGAGAGGAGAGAGAGAGAGAGAGAGAGAGAGAGAGAGAGAGAGAGAGAGAGAGAGAGAGAGAGAGAGAGAGAGAGAGAGAGAGAGAGAGAGAGAGAGAGATAGAGAGGGAAAAAAATACTAAAAATATTTAATTTAATCAATTAAAAAGACTAAAAGGGGGAGAGAGAGAGAGAGTACTTATTATTTTTAATCACCTTCTATTTCTTAAACATTCTATAATTTCATTAATTTAAGTGGGTTGGTGAATTACAAATGATAGAGATGCATACCTCTCTTTTTTCGCATGATATCTTGCCAATTGTTCTTCACGACGTCTTTGTTCCGCTTTAGGTGAATTCTTTTGTAAAGTTTTTTTACCCTTGTCCTTTTATTTCCCATCTCCTTCCTTTAAATATATGTCTTTTGAAAAATCCACAACAACGAAAAATCACTTAAAAATTCCTTCTTTGTAAAAAAATGCGAACACATTTTTCAATTTGAGATGTAGAAAATGAAAAAAAAACATCTACCTTTATATGGAGTCATTCATAGCCCCCCCCCCCCCAAAAAAATGACCAACTAGGGTTTCTATCGAACGTCGACAGTTAAAAAATGCCATGTTCGATAGAAAGTGGCAGTTACAAGCAATATTGATGATGTAGGGTTTGTTAGAAAGGAGGTTTGATCGAACCCCTTAGGTTCTATTGAACTTCCTTTCTATCGAACATACGTTCTATCAAAAGTACCTATTAGATGTCTCTCCCAAAACCCTCTTGGTTTCTACAAAAATCTGGTCTTTGAAGCTCAATTTGGGTGCTCAAATGGATGAATTTTGACAAATCCAAATGGATACAAGTAGTACTTGAAGTGAGCTTTCTGATGATTATTATTTTATTATGTATTAAGTTTATTAAGATTTTTTTTAGATTAACTAAACGTAGGTTTCACACCAAACATCAACCTCTGAGTTCAATGCTTATGGAAAAATAGTAAACGTTACCCACAAAATTCTAAAAAATATTTATGCACTAGGTATTGAAGTTCTCTTTCCAACAAAAAAAATGATTTTCGTTACATACACAACAAGTTATGTAATATCAAATGGACATATGTCAAAATTACAGTTAACTCAACTTCAAATCTTAATAAAATATGAAACATTGAAGATAATGCTACAAAACCAATTGCAAACACTAGATATGGATGTTACAAAACCAAATTCGAAAGAATCACGTTCATATCTATTATAGAAAAAAGTTATGCTATATAGAGTGAGTATCACTCTTTAAAAATGTTATTTTTTGAAAAAAAACTAGTTTTCGAGGGAGATAGAAAAATGGAAGCAAATTGATTCCAAAAATGATCAAAATAATATTTTTAGAATCTACATACAAAATGACACAAATCACTAGTTCACATCATCTACAAATTCCTTACGGTTTAGCAGTAATAAGTGTCTGATTTTGAAGTTTTTTTTGAAAATGAATATTACAGTGTCAAAGTTGGCAAAAAAGTGTAACCCACTATTGTGGGTTCACCCGACTATGAAATGTTTTATAACTTCAATCATTGGCAACAAATAAGGTACCTGTAAATCAACAAACTATAAATTAGATTATGGAAAATGATAGTTTATGAGAAGAACTGAAAATGCAGAAACAAAGCATAAAAATGTTGACTAAGCTACCCAAAACATTATTTTTCTAGCTGAAAACGTTGTTTTAGAGACTGAGAATGTTGAAACATATATAAAAGATAGAAAATAAAGACAAATTCTTTATGTTGCGCAAAAGAAGGTTACGTAAACACCCTTTCAGTTGACGAGAATACTGGAGCAGTGACCAAGAGTGTGAAACTGCATTCTAAAAGAGCTAATTTGTGTTTCCAGAATGCTACTTTGTGGATCTATGAGAACCTGTCTAGAAAATTTCTGGCAAGCAAAATTTGTTAAAAATCAATGGGGTCTGGCCCCATGATGGGCGCCAATTAATGTGTGTGTAAAAAGAGTGTCAATCATTAAAAAAAATAAAACAACACATAGATGAAACAAGTATTAAAACTAGAAAGAAATTTAAAACAAGTAATGCAACTTAGCCTCCTTTATGATGTTCCATCCTCCTCTAATCTGAAGGACCTTGAAGGTTGATAGGTGTGGCTCTTAGCAACAAGCAATGACTGTTGTGCCTGTGAAGTGTGATATCTGCTGTTGCAACACAAACACTCAATAGATCATTACAAGCATGGTTAGCAAAAAAGAAGCAAATGAAAGATGAACCATGACAAAGCGACCTATCACCTCCTAAGAGATGCGAGTATGGATTTTCTCTCAGATATGGATAAGCAATCCTAGTGACTTGACTACACCTAGACAAAGGACTTGAAATGATAATGATATGCAAAGATGAGATTGATTATGCTAGATTGATCCAAGAGACTAATTAAGCTAATGATATGCATGATTAAGCTATGATGATGATGATACAATTGAGCTAGAAAAGAGATTGATTAATCTACATGATTCAACAATTATGCTAGAAAATGATCAAATTAAGCTAATGCAATTGCCTATAACAATAATGCTCAAAATGATATGCCTATAGTAACAATGCCTAAATTGATAATGAGATGAGATCCTTATTTCTCCAAAATGAGGGATATTTATAGGATTTCCAAGGCCAGGGGTGAGGTGGCAAGAATAAATGGTCAAGATTGAGTTTGAAGATATCAAGGGTGAAATTGGAGGAGGTTGGAGAAGAGGTTGGAGGAAGGGACACTTGCCATCTCTGTGGTGACAAGTGTCAAGGATCCTTTCTCATAAGAGGGTAAGTGTCCAAGAGAGGAGACATGGGCCAAATTGCCATGTGTCTCAAGGGAAGAATATCCACACCATAGGAGATTAGGATAAGGAGGTTAGAATGTGCAAGATAGGATAGGGTTAGGCAAACCCAAGGTTAGGTGGAATGGGATAGGTTTAGAGGGATGGTTAGGTTAGGTGGTTAGAAGTTAGGAGGCATGTGGGTAATTTGAATTTAAAAATTCAAATAATAAGAAAAGACTAATTGATTTTCAACAACTCATTAATTGATTTGTTTTAATTAATTAGGGAATTAGAAGAATTGATAGAAAATGGGGGGGAGGATTAATTAATTTGAATTAATTAATCAAAGGGGACTATTGAAATGAACCTATTAAATAAATCCTTAGATTTATTAATAAGTAGATGAAAGGGAGAGTTTAATCAAATTGCCTAATGAATTCAATTAAATTAGGAAGGGGGATTAATTAAATAATTGCCTATTTAATTAATTATCTTCAGACCTTTTTTAGGTGTATACAATTTTCCCCTCTTTGAAGCGAGGTGTGATGACGCGTTGATTCAAAGAATAATCTCATTTTGATTATGATATTGGTTCGATAGGATGACCCAGACATTGATTGATAAATTGTGGTACGATGATGCCCCCTCAGGAGATCAATTGAGATAATTGACCTTTGAAGTGTATGAATGTTTGAGAAATTGATATCCCGATTAGAAATGATTCAATTTCTGCAACCATGGTTGATGAAAGTGTGAGTTCTTCGCTCACTTTGATGTGGTTCTTGATGTGATGAAGCTTGATTGATTAGATTGATAAGATCGAGATTCGGTCTGATTTCAGAAATGACATCTCCTGTATAAGACAAAGATGATCAAAGCGACTGGTTTCAGGAACAATATATCCTGTATAAGACTTGATCAAAACGTCTGGTTCTAGGAAAGATACATCTTGTATAAGACATGATAGAATATATCAGATGCGATCGATTGATAGAAGTGATAAGGTTGATTGGATAAAGAACTGACAGATTTGATGATATCAAGTTGCAGGAAGATTCAAATATGCTGATGTTGGTTCTGTTGAGAGGGTAACATAAGATTTGCACTGGGTCGACAATATCTGGAGAGAGATGAGTCACCAGTCTGATTTTGTGTACACTCATGATGATACCTTGATGATTCCTATGATAGATTTAACCTTGGATAAGATGAGCATATGAGATCCCATGCAAGAATGAAATGCAAGCTAAATGCAAAGCTACGATCCGACCAGTCACTGGGTTATTGCGTTTTGTCATCATTGAGATTTTTAAAATGTGGGAAGTGAGTGCAAACATCGATGGTATAATTAAACCATGATGATCTGAGCACTACTTTCCTGGATTTTGATATTGCAAGTTAGCACAAGCATCGAGGTATAATTGAACCTTGCTTGCGTAAAACAGACAGTATTAACCATTTCAATACACAAATTGGAAATGTCTTCGATGATACTCTGATGACCATGTCCTCAGACAAATTTGCACATATTAATGATTAATTTACAAACAACAGACAAGAAAAATATCATGTTCCTTCCTTGTTCCTCTAGTTAGAGACATCTTGGAGTCACTCAGAAATCATGATAAGACACAAATGTTTTGGATATTGTTGCTAGCATGAGTTTGTATGGTTGTCATTGATGTCAAACCTGGTTATCCGGATGGATATTGGTCTGGATATGCTTTGTTAGATCTTGGTTATCTAAATGAATGTTGGTGTGGATAATTTTTTGGAGTTGGTTGTTTCATCTTGTTTTCAAGGTGGTCCTGAATGCTTTTTGGTGCCCTCTAGATATGTTGTTAATGGCATTGCGGTTTAGAAAATCATGTTCTTTTGGTCTGGATATGTGTTGAGATGTTTATTTGGACCTCACTTTCGTGTGTAGAGATTTGCATGGAGTATTTTGCATTGCAAATGGTTATGTAGCTGACTAGATGATCATATCTACACGTTATGCTTTGTCAAAAATCAAGATAGAAAAGTTGAACAAGCATGTTAAAATCATTATCCAAAAGATACCATCCATTAAAAAGTGTGTGATGTGCTTAGGCTGACATGTGATAGTTTGATGGTTGACAATTTGATCTCATATTCAACGTTGGATGTGTCTCGGTTTTCATTTGATAAGAGTTGCCTGACTATTATTCTACCTGCTTGATTAAGCTCAAAACGATAAAAAAATTTGCCCCCAGCTAGGTGCATGTTTTTGCCCCAAGCCTAGAAACAAATCATCATGATATACCCAATGATCCAAACCATGGCGAGAAGCCACCCGGGATGCCTGCATATGTACAAAGGCTTTATTATGGATATGAACAACGTTGATGGAAAATGAATGCAAGCAGAAGGATGCATGAACCAATAGATGGAAGAGCTAGCTGACAGATAGTGCCTGTTTGCTAGGTTTTCACCATCTATTTTTATTGCACTTTTTCTCATATTTGATTTTTTTTTTTGGATTTTCTTCTTTTTCAGTGTTTTTGGATTTTTCTGATTTTTCACTGTTTTTGGATTTTTCTATTTTTCAGTGTTTTTGGATTTTCTGCTTTTTCAGACATAAAACTTCTTCAGATGCATGTTATTGATGGGTTCCTCGAGCTGACCCCCGTCCTATGTTGATAGCTGATATGCTCCTAACCCAAATACTGTTGTGACCACAAATGGACCTAACCAGTTTGGTTCAAACTTTCCTTTCTTTTCTCGATTTGCCTGATTTCGTGGATTTTCCTTTAGTACTAGTTCTCCAAATTGAAATGTTCTCGGTTTGACCTTGTGATTATAACTTCAACACATTCTTTGTTGATATACCTTTAAATGATCAAAGGCATTTTGCCTTCGTTCATGGATCAATTCTAACTCCTACAATCTAGATACTCGTTGTTCTTCATCTAGGATAAGACCTTTTAATGATACTCATAGAGAAGGTATCTCTACTTCTATTGGCAGTATTTCTTCTGATCCATACACAAGAGAGAAAGGTGTGGCACCTGTTGGTGTGCGGATACAAGTACGGTAGGCCCATAGAGCAGGGTTCAATTGAATATGCCAATCTTTGTCAGCATCATTCACGGTCTTTTTGAGGATTTTCAGAATGGTTTTGTTTGATGCCTCTACTTGCCCATTTCCTTGTGGATAGTAGGGTGTGGAAAATTTGTGTTGGATCTTGAATTTGTCACATAGCTCTTGGACATCCTGATTCTTGAACGGTTGTCCATTATCAGTGATAATGGTCATGGGTATTCCATAGCGACAGATGATGTAGTTCAAGATAAATGCAACAATTTGTTTTCCTATGATATTGATGAGAGGTACTGCCTCAATCCATTTTGTGAAATATTTTGTAGCTACAAGGATGAATTTGTGACCATTAGATGAAGAAGGATTTATCTTGCCTACTAGATCAAGACCCCATTGGCAGAAAGGCCAAGATGTGCCAAGGCATGAAGTTCTTGTGCTGGTGCATGAATCAAATTCCCATGGATCTGACATTGTTTGCATGTTTTAGCTATCTGAAAAGAATCTCGTTCCATAGTTGGCCAATAATAGCCCAAGCGTATGAGTTTTTCAAAAGGGTAAGACCACTTGAACAAGTGCCACAAATGTCATTATGGACTTCATGTAAGGCCTTCTCATATTCTTCTTGTTCGAGACATCTTAAAAGAGTATCATCCAGACGTCATTTAAAAAGGGTATCCACAACAAGAGTATAATGGGAGGATTGGCGAATAACGTTTCTCTTTTGGTTTTTTGATAAGTCAGGAGGGAGGATGTTATCTTTCAGGTATGTGTAAGTTTGGCCATAATGGGAGGAATCATGTCCAACAAGGTGACATATAGTTTGGGAATCAGGACAATTATGTGCAGGGTAAAAGAACTCTTCCAACAAGAATTTGTAATGCTCTTGATTTTCCTGTGTATGAAGTAGAGAAGCAAGTGTTGCCATGGCATCGACTGCTTTGTTGTCATTCCTTGGAATCTGCTCAAAAGTTATTTCTACAAAGTATTTCTTGATATCATCAACCATCTTCTTATAAGGCATTAGTTTTTCATCCTTTGTTTGATAATCATCGTTGATTTGATTGATGACGAGCTGAGAGTCTCCAAAGACTTGAAGTTGTGTAATGTTCCATTCTGTAGCCATTTTGATACCTATAACCAAAGCTTCAGAATCTGCTATGTTGTTGGTGTAAGGGAAGCTTAATTTGTATGATTTCATAATTGTATGACCTTGTGGTATGATGAATAGAATACATGCTCCTGATCTGTGCTGCGTATATGAACCATCAAAGTATAGTTGCCATGTTTTTGTGGTGACCGTTAGGATATCAACATCGGGAAACTCAATCTGTAAAGGACGATGATCTTGAAGTGGTGCCTCTGCTAGTTGGTCTACAATGACTTGCCCCTTTATAGCTTTTCTATCAACATACTCAATATCAAACTCGCTTAGAATCATGATCCATTTTGCTAATCTTCCTGTTAATGTTGCCTTGCTGAGCAAGTACTTCAATGGATCGATTTTAGCAATCAGCTTGATGGAGTGTGATAGTAGATAGTGTCTTAATTTTTGAGAAGCAAAAACTACCACCAAGCATGCTTTTTCTGTTGGAGAATAGTTGATTTCGTATCCTACTAATGTTCTGCTAATGTAGTAGATGGCTTGTTCTTTTCCTTCATTGTCTTGTTGTGCAAGTAGAACTCCTAATGATACTTCAGTGGTCGATACATAGAGTAACAATGGCTTTCCTGGAATTGGTGACATTAGGACGGGTGGTTGCATGAGATATGCCTTGATCTTGTTGAATGCATCCTCACATTGATGGTCCCATCTGAAATGAACATTTTTATGCAATAGATGAGTAAATGGTTGGCATTTATCGACTAGTTGAGCAACAAATCTTCTGATTGACTGTAGTCTTCCTTGAAGTGATCTGAGTTGACTGCTATTCCAGGGAGATCCCATTTCCATGATTTCTTTGACCTTAGCTGGATCTACTTTGATACCTCTAGTTGAAACAATGTATCCCAATAGCTTGCCTGAAGTGATCCCAAAGGCACATTTCTTGAGATTGAGTCGTAGCTTATATTGTTCTAACCTATTAAAGATATTTTCTAGTATTCTTATATGGTCTTCTTTGTTGTATGATTTGGCCAAGATGTCATCCACATAGTCTTCCATGAATGCATGCATTATGTCATGGAATGTCTTTGTCATAGCTCTCTGATATGTAGCACCTGCGTTCTTTAGTCCAAAAGGCATGACGTTCTAGCAGAAAGTACCCCATGGACATGTGAAAGCTGTCTTTTCTTGATCTTCAAGTGCTATTTTAATCTGATTGTATCCAGAGAAACCGTCCATTAGAGAAAACATGGAGTGTCCAACAGTTAAATCCACAATGATGTCAATGTTAGGCAAAGGAAAATCATCCTTAGGACGTGCATTATTAAGATCTCTAAAGTTTGTGTATATTCTGATACTTTTATCTGGTTTGGAAATAGGAACGATGTTGGATACCCATTGAGGATAAGCTATAGGTTTGATGAATCCGACATCCAATAATTTTTTTAGTTCTGCTTTGACTAGAAGAGCAATATGTGGATGCATTTTCCTTGATTTTTGTTTAACTGATCTGGCTCCTGGACTGACATTTAAGTGATGCATAATAAGCTCTGGATCCAATCCTGGCATGTCAGCATATGACCAGGCAAAATTGATTTGCCGTCATTTGAAGAATTCCATATATTGTTGCATTTCTTGCTCTAACAGAGAAGTTGTTGGATGTAAGATCTTTGGTTGCTCTGTTGTCCCAATGTTAACTGCTTATGTTGGTTCGATCAAAATGGATGACCTTTCTTGATAGTGCGCAGGTACAGTGTCAAATCTCCCATCTTCTGGCGTCTCGAGGAGGTTTTCACCATTAGATGCATCCTTCCTTTTTACTTTTTCTTTATCTAATGTTGCTAAGAAATGGTTTTCAGCATTAGACATGATATTATTTTCTTAGTTTTCCTTTTTGCGACTAGGCGATTTGGCACCCACTTGACTAGAAGATGCGTTGTTGAAATTCCTGGTGAAAGTTGTTGCGGGTTCGATTGCATTAAGATATATAGATATGACATGGTCATTAGGAAAAATATCAATGACAGTATATCTTTCGTTTTCCCAATCAATAAGTTCAACATGGATTAGAGGTAGGGGGTCATCAGGTTGAGACATTTCGAGGGTATCAAGGGTCATGATAGATGCATCAAAATTTTTGATATGTATATCAATGTCTAGAACGGTACTCTCATCAAAATGACCTTGCACAAGGAGCTCCTGATCGTCCTCGATTAAGTCCAAGTCAGTCGAATGTGATTCTAATCAAGTGAGCTAGTTCCTAACATTTGCCCGGCATATGTGTGAACTACATCGACTCCTACATCTTCTTCAAAGCAATTTTCTTCAGCCAATTCTTTAGAGTGATAGGAATCCCATTCCCATTCATTAGAATCTGTCTCACTTGCAACTTGCAATCTCCAGATTTGTTCATATAGTATTTGATTTGTTTCTTCTGCTTTTCTTGATATATCTTTTCTTCTTTTATATTCAACCTCTTCTAGACTAAGATTGAGTTTTGTCAACCTTGCTATGAGTTCTCCTTGAGTAATACTAGGTTCATGCTTGTTTTGATTGATATTTAAGGTTGCTTGGGAGGTACCATTAGTTTATTTTTCCTGTTGGTTTGAGGCTTGCTTCTTTTGCCATTTCTTGTTTGCTTGGAAGATGCTTCTTCTCTTTCAATTGCGAGTTGTTCTTGTTTGTTTTCATATTCCTCTTGTTGTTGGCTAAAAGATGTGTCTTCTGGTAGAGTAACTTGTCCATACCCTAAGCCTGCTTTGTCTGTAGCCTGCTGAGTGTAAGGTTGGATAGGTTCTGAGATACCTTCTTTTCTCTTTCCTATAGGCCCTATTCCAGTGTATCCCATTTTTTGAAGAATGTTAAATCCTTTTCCATACTTTTTAGTGGGTATTCTGACATTGTTGATCTTTTGTTGAACTTATTCATCCTTGTGTAGCACATCTTTGTCTTTTGTTTCCTCTGATAAGGTCCCAACACTAACAAATGCTCCATCAAATATTGGAAGATGTTTCACAATTGGTTGTTGTTTAGAGTTTGATGGTTTTCCAAAGGATTTAGGAGAGAGTGGTAGTTGTGATATTTAATATTCTCCATTCCCTCGATCTCCTAGTTGCATTTGTTTTTCCATACTTGACAAAATTGAGGCTAATGATTTTTCTTTGGATTGTGTGTTTGAAGATAATGTCTCCCTATTATGAGGAACAATGAATCCTCGAGCTGGTTTGAGATTAATACAATACTGAAATGGATTTGAATCTGCTGAGATCGTGATTTCCTGCCCATTGTAGGGAAATTATAGGCACTGATGATATGTTGATGGAACAACTTGTATGTCATGTATCTAGGGTCTTCCCAAGAGTATGTTTTATGATAAGTCCAAGTGTAGAACTTGGCATGCTGTGTCTTTCTGTAAAGGTCCCACTCTGATAGGTAACATCACAATTCCTTTAGAGGAATGCTCTTCTTCATCATATGCTTTGATGGTGATCTTTTTCTGGGGATCAACTACATCTTTTGAATAACCTAGAGCACAGACAAGACTCAAAGAGAAAATGTTTAAGCCAACTCCACCATCTATTAGGACACGTTTAACTCGCATCTTATGAATGATGACTTCGATATGCAAGGGAGCATTATGTGGATGTTGCAAGGACATGTCATCTTCTTCTGTGAATGATAAGCAGTGAGGGGTTGTGAGGTATCCCACCATGGTTTGGAATTGATCTATATCAAGATCTTTAAACACTATTGTATCTACTAATGCTCGTTCAATAATTTCTTTGTGTGTAGGTGAAAGCTTTAAAAGTTCTAAGATGGATATTTGTGCGGGTGTTTTCTGCAATTGTTCCACTAGATTAAATTGTTTTGCAGTGGATGATATGTTAGTGGCAGGACCCAGTAAAACAACTTTGGCTTTGCTTCTTGTGATAGCATGAACAGGTTCTTGATTTTGCTTTTCTGTAACTACAATCACATTTACCACATTATCATATGTATGAGCATAGTTTACCTTTGCTTTACCCTTACCATTATTTGTTGCTGATGATTCACCCTTCTCATAGTTTGGAAGCGTAGTTTTAAAAATTTATGAGATTCGTTTGTCGTGTGTCCATCCACAGTTATTACTCCATATCAATCAAATATTGGATGACATGTTTCAACCGCTGACAATTATTTGTGTGTTGTCCCTTTTTTCGATGGAAATCACAATAATGGTTGTCATTCCACCAAGGGGGTTTTACTTGAGGTTCTTAGTTCCTTCCTTTTGGCAAAGTAATCAATTTGTTTGCGAGAAGTGTTTTCAGTGCTGACCCAAGTGGTTCACCAATGTTTGTAAATTTCCTTCGAAAGAAATTGTTGAAAGTAGATTTTTGGTGATTGTTGAATTGTTGAGTTGCTGCTGAGTGAGTGGATAAATTGAAAACTGGTTGTTTTGGTTTTACATTGTAGTTATCCACTATTCCATCATTGACGACATTTTGATTTCTATTCGAAAATTTAGGCTTATCATTGTTATTGTTGCTAACATTGTTGTTAGGAGGATTAACGCCTTCTTTGTATAGCTTCAATTCATGCTTCTTTACCATAGCTTCTTCCATTCTGATACCATTATCGATCATCTTTTCAAAATTTTGATGGTATTTCCTTTTTAGATGATAACTCATTTGTCCATTTAGGTTGTCAATGAATATGTCTATCTTCTTGTATTTTGGCACCGTTCGAGGATATCATGAAGCTAATTGTCTCCATCTCTGTAGAAACGTCATGCAAGGTTCTCCACTCTTTTGTTTAGTGTTACATAAATCAAGCATTGCTACCTCATGTTGGATGTTATAAGAGTACTGTGAAACAAACTTATCCATCAATTCTACGAATGACCTAATTCCAGGTGGAAGTTTTGAGAACCATTCCGCCATAGCTAGTCCACTTAATCTTTTCAGAAATAATCTCATTAGGTAGGTATCCTCATGTGCAAACTCCATACTCAACGTGCAAAATTCTTGTATATGATCCCGGGGATCAGTGCTTCCATTATATTTATCGTATCGAGGAGTTTCACAACCTGTAGGAAATGGTATCATGTTTAGATTTCTATCAAAGGGGTAAGGACATATATATTGAAGCGAGTATCTTCTGATAGTTCCTCTCTGCATATCTTGAATTTGTGTTTGCAGCGTTTGAATTTGTTGTGTAAGAGTTGTGATAGGATTATCAACATGATTTGTCCTTGTATGAGTGTGTGTTCTAGTATGATCTTGATCTCTTCTTGTGTCATCTCGAACCCTTCTTGTGTCTTCATTAGATTTAACATGGTTGAGAATTTCTACATCATCCTTTTTGGGAATGGAAGTTTCCTCATTAGTTCTTGTGTTATCAGGAATTGATGTGTCATTCATTTTGAGACCAAAAATATCCTCATGTCGTTCATTATCAGGGGAAGAGTCACTTCTCTTTTGTGCTAATTTGCTCACATCAAAATCTTGGAGGAGTGTAGCACCAGATTTAGCTAACATTAGGAAGTATTTTTCTTTTTCTCCCTCCAATATTTTCTTCATAAATTTATCAAATTTAGGATCTTGTCTGATTTCTTGGAGATGTTGTTATGTTATTTCCCCTTCTTCTTGTATTTCATTTTTGGGTTCCATGGTTCTATGATCTTCAGTTATTTCCAATGTTTCGATTTCCATCTCTGCGATCTTTCGTCTTTGCGCTCTAGTTAAACCGGGCATACACGTGTGTTAGATATTGTGCTGGGATTCAATTGTCCAAAAGTTGTTTCGATAAGTGATCAATTGTCAATGTAAATGTGATAGAGTGATATGACACGAAAAGATGATTCAAGTGTTTAAAAGTTTGCAAGTTTTTCGATCTTCGATTTTGGAGTGCAATGATGATGATTTTGATAATACCAAGTCCAATAGTAACGATATATCCTATGATGTAGGACAAGGTTATCCTAACCAAACATTGTAGTTTCGTGATAGAGGATGATAGATCCCGATGAGAAACTATGTTTTGAGTGATTAGTTTATTAAAGAGGCTGATGATGTGCTTTGAGATGTTTAGATCTTGAACTTGTTGAAGGTGAATACTTGAAAATCTTGAGGTGTCTATTTCTAGAATCCGATTCGACAGATGATAACAATCTAAGCACATAATGATAGACAGTTCTGGACAGACAGAGACATAAATTCGTACGACACCTTATACCACCCGAATGACAATTTAGACAAGCTCATACGACAAACTAGAAATCTCGCACGACAAAAGACATAAACTCCTACGAAATTTCTCACAGAACCAGACGACAAAAGATGACACAAAATTCTCTACCAAACTGACTCGTACGACAATTCCCACTAGACCAGACGATAAAAGATAACACAAACTTTTCTGCTAAGATGACTCGTACAACAATTCTCACTGGACTAGATGATAAACTAGATGCTTCGTACGACAAACTAACAAGCTCATACGACAGAGGACAGAACAGAGACAAAAACTTTGTTTGGACAGATTTTTTATCAATGAAGTTTGATGTTTTGCTTCTGTTTTCCAGTTTTTTAGATGTCTGATTTTCTGTTTTAGGGATGAAGACACATCAAACATGTGATATGATAAGTGATCTCAAGCACAACACGCTAAATCCTAAGGAAGTTTGCTAAGAGAGAAAACCTTTTCTTGCAAACTTAGGTAAACACCCAATAGCTAATCAGAATATGACCGCTGAGTCTCACGCAATGGATTCTCAACACCATATTATCCCAAACGCTAATGGGGGCACGATATGGAAAGTGTCTTGGGAGAGTTACTATCTCTCTTGCACAAAGATTATCCCCCTTTTGGAGGTGAATCAGGAAGCTTCTAATTTTAATCGAAACTAGTAAGGGATCCGTTCGGCACGTCGGGTTATAAACTCAATTAAGAGGTCTCCCAGCCTTGAAAACCAAGGTTTGATATACCCAAAGGTACAAAGGAGAGCTATTCCCGAGCACTGTAGTTGACTTGATTTTCATCAAATCACATTTATTTTATAGTGGGTTGGAGTACTTGGCGTTAGTTGTTCCCACTTGGGTCGTTCCCCTCTCACCGACCTTAATGGCTTTGGCCTTATAGGCTCCTCGGGAGGGCAGGCCCGCTAAAGATATGCACTATTGAAAGCAAAAGATGAGTCTGGCTTTCTGATCACCTAAGAAAGGTGAGAGCATACTTGCCTATCATCCAAAACACACAAGACATGTTTGTTCATTTCCATTAGCAAAAAAAAGTGTGCCTAGAAAATTTAAAGAAGACATCAAGTTTGGTTGAGTCCTCCTAGGCAACCTGCAAAACATATACGTTAGTAGTCATGATGTGTTTTGATGAAATGAAGCTTTGACAAGCATAATCTTCGACAATCGTCCTGCAAAAACCAGTTAGGCTGTCAAAAAACTCACAAACAGACCAGGGTTAGCATTAGTAATAATCAAATTGAAGCATGAAAACCCTAAAATGCAATCTGTTTTGAAAACACAGCAGCAAAATTTCGTACGACAATTCTCACCTGTTCGTATGAGGACACAAAGGAGCTCGTATGAGACAGAAAGTGAACTCATACGAAATTCTGAATCAGACCTGGCCAGAAACTTGCTAGATTGAAAATTTGATGATGTCAAGAGGCCAAAAATGAGATTTTCGGCCCCACAGTGGGCGCCAAAATGTCGTGCCTGTGAAGTGTGATACCTGCAGCTGCAACATAAACACTCGATAGATCATTACAAGCATGGTTAGCAAATAAGAAGCAAATGAAAGATGAACCATGACAAAGCCACCTATCACCTCCTATGAGATGCGAGTGTGGATTTGCTCTCAGATCTAGATAAGCAATCCCAGTGACTTGACTACACCTAGACGGAGGATTTGAAATGATAATGATATGCAAAGACGATATTGATTATGCTAATAAGATCCAAGAGACTAATTAAGCTAATGATATGCATGATTAAGCTATGATGATGATGTAATTGAGCTAGAAAAGAGATTGATTAATCTACATGATTCAACAATTATGCTAGAAAATGATCAAATCAAGCTAATGCAATTGCCTATAACAAGAATGCTCAAAATGATATGCTTATAGTAATAATTCCTAAATTAATAATGAGATGGGATCCTTATTTCTCCAAAATGGGGGATATTTATAGGATTTCCAAGGCCAGGGGTGAGGTGGCAAGAATCAACGGTCAAGATTGAGTCTAAAGATATCAAGGGTGAAATTGGAGGAGGTTGGAGGAAGGGACACTTGCCATCTCTGTGGTGACAAGTGTCAAGGAGCATTGCTCATAAGAGGGCAAGTGTCCAAGAGAGGAGACATGTAGCCAAAGTGCCATGTGTCTCAAGGGAAGAATATCCACACCATAGGAGGTTAGGATAAGGAGGTTAGAATGTGCAAGATAGGATAGGGTTAGGCAAACCCAAGGTTAGGTGGAATGGGATAGGTTTAGAGGGATGGTTGGGCTAGGTGGTTAGAAGTTAGGAGGCATGTGGGTAATTTGAATTTAAAAATTCAAATAATAGGAAAAGACTAATTAATTTTCAACAACTCATAAATTGATTTGTTTTAATTAATTAGGGGATTAGAAGAATTGATTGAAAATGGGGGGAGGATTAATTAATTTGAATTAATTAATCAAAGGGGACTATTGAAATGAACCTATTAAATAAATCCTTAGATTTATTAATAAGTAGATGAAAGGGAGAGTTTAATCAAATTGCCTAATGAATTCAATTAAATTAGGAAGGGGGATTAATTAAATAATTACTTATTTAATTAATTATCTTCAGACCATTTTTAGGTGTATACAATGACCATCAAGATGACAACTCAAGATATGAGTAACTACATGATTCTAGATTAAATGCAAGATTATTATGACATGATGCTCAAATTATTGTAAAATTGATATTTTTATTTTTTTGATCGGTAATATTAAGATTTTATTAAGATAACTACAAACAAACCATCATCCACCCAAAATACCACCCTCTGTACACAAAACCACCCTTCCAAAACCATGTTGTTCATCAAACAGAAACACAAAACCCTCCCCCACAACTACTGTAAAAAAGATGTCCAATTACATCGTGCCAAAATGGCATAACTGTGCAATGGAAAAACTAAAAGCAGCTAAAACTAAAATGAAAGATTTTAGTACCAAGAGGTACCATTGTTAGTTGTTTTTCATTAGTCTTCACTCATTGACATTCGGTGCATGCGAAGCATCCCCCAACCCGTTCAATTTGCCAACCGCACCGCCCAACTTGTTTTGTCTTGCTAACTCCGCTGAAAGACGTCTAGTAATCGACCGCCTCCTCCGCACCTTGTCCACCATCCTAGCCTCCTCTCTCGCTTGTCTGATAATTTCTTCCAACTCCATTATCTGAACATAGATTATCAGACCTTCCCACCCTCTCCTCGCGTCATCTTGAAACCTAGCTTTGACCTCCTCACGATGTCACAGAAAGGGAATCTTCATGTGTCTGACCCAGAGCTCTGCATTTTCCTCTAGAATGCCTTCAAAGACATTGAAACCCCAACCCAGTACCGCCCACTCTAGCAGAGACTCCATGTTTAGAAGATAATCACATGGGACTATCATCCTCATCACTTTTCTAACCTCCTCGCATGAATAACCTAAGTCAAGTCCCCAAGCCATGATTAAAGAGTAGATATACACCCTCGAACGATATCTGTGACCAATCATCGCCACCTCCTCGCCAAGAACCCATTGAATTGCTTCGAAAAATAGGGGATCTCTTGCCAAAAACATGTTCAAAAGCCTCTTCGTAGGAACAAGACCCCAGAAAGCAGACATCAACTTCGATGATTTCAGGGTAAAATTAGCTTCCATACTGGAGGCCTCTCCAAAACATCAAGCTTTGAAAAAAAATCATAATCTTCCCCACCAAACACGCTCAACTGCCACATTGAATGGGCGTGAATTCCATTTTTAGCAATTAAGAAGGTACACACCACAACCGCCGCCATTGCAGAAACATTCGACATTAATTGCCCATAAAGAACGATCCAGACTCAACACCTTGAATAAAATGCAGGCCGCATATCGCACATATCAAGTATGCAAAAGTAGTGTCCTTGGTAGACCATCTTAACTCCATCGCACATTGCAGTATTTCTATCCCACCACCTTACCTCACCCTTGGACAACTCGCAAGCCACATTGGATAGACCGTCAACCAACACATTTCCACTTCTTTTTATGTGGGAAACACTAAAGTCTTGGAAATAATTTGATTTTGCACAGATAATGGTTATGATCTTATTCAGTTTTCAGCACGGGGTGTCACCTTTCATAAGAGCATTAATGACCACTTGGGAGTCCCCCTCCAAGTGGTCTTTCAAAGCCTTCATATTTACTGCCAAGTCAGTAGCTAATAAAGCCGCTTGTACCTCAGTTTTATTGTTAGTTCCATCCTATAATCTTTTAGCACCTTTAAATAGAATTTTTCCTTCATTGTCACATGCCACACACCCCGCTCCTAAGGTCCCTGGATTCCCCCTTGACGCCCCATCAAAATTAATCTTCACCCAACCCCTCTCAGGTTTTGACTAACTCACCTCTTCAATTTCAGGAACATTACGCAAAGGATTAACCCTAGGGAACCTATGAATGGGTCAAAATTGATATTATAATTGCTAATTGATAAATGTAGATTGCAAGATAATAACAATGCAAATTAAGCTAAGATGCAGGGGGGATTGATTGATGAAAATGAGGGGTATTTATAGGATTTCCAAGGCCAAGGTTGAGGTGGCAGGAATCGATTGTCAAGATTTGATCTAGAGATATCAAGGGCTAAGATTGAGAAAGTTGGAGAAGAAGTTGGAAGGAAGGACACATGTCATCTCTGTGGTGACAAAGTGGCAAGGATATTCAACAAATTGCTTATGAGAGGGCAAGTGTCAAAGGGGAGAAGACATGTGGCAAAGGTGCCATGTGTCTTCAAAGGAGCGTGTACACTCCAAATGAGCTAGAAAGAGGTTAGAATGTGCAAGTTGGAAAGGATAGGGTTTGTTAGACCCAGGGTCAAATTGAATTGGTTAGGTTAGGCTAGGTGATTAAAGGTAGGAGCCATGTGCTCATTTGAATTTAGAAATTCAAAAAATTAGGAAATGAATAATTAAATTCAACAAATCATTAATTTGTTTATTTAATTATAGGATTAGAAGAATTGAATTTGATGGGGGAAATTAATTAATTTAGATTAATTAATCAAAGGAGGACATTTAAATGAACTATATAAATAAATCGTTTAAATTTATTTATAAGTAGAAGAATAACGGGGATTTAATTAAATCACTTGCATATTTAATCAATTATCTCCAGACCATTTTTCAGTGTACACAATAGTTAATTCAAATTGTTATTTAAAAACTATTTGACAAAAAATAATGAAAAAGTATCTATGCACTAGATATTGATGTTACACGTCTACATTTAATTTTTTTTATAATTTTATTCTCGTTACATATAAATTTATTCTTTATAGAAGTAACATCATTTTAAAAAATATTGTTAACTATATAAAACTTGTTATTCAAAGTTACATAAAAATTCACAAATTGTTTCTTAAAATTAAGAGAATATATTTATAATCTACAAATGAAAACTCAAAAATTACTAGTTCACATCATCTTCAAATTTTTAATGATTTAGTTGCTATAGCCATTAGAAAGTGGAAATTTGGTTTAAAATGTTGATTTCAATGGCCTAAAAGTGACACACACTATTGTGGGATCATCTCAATGGCCTAAAAGTGGCATACGCTATTGTGGGATCATCTCCATATAGGGGTAATAATAATGAAAATTGCACAAGATGCCATTTTCCCTTATGTTTTAAGCCCACATTGATTATAATGTCTTTTATGCAATAACACGTCTACAAGTGGCATACTCTTACATAAATTTGACTCGCAACATGATCCTATGTTGATTCTCTATCACTCATCCCTAGAAGTTGACCCTAATTCCTAGATCTCCATTTGCCATCCTATATTTTATTTTTAGATATAACATTGACCAAGGATATTTTCACAACCATGAATTTAAACCCTAAAATTTTAAAATTTAAAATCAAAATAAACCTTGTCAACTTTCTTTTACTAGCCAACCTAGCACATGTTTGTATCGATTTATGAGTTATATTGTATTTAAAGACATTCATCACCATTTATAAAACACACAAGGGATTATGAAAAAACATTGTAAGAGAGCATTTATGATACAGCAATAATATTAACATGGGATACATCAACACATGATATTAGTTATCTATATTTGTTTGTTGTTGTCTTTGATCTTGGTTCATCATCATTGAAATGGTCTGACAAGGGCTTGGCTAAGGAGACTATGATCCTTACTCAATAAGTTCCCAAATGACATCTATAAAGAATGTTTCTCTTGAGACATAGGTACAATGGGTGGAGGTGAACCTACAACAATCATTCATTTTTTGTCATTTGACTTTCATGAGTCTAGATTCGATTTCATGCACCAAAACATTTCTATTATTGTATACATCAATTCTTTATGCTTAAAACCAAGACAAAATGAAGCATAAACACTTTACAAATATACAAATTAATTCCCAACATCTTTGACATTATTTTCCTCCCTCCAAAATCTAACTAATTATCTTATTTTATTTATTCAATTTTCATTTTCTTTAAGTTATCAATCCTAACTCATATATCTAAACTAGTAGATTATTTAATTAACCTTCTTATTTATACAAATGTAATTTATTTTATTGCAATTTTATTCTTTATAGTTATTAAACAATAATTATAATTAGCCGATAAGCTTCTTAAGTGGACTTGCAATCATTCTACAATTGATCGACAAACCTGTCTCACACTACAAAACCATTTTTAGAAGTCATTAAACAATTTTCAGATTATTGATCATAAAAAATAACATGAATGATGTAGGTATTCATTGCCCACTTATGATAAGGATGAATGGTGGAAACAATGGCACTATGCATGCAGATTTTGTGCCCTTTCTTACGTCAACACTTTCATACGTCTCATTGATCTCTTCTTTGCACAGAGTGTTTTAGTCACTATCGTTAACATAGAATGGACAAGCTATCTACAATGTTGGCATTGTGTGTCCGCCATGGAAGCCCTCTTCCTTACCCATATTCCTCGCCTTCATGTGTAATATGTAACACACACTTTACAAAAATTAACCTTAAATTGAAATACAAATCTCTCTTCTTTAATTTTCTTCTTGTGCTACCTTTGCTTAATTTACAATAAACATCTTCTTCTTCTTTGTCAATCTCTCCATTCCTCTATGCTCATTCTTAACATTCTGCAATGTAACAATTTCTTAATTCATCTCACAAATTATGCACTATGCACTCTTCTTTACCCATGCACTCTTTTCCTTCTTTTCTGTGTATTTTCCTTTCTACACACCGAACTCCAACTCTTTTTTTTTTTTTTTTTTATTTCAATATTTTTCCCCACACATTGACATGCAATCCTCTTTTAAATTCATGAGTGCCCTTTATTCTGCTATATTCCTTCTTTGTTTCCAGTGCATACTCTTCTTCAATTTGGCACTTCCTCTCCTTCCCTTGATTTCTACGTCGCCTTATCTTTCAACATTATATAATTATATTAACTGCAAATTTAAATCCTATTCTCATATCTTCTCATTACCTTGCACTCTCTCCTCCTATGCAATTCTTCTTCCTTCCTATTCACTTATTTTGAATCTGATTTTCCTTTAAAACTTTTTATATATCTCTCTCAATTCAACTCCATGCCTCTACATTTTCCTTCAATTTAATAATTTTTAATGTTATTCTTTTTTGCACTGGAAACTCCTAGTCAACCCTCTTTGCACTTTTTGTCTCTTCAATTTCTATCTTTTATTTATTGGTTCTTTTCTTCTCCTCTACAATTAAATTTTTTTATTGAGATTTCATTGCCTCACATTTTAATCATTCATTGTTTTGGTTTCATCGCAGTAGCAACTTCCTAAATCTCTTTAAATCTTCTTCAAGTTCCTATTGTTGATACTCTTGCATCATTGGGTGATTCTTATATGAGCACAAAGAGAACCTATTTTCATTAGAATTTCAAAAAAACATTTAGAGTGTTTTATTATTAATGTCTATTATTGTTAAGTAGATTAATATATTGATAGCAGAACATGCATTATAACCTGTCAAATCACTAATGCTACGCACGCTTTCTAGGTTTTTGTTTTAACTTCGACAAGCTTTCTGTTTCACCAGCTCTGTAACCTAAACTTGACTGTGAGAAACGACACCATGGGTGGAAATAGGAGAAGATATGAGCTAGGAAGTTGCAAGGAGTGGAAACAGAAAGAAGAGGTGTGGGAAATTTTGCAGAAGGGTGGTCTTTCAAGCTTCATTGAGAGACTCCATGGCCGCGATGGAAAGATAACCAGCTTCTTCTACAAAAATTGGAAGAAGGGCAAGCTTAAAATGGGCGACCAACTGGTGGAAATTGACGAAGAATTAATAGCTAAAGCTACGGGACTCAAAAGGGAGGGCTGCAACTTCTACAGAGACAGGAAGGTCAGCAGGGAAGCCATTGAAAGGTACCCGGTCATGGAGAAAGAGAAGAAAAGACTGGTAAAGTTGAGTAAAACCTATTACCCGCCTAGGACTTTTGCAAAACCCTGGCGGGAAATTCTCTTTGTTTTAATGAGGTATATAACTCTAGATGGCAGGTTTACGAAAGTATATGGATATCACTTTGTCCTCTTAAATCATTTTAGGCATAATGATAAGGTGAATTTCCCTTACTTCTTGCTATGTTCTATGAATGCGTCCCTAAAAGCATATAAAGAAAATCCTCGGGGTGACACTACAATGCACCAGGGACTTATGGTCCTCATTTATGATCATTTAAAGGCTACTAAAATCAACCGAATGTAGCTCTTTGTGGATTCGGAAGAAGAAATGTCTGATTCTAATTTCTCGGAGGAGGAGGATTCAGATAATGATTCCTCGACTGATAATGAGGAAAGCTCTGACGACTCAGAGTATGAGAGGAGCAAGAAGAGGAAATCAAGACCCTCTTCTTCTAAGAGCAAAAAACCCCAAAGTAAACCCTTGATTAGTATTTCTTCGGAAGAAGAGGACTCTGATTTCCTTGAGGAGAAGAAGAACCCTAAGGGAGTGCTAAAGGAAAAAAGTAAGAACCAAGCCCAACCTAGGAAGAAGCAAAATAAAATAGAGGAGACTGGCAAAGATCCAGAGGAGACAAGCAAGGAACCGGAAGAGGATAAGCAAACAAGAACCCTAGAAGCTGAACAAAGCCTGGAGATGGAGACTATGGAGGAGACCCTCAGGGCCACCGACACTATTTCTGCCCTCCATATCGCTAAAGATGAATAGATAACCCTTGGTAAAGTTACTCCTTCTCCTGGTCCTCACCCCGAGGCCTTGAAGGGTTTTATGAAAGCCATTGAATGGCTTATTGATGGGAATAAGAATACTGCGGATGAATACAAAAAACTTTGCAACAGAGTCATGATCCTGGAGACCATTAACATTGGAGAGGGGAACACTATGGCTGAATATATCGAAGATCTGAAGAACACAATTGCCAAAGCGGAAGACATCAGAGATGCCTTTAATCCCTGGTTTGAGAAAATTGAAAAGGAGATACAGGATAGAAAAACCCTGGAGGAAACTAGCGAAAAAACACTCTCGGATACAGTTGCCAAAGTGGACAAGATAGAGGAGTGCCTCAAGAACATTGCGGAGCAGAGTCTCAGCATTCTGAAAATCTCAGCCAACAACACCCATACCCTCATCAACAAGCTTGATGATGAAAAGGAAACCCAGGAAATTGACCTGGATGCAGAAGGAACTGGGGAAGCCCAAGGTCCCAGAACCCGCACCCGTGGAAAGAGGAAGGAAAAGAAAGTGAATAAGGACTTGGAGGAGCTAAAAGCAGTTGGGGCGACCTATGATGAGCTGGTGACTAAGGCAGAGGATCTGCTGAAGAAAATTACTATGTAGTGTCTCCTTGGGTCCTTTGCTGTTTTTTGTTGTTTAGCTGTTTTTTCTGTTCGCTGGTTTTTTGACCAGTCGCTTTGTATGTGGACTCTATTTTCTCAGCTTTCTATTTAACTATGTTGTAATGGTTTCGGGTCCTCAAAACCTGTTTTTCAATTAATCAGAACTTTAATAAATTTTGTATAATCTAAGTCAGTTTAGTGGTGGAGAATTTATGCTTTTGAAAGAAAGGTTACAAGTTCAAATCCCATAATAAGTAAGGTATGTATGCTTCATTGGGCTAAACTAAACTTCAATAAATTTCATTTCATTGCTACATCCTCATTTATTATTAATTCTTTATATGTTTGTAGGAATTTTTAATTTTTAATGTTATATACAAAATTATTTATTGAAACTAAAACCTTTTTTTATTTTAAACTTTTCCAATTTAGATTTTTATAATTCTTTAAAAAAAATATATATAAATAATAAAAAAATATGACTTACTTATATATATAATTTTTAATATATAATTTTTATTTATGAAATTTTAATAATTAAAATATTATAATATATTATTAAAGTTTAGGCTTTATTATATAACATATGGACCTTTTTAATTAAAAACTAAAAAATAAATTATTATAAACTCTTCAAACTTAGATTTTTTGATTTTTTAAAATTATAACATAAATAAATAATAAATTTAATGTATATATATAAGATTTTTAGATTATAATATATAATGAAAGTTTAGGTTCCATTATGTAATTATGTATTAACAATTCTATTACATTGCATCTTGAATTAAAAAATTAGATTATTTAAATTTTCATTTATTTATTTTAATAATTATTATAATGGACTCTTCGCTCCCTCCCTCCTTCCTTCCCCCCCTTTACAAATTCGACAATTAAGAGTATTATGAATTTTAAATTAATCTCATAATATTAGTTATTTTTGATGGAGAAATTTGACAATTATATATTTACCTTTGATATCTTGGATTCCCTCTATTATTGATCTTTAGAATTGTGACACATTTTCCATCACTTCATATTGCATCTATATGTATAGGCTTGACCTAGGTCATTATCATAGTCATAGATGTGAACCTTGTAGCTGTATTATTTACATTTACCTTTGATATCTTACATTCCCTCCAACTAGACATTGTGAGTCAAACTAGCACACAATTACTTCCAAATTATGCACTCTAGACTTTGACGGCATTGCGTCCCTTGTATTTTAGATAATGTTTAGTCTTATTGAAGATTTCATTGATTTAAGGTGTTGGAATTGTTGGTTTCTATTTTAAACCTTTTGTTTATAAATTATAGATATCTTGATTTTTTTTATATCTTTCTATTATATAATATCTTTAATTATGAAAAAAAAATTCATCGTCAATAATTATAAGAAAGAAAAGTTATCATGATCATACAATTATACTCCAATCTTTAATATATTATATTTCTCTCTATACATATTTTCTTTTGCATACTCCAATCTTTAATATATTACATTTCTCTATATACATATTTTTCTCTTTATGATCTCTTTCTCATCCTATGATGGATCAGAGAGTGTGATCTGAAACGTTGAGGAAAAACAACAACTCACACAATCGAATCGAGAAGCAACTCATATTAATCTCATAGATCGTAGAAATCTACTAACATTAATAAAATTAATTTCAAATTATTCCAATCTATAATATAAAAAATGATATAATATTAAAATATAATTATATTTTACCTTTAATATCCTACCAGAATCCCTACCAGAATCCCTTGAATGCTAATTTAGCTAAAACAAATAATGGTTTTTTGAAGTGTGAACTGAATGACTTGAAAAAAAAATGCACGTTTGGCAAAGATCATTTCCCTCCCGAGTCCGTGAGCCAAAATAATTGCTATTGTACGTCTAACGAAGATTAGACAGTCTCAGGCATAGAAACATTCCGCTGGAATTTCCAAAATTATGAAGATAGAGTAGATCAGATTGATTCTTGGGGAATTTTTCGATTTCAGTGTAGTGGAGGTATGTATCATTCTCTACTCTTCTCATCCTCCTCATTAAGTAAGCAAGGGATTCGCACAGGTGAATTTGTTCTTCCTTCTTCAATGAATATTGTCATTAACACCTAATCTACACCATTGATTAAGCAAGGGTTTCACACAAGTAAAGTTTTATCCTTTTAGACCTTCAAGAAATCTTGTCCTTGAGACTTATAATAAGATTTGTGTTTTAATACTCTTAATTATATTGAAAGCAAATTTTCTTGAAAACTCTCTGTATTATTTCTTTACATCAAGATTTTTTTATATCACACTTCTTAATCTATTATTGTTTTGATAGGTGAAAGTGAGGGTTAGGGCCCTCTCTCTTTATATTAATTAACAGAGGATTTATCACATAAGCTGTCTTATAATAAAATAACTGCCGTTAAAACAGGACTAAACCAGAACTTTCTTGATGCCATTGACCCATATCTGACATCATTACAGAAGTGAATCTGTTCATAGCAGCTGTTATATTTGTATCTACAAACGAAAAGAATGTGTCATGACTTGACAGAACCCTATCAACCAATAACATAACGAGAAACCCAAACGACTGAAAACTTTTATTGACATTTGTACAGAGAAAAGTTGCAGAAAAGACTAATAGCATTGAAATAACCTTCCACAGACTAGACCATGTGTTTGTCAACATCTCAACACTGGACCAAAGGAACCATCTTCGCGCTTGACCAGTGCAGCATGTTGGAGAAGGCATTTGATGGCCTTTTTGCCTTGTCCACATTGAACCTCTCCTACATAGGTGAAGATTTCATGGGACGGGTGAGCTCTGCCATTTCCGCATAAGGGTGGTAACCTTCAAACCAGCAGTCGTCCCTCAGAAAACTTTGAATTGAGGCAACTTCCTTCATCATAATCTCCATATGGGCCCCAATGGTCCTAACCATCCAAATAGAAGCCAGCCCACGAAACTCATAGCTTGTGCAAGGGAGCGAGGTGAGTTTGACTAGATGAACCATCCTAAATCTTTCGCATATGTAGAACCTCCCCAGAGCTTTTGTAAACTACCTATTCCCAGTGAGCATGAGCATACTGCTTATGAAGCTTACGGAACTCTCAGAATTAACACAATGTTGTGTTGCATCCTCGATAAAGTCTTGTCCAAGGATTTCCTTTATAGCTCCCCTTACATCCTTTTTTGAAAAAAGGACACTTTACAAAGCCTAGGAGAGGAAATTTCACTGATAAATTCCATCTGATGCACAGTGGAACCCAGCCTCACCACCTTTATTGTAAACAACTCGCTACTGCAGATTTTGTGGTGGTAATAAGAGCTGGCAGCTTGTAATTATCATTAAATAATAACAATGATCCGACCGTTGATACAGTGTACTCCCTGTCTTTTAAGTATCAGTGAGGCTCATCTCGCATTCATAGTGTCACATGAGATCTAGGTCAAGCCACCTTGCCAATTGACCACTAATTCTTATGCCTTCAGGTTGATCAATCACCCAATTCGATAAAAGATCTGCCATTATGTTGGCTTCTCTAAGGCAATAGGAAATGAAGTATTCCTCTAGGGAGTCTAGGATTATTAGAGCTTCCTTTAAAATGCTATGTAATCTCTAGTTCACCGAAGACTGCTTTTTGAGACATTGGATAGTTACCAATGAATCACCTTCTATTATTACCTTTTTCTGGGCGTTTGCCTTATTGTTTGTCCCAGGGGCAAGCTTCTTAGAGGCAGCTTTGAATTAATCATTTAAGAGCTGTTGGAATTATGAATGCTACAACTTGCACCTGAGGGGCCAGGATTCCCTTGGGATCCCAGTTGAGGGGGTGATCCATCTGATCCTGGATCAATCAATAGGATTAGAAGTTGATGCAGGCAATCCATGAACGGGAACTTCTTAATCTATCATTAAGATGAGAGTAAAAGATAGTTTAAATCCTTTGATCACTCATAACATTTTTTTATCACAAATCTATCATTCAAATGAGAGCAAAAGATAGTTTAATTCCTTTTAATTATGCTTTAATATTTGGAATTCCCTTCAAGTCTACAACTTTTTGAACTATGCTTCAAAATCAACTACTTTAGAGCTTCAGAAATTCCTCATTATATATTGGCTTCTAAACAAAGCAAAAGGTTATCCTGCCTTGGCTTGCCAGGTGTTATTAGGATAACACATGCTTTTTTCTTTTTTGTTTGCTTTCAGGAAATCATTAGGAGTTTTAATGTTTCTTACATTGTCATGCACAGTCAACACTAGTGTCACACAAGTCAAGATGATTTGGGGAAGCAAAGGAGCATGTAATTTAACACTTAGTTTGGAAGCGGTTTTTTGGTGGCAGAAGGAATTGAAGTAGTTTCTTAGCTTAAATGTTTACTTGAAATTAAACTTGCAAATATCTATGTTTTGTTGCACTACCAAGTTTGAAAGTTGCTATTTTTAATAATTTGATCAACCACTACTTGTTGTATTGACCATGGAAGGGAGTCTTGTTTGTCATGAAAATAAGCTAACTGGAATCACAATCTTTTGAATACAGGCAACCGGAGCATTTGGCAACTAAGATGGCGTCTCTTTGAAGTACATAAAATGTTGAAACATGACTAGTGTTTATAAAAATTGAAAATTGTTGCTTGCATTGTCGAGTGGCAAAAATGCAGAGCCAGACATGGCGTTGGACTATAGGCATCATAGACATCATAGCAGTTGCATTGATCTGGATAGCTGCTAGCTTTGTAGTGCAATCTGTTGTGGATGGGGGAGTGTCTCCTTTTCTCATTACATACATTTGCAACTCCCTTTTTGTCATTTATATCCCAATTGTTGAAATTGGCCATTGTTTGAGACCAGCCGTATGGAAGTTCTGGTCCAACTGTGCCAAAGAACAGAGACAGACTATTCAATTGAAGACAAGAGCTTCAGAACATACAAGTCTTTTGCAAGATGGTGTTTTGAATCAAGGAGATGATTCTCGTTCCCATGAATCTTGTTCAACCATGAACATTGAACCAACTATAGATGAATCTGAGGGTACCCCTAAATCAGAAGATGAGCTGGTTGAAACAGAGCGGTTAGTAAGATGTACATCTACATCCTCAAATGAAAACATAAATATGGATCCTTCTAATCCTAAAGATGTTAACAATCAAAGACACTGGACTCGGACAGAGACAGCTAAAATTAGCTTGTTAATTTGTCCATTTTGGTTTTTGGCACAGTTGACATTCAACTTGTCTCTCAAGTATACTACTGTTACAGTAAGTGTTATTTTAATTTTCAAGTACGTGCTTTCTTCATACTTACTAGATGAAATGTGTTAGCTATGTGGAGTGATGGTTTTTGTTGTCTGTGAAGATCATCAATTAAATTAATGTAATATATGCTTAAGAATATTGATAATTGGAGGGAATGCTGAAGTCGTGTTCTTTTCTAATTTTTTTGACAGTCAAACACAATATTAAGTAGCACTTCCAGTCTTTTCACCTTCTTGGTGTCTTTGGCAATCTTGGACGAGAAATTCACATGGGTAAAGTTGTCAAGTGTGCTTCTGTGCATGGTGGGAACTGTAATTGTTGGCCTGGGTGATTCAGGAACAGGGGAAAGCAAAATTGCTAAATGGCCACTTCTTGGTGATTTTCTATGCCTTGTCTCGTCTGTCTTTTATGCATTGTATACCACTTTGATCCGTAAAAGGATGCCAAATGAAGAGAAGGGAGAAGGACATGTTAGCACTGCACATTTTCTTGGATTCCTTGGTTTATTCAATGCTATCATATTCCTCCCCCCTGCACTTATTCTACATTTCACAAAGGTGGAGCCTTTTCATAAACTATCTTTAATGCAGGTCAGCCTAATTGTTGGAAAAGGTTAGTGGAATTTTCCTTTTCCTGCTCCCCATTATCCTCCTCTCGTTTCCAAATTATTGTTTGCTTAAACAAAAATGTTTGCTTCTATTGGGTATATGCAAAGCAGTTTCAATTTTGCGTACATCTTTTTTGTATAGAATTTGTCAAGAGAGTAAAAATTTCATGGATAAAATCCACAAAATTAAAACTCTAATAAAAGTTGCTCTTGTAAGCCTTCACTTAATTAACATAAATACATGGTTAGGTTGTAAGTAGTTTTAATGCCCCTTTGGTAAGAATTGCAAGATAGGGTTGACTGTAAAGATCCTCAACCATTTATTCGATTAGACAATTTGGTCCACATTTGGGAAATCTGTTTGCGCTATGCAGTCACTGTGGTAAGCCTTCACTTAATTAACATAAATACATGATTAGGTTGTAATTAGTTTTAATCCTTCTTTGGTAAGAATTGCGAGATAGTGTTGACTGTAAAGACCCTTATCAGTTTTGACCCAACTTTTTGCATTAACTCAACTATTTAATCAATAGACAATTTGATCCACATTTGGGAAATCTGTTTGCACTATGCGGTCACTGTAGTAGAAATTTAGAATGAGATGCTCCACAATTCAATCTTCCATTCATGAAGGCCCTTGATTCTGCCATTATTGAAGCATAACCTGGTTTTTAAAACTGTCATTTTATTAAAGATGGACATTTTTTCATTGAGGACTCTACTCATACAATATGTTGTTGTCAGCAACCTGCAAAACTTATCCAACTCATCAATCATCGGCTTCTCAATTAGAACTTTGCCATCAAGTAGCACCAATGAGACTCTTGCTACTTGGGGCATTCATTTGGCCATGGTGCTTGGAATAATTCGACTGATACTCTATGCTTATCCAAATTTGTGCTGAGAGAAACAATAGTATTCCATATGATTTCTGCAACATTGTATAATAAAATCTACCCTCTTCTTCAACAAACCTCTAAGGGTAGGTTTGAGTTGGGATTTCAATAGAGCAACCCGTTCATTGGCCTGATCCCTACACCTTTGTATTTGGCCACTATGTCTTGCAGTTCATTCATTCTCCTTTATATCCTATTACCTGATGCTTCGCTGGAAGTACCTGGAGATGTTTCTTGTTGAAATTGAAAGAATAGGAGAAGAAAGAGAGGAGTGGGGAGTGCCATAGGCCTAGCAACCTTCACTGGTGTTGATAATCTCTCCATGTCTTCTCTCAAATTCTGAGTATCCTGCCTTAAGTGAATATTCTCCTCTCCCAGCTTATTATAGTTATCCTGCAGCTTTTGTCATAATTGCTGACAATCCTTTTTAGACTACGTAGTAGAAATATCACCTACCCTTTGTGGAATTAGCTGTCCCGTCACTGCTTGTGTATTAATCATAGTTTTAAAACTCGTGGACTCGCCACGGACTCGCCACAGACTCGTGAGTCCATGGGAGCCACGAGTCGACTCGCCAAGGACTCGCGAGGCGAGTCCATCTGAAAGACTCGCGAGTCTTTCAATTGGACTCGCGGGACCCAGAAAAAACATCATGCAAGCTTTAAAAGTGAGTTTATTTTTTATTTTTTTGCCTTCATTTGGCGTAATTGAGGGAGTGAAATATCTCATGAAGGGTTTTTTTGCCAATAGAAAAATAACACCCGACACCTATATAAAATTATAAAAGTATTTTTGGCCTCTCGAGGCGCTGCCCCTCGACCCCGCCTTGTATCGCGACAGGGAGCGCGCAAGGGGCTCTGCCCCCAAGCCCCCGTCGAAAAATATAGGGGGAAACTGCGCTGATGGAAGTAGTGAAAATTTAACCTCCGAGTGTGATTAGGCTCCATATAACAACATAATTAGCATTGAAGAAATCGGGGTATTTAGATTTAGTATTTCAAATTTCAAATATTGTGCGTTTGTAGATCATATGACATGTGTAATGTTTCAATTATGGCTCTTATGTTCTCTAAATGCATTAATTTCTTTATGTTTTTTTGTAAAACTGCGGTTTTTTTTTTGCCGAGTCCTTGCCGAGTCTTTCACGAGTCTTTCACGAGTCCGAGTCCGAGTCCAAATTTTTGGTTTGCCGAGTCCGTGGCGAGTCCGAGTTTTTAAACTTTGGTATTAATCTCTGCCAGGGGTTTATCATGTATTGGAGCAATAGTCCACATGACAAAGGCTTTTTTATATGGATTGAAGCAGGAGCCAAAATAATATTGAGAAGCTATTCCTGGGTCATGGAAGAATTGGCTAGTACCCCTTACTTGATAGTGCTATTAAGGATCATTGCTTGGGCAATCTCTCCTCCTGGGAGTAGGACATATCCACTGGCTCTAACAATTTCTCTTCCCTCTTTAGGTGTCAACTTGTCAATTCCACTTTTAGTAATGTGTTTTTCTTCCAAGGACTTTCCTTTTCTAGATGCCTGCTTGGCTACTAGCTCACCCTGACATTCCTTTTATTTATACACATGCAAATTCTTTCAATTCCTTGGTTTTAGTAAATTCATCATCTGCTAGGAATTCTTTGCAAGCTCTTTTCCTAACATCCTTCAACATTTTATCATCATCTTATTTATAGCTCATTTTCTCTCCTGGATATCTGCATATCTCCACCCTGAGGCTACTGAGGAGTAACGTTCTCCAAGTGAGGCATGACTTTGTCCCCAACCTCCTCTGTAAAAGCATAATCCAGGCTTAATTGTGCGCCACACTTTCTCCTTTCTAGGAGAGTAGCGTGTGATTGGCCCCTAGCACTAGACATAGCTAGAACAGAATAATTTACTGGATTATTTACTCAGATATTTTGAACAAAGGTGCTGCCCTGTTCATGTTCTGTTTTTTTATTCTGCCTCTTTTCCTTGAATCCCTGTTGGCTTTGGCTTTCGCATTGCTGAATAAACATTTGTTGCAACTAAGAACCTTTCCATCATTTCAATTGGATTAACAATTGACCTCGAGGTACCGGATATTGGGGATTCAGAATTGTTAATTTTAGACTTTCAGATTAATACAATACTCAGAAAATAGAAATCTATCTTAATTTCCAGATTAATGTTGATTGCTGTTAGTGTTAGGATTTTCCAGAATTAAGCATAAGTAGAGAAATGAACAGAATGAACTCACAATACACAAGTACCCTGGGAAAACCTCCTAGGAGGAAAAACCCAGCAAGAAAGATCCTTGGATCTGATTATGTATTAAGGATAATGTTCTGATTACAACACTTATCTCTGATTGCTGTCCAAACAGCAAGTTACCAAGGTGATGAAGGATGATGCCCTAGCTGTAGATGATCAAGAAACCAATCAGCAGAAGATGATTTCAACAGGCTGAAGCAGCATTATAACCAAATGTCCTTGGAGTTCGCAAAAGAGCAGATTCGCCAAGTGTAGGAGGGCAGATCACATTTAGGAGAAGAGCATATCGCATTTGCTGGTGATATGTGAAAAATGATTGTCTTACTTCATCTTGAAGTTGACATATATATATCTTCCTCTTGGTCGTAGACCTCTAGGTCGGCTTGCATTAATTAATATTATTTTATTAATTCCTTTTTCCCACGTTTGGTGTATGGGTTCAGTCCTTATCCCTTAGCACGTTTCATTTGGGTGA
Source organism: Cryptomeria japonica (assembly GCF_030272615.1). Lineage (NCBI taxonomy): Eukaryota > Viridiplantae > Streptophyta > Pinopsida > Cupressales > Cupressaceae > Cryptomeria > Cryptomeria japonica. The sequence goes on along the minus strand of NC_081412.1, from coordinate 345,817,576 downwards.
GAGACACATAGTGTGGCGTGAGTTATAGGGTCGGCCCTATTAGAGGGTGGCGTGTGAGAAGGGCCCAGCCCTAAAGGGTACACGTTATCCTTTCAAGATAAAGGGCCCAGCCCTTAAGGGCGGATTCCAATGTTGCCTTAGGCAATTGGAATCCGCTCTTCACCCTAATTAAAACTAACAAGAATTTGCTTCTTTCTCTCTACCAAAAGAAATTTGAACTATGTGTCCCTCTTGTAATTTCTTTCCTCATTGGCATAACTTCTAATTAAGTTTCCACATGGAGGTGTTAGAATCCTGATCTTGTTTGCACTTTGCCTTCTTTGATTAAGAAATTCATTTGGGTCATAAGGCCTGTACTCTGGGTTAGGCTCCAAGTACAAGGTGCTCAAGATCTCCTTCATCTTAGCCAAAGAATATTTTATGTTCTTAAAGGTGAAGTCGTGGATTTAAAAAGTAGCGGTTAGGAGACTTTCCTTGTCAACTGCAATAAATTGCTCATTAGCAGACCTCATTTGCCTGATTGCCTCCAAAATTCCAATTTTGGCAAGTATGTGCTTAGGCAAATTGAATGGAGGATAGCTGAGCCAAAACCTTTAATAATGGTGCACTTGACATATAAGGACTGATCAACTGTCCCTAACAATACTTGGGCCATAGGAGGGAACATGATTCTTTTCTTTCCAAGTAATTTCTTGATGTGACATGTCCATCATCGCATGAGATAATATTTTGCCCCCTAATAGAATATTAAAATAATGTTATTTTTAGTATTAATGCTCAATAGTGTATATTCTATTTTGGTTAGATTGTCTTCGATCTTCTCAGCAGTTTCTTATTAGAAACTTGCTATTCTTGTAAATATCCTTGTATTATTTATGAGCGTCTTGCTCATTCTGATATTCAATCAATTCTTTGAAATCCATTGCGTGTCTCGCATTGTTTTATGGTATCAGAGCTATAGGAGAAATTTTTTCGAATTTTTTTTAATCCTAATTTCCAATTATTGGAAATTTTCGAAATTATTTTCTGAAAAAAATTCATCAAAGTTTTTTAGCTTCTGGGGTGGTATCGTCGGTTTTCGACCTGCAGGATCGTCGCGTGTTGTCACGACCTGTGTCCTCGACCTGCAGGATCGTCGTTTTTTCGCGATTTGTGTTCGCGTGCCTGTAGGGTCGTCTGCAACCTCCGCTTCGCCTGTTCGCGACCTCCAACGTCGCGACCTGTTCCCGGCGTCGTCTCCGCTTCGCCTGTTCGTGACCTCCGACGTCGCAACCTGTTCCCAGCGTCGTTCGGCACCTACAACCTGGTCACGGCGTTGTTCGGTGCCCTGCAACAGGCTTCGGCTCTGTGCACGTCTGCAGGTTTCGGCGTCGCCACCTTCAGCGTCGCCACTTGCAACTCGCCACTCTCTGCAACGCCGATGTCATTTTCTGTGAACACCATGGCGCCCACGACATCTGCAACTTTCGATTAAGGTGTTTACCTTCCTTTTTTTATCGAAAATAATTTTTTTTCCTGCAGATTCTTGGTGGGTTTTTCGAAACCTAATCTGGGTAGTTGCCCGTTTTTTCTGGGTGCCTCGATTTTCGTGCCTCGATTTTCGAGCCCGCGGATTTAGATTCTGACAAGAGAATCCTTCTGGGTTTTTTGCATGCATTTCTGGGTTGTCCTTGGATTTTTCTGGGTCAGCCGGGAATTTTTTTTGGGAAACGTGCAAATGGCTTCTCTCGCCAATCTGATGTTAGAAGGCAGTCAACGCTTTAATGGTCACAATTACAACATCTGGAAACAGCGTATGTTGACCATTTTTGAATATAGGCGTCTTGACCAGCTTGTTTTGGGCAAAGAGCTCAGTCCTGGTACACCTGGTGCAGATCAAGATAAGTTTGATGAACGCAATCGGGAGGCAGTTATGCTTCTCAAACTCTTAGTGACTGATGATCAGTTACCGCAGATTCCTTCCGACAAGACAGCTTCCGACATCTGGAAGCATCTGAAGGAATTGCATGAGACATCCGACAAGAGCCGAGCATTCTTTCTGAAGAATCAGTTGTTCTCCATTATGATGGACGAACGTATGTCCTTACAGGAGCACCTCACGAGGATTAAGGACATTCGAGATCAGCGCGAAGCTATTGGTCGGACTATGGAGGAAGAAGACATGGTAGTAATCACTCTGAAAAGTCTTCCGAAATCGTATGAACACTTCATTGAGACCCTCAATATTACTTCCACTAATGTTGATCTGAAGTTTTCCGAATTGTGCACCAAACTTCTACAGCAGGATCGCTGGAAACAACAGTTTGGTAGTAGTACTACATCAGTCTCCTCGGAAAATGCCTTCAAAGCTCAATCCTTTCAGAAGGATGAAGGCAAATTTCAGTCCTCTCAGTCTTCTCAGCAGAAAGGCTCTTCTCAGACACAGGATGGAACTAAGAAGAAGAATGTGCAATGCAATTACTGTCACAAGTACGGCCATATAAAGAAAGATTGCCGTCAGAGGCTCGCTTCTGAACAAAAGAAGCAGGGAGGGTCACACCAGAAGGCGCATGTTGCTGAACATTCCGAGCAGAAGGAGTCTGCCTTTTATGCCTTTATGGCTAAGAGGTCTTCAGATCATGCCAGGTCTTCTACTTGGTACATCGACTCTGGTGCATCACGTCATTTTTCTCATCGGCGTGATTGGTTTACAGACTTCTCACCTTTCAGTGATTCCGTTGTCTTTGGCGGAGGTGAGGAGTATACAGTTGTTGGCAAAGGCACTGTTTAGATACAGTCTGGTGGCAGGACTCTCATTTTTCTGAATGTGTACTATGTTCCTGGAATGGAACTTAATCTGCTCTCTGTCAGCCAGATTATGAGGAATTCTCCTCAACTAGATGTGGTGTTCAGTGCTCACAAGTGTTCCATCATTGATCGGGAGACTCGTCTTACTGTTGCTGTTGGTCTAGAGGATCATGGCCTATATAGGCTTCTTGACACTGGTGATTCTCCTGAAGTGGCTCTAGCAGCTCGTGTGTCTCCTCTCAGCACTTTGTGGCATCAGAGATATGGACATCTCAATATTCAGTATCTCTCTCAGCTATCTCGGGAGGGACTTGTTTCAGGGTTACCTGATATTCAGACTTAGCATCTTGGAGTATGTGGCGCTTGTCAAGCTGGCAAACAGCATCGGACTTCATTCCCACATGGAAAGTCTTGGCGCGCATCTAAGGTACTTCAATTACTTCATGCTGATATTTGTGGTCCTATGAATACATCTTCTGTTACTGGTTGCAAATATTTTTTGCTTATTGTAGATGATTTTAGTAGAAAGATGTGGGTGTACTTTCTTAAGCATAAATCAGATGTATTTAGTATCTTTCAGAAGTTTAAGTCCTTTGTTGAAAAAGAGTCTGGACATAGTATCATTACTCTTAGGACAGATAACGGGGGGGAATTTTGTTCTTCTGCATTCTCCAACTTCTGTGATACCCATGGCATCAAACGCCAGTTGACTACACCCTACACTCCTCAGCAAAACAGTGTTGTCGAGCGTCGCAATCGTACGGTTGTTGAGATGGCTCGCTCTATGTTACAACACAGGAGTGTTCCGAATAAGTATTGGGCTGAAGCAGTATTTACTGCTGTCTACCTTCTTAACCGCTCTCCTACTCAGGCTGTTAAGGGGAAGACTCCAGAAGAGGTTTGGTCTGGTCGGAAGCCTCAGATCAGCCACCTGAAGGTTTTTGGCTCTGTTGCCTATGTTTGGATTCCAGATGCTAAGCGTTCCAAGTTGGATTCCAAAAGTCAGAAACTCATGATGACAGGATACAGTGATCACCATAAGGCCTATAGACTGATAGATATAGACACTGAACGTCTTATCTTCAGTCGTGATGTTGTATTTGATGAAGACAACCTTCTGTACTTGACCAGCAACCTTGAATCCTGGAGGTTGCGTCATTAGCAGACCTCATTTGCCTGATTGCCTCCAAAATTCCAATTTTGGCAAGTATGTGCTTAGGCAAATTGAACGGAGGATAGCTGAGCCAAAACCTTTAATAATGGTGCACTTGACATATAAGGACTGATCAACTGTCCCTAACAATACTTGGGCCATAGGAGGGAACATGATTCTTTTCTTTCCAAGTAATTTCTTGATGTGACATGTCCATCATCGCATGAGATAATATTTTGCCCCCCGATCTAATCCTCTACTATCAGATGAAATTGTCTTACAAGGTAAAGACTTCACAAATTCATGAGGTAGAAACCCATCAATTGTCTACCTCTTGCAATCGGGTTTGATCATCAATATCAGCTTGGAGGATCAATCATTCTCTTTCATTAATGTAAATGACTCGGTTCACAAAATTATTAATTAGTGATTAATAGACAAACGGTTAAGGGCAAACAAGTGCCTCTTGGTAAATGAAGGGCTGCGATCACATTAAAAGAGGTGTCTCCTCTTAGTGGGCATAACCTTGGGAAAGGACGTGACTACTCAGTATAGGGGAAGGATATAAGAAGTCACTCCATCATCCTAGGGAGATCATCGAACTGAGGATAATTACTGGTGAAGGTGCCAAATACATAGCAGATCGTCTGACTTATATTGTGCGGCTTTCAACAAGGTGGAAGATCAGATCGATTGCAGATTCATTTATTGTTTGTTATCAGTCCAGAACGGGAGGCTCCCTGTGAGCATACCAAGTAAGGAGGAAGCATAAAACATATCTTTTATGATGAGATTGGCTTCAAGAATCATATCACAGGCATTTAAAGATAAAGACCAGGAAGAGTGTTTCATTCTTTATTATTCTCTAAAAATTAGTGCGAGATTCTAAGTTGAATTTCTGAGAAAGCAATCAGTGTATAAAGGAGATAATCATATACAATTTGGTTTACATATACATATTCCAATCCTAACATACACTCAGTCATCAGTGATCAAACTTCTTGTATAAGTGTATTTTCTCAAGAGGAGGATTGCGATCTTCTTTCATATCAGACTGAACCCACTTAAGTTGTTATTGCACACGAGCATATTACCATCGAGTCATTATCTACAAGTGGGTCTCTTATACTAAGTTTAAGGTTCTTATTGCAAGTTGAACATATAAATGTCAAGTAAATATTAAAAATCTCAATAATTCAATAAGGGGACATTACAGATAACAAGTTGTAAGTAGGACACTATTCGTTATGATGAGCAGTTATTGCCGAGAGTGGGCATTAATTTGGCCAATGATTGAGCCTTTATCGACAACTTATAACTTTAATTTAAAACCTAATAAATATTAAATAATTAAAACTTATTTAAGCATTTCAACATTTCATTTTTTCCTACTAAATTGTTTTCATCCACTGGCTTGAATTTCTTTTCACCTATGAGTTACATTTTTACCCAACATTCTTAATTTAACCCAAGTGACTTTATATACCATTTCCCTTATTTATGTGTTCTAGTATGACTTTCTAGTTTCAATGTAAGCCTTATTTTTACAACCCCTATATACATTATATAATCTCGTCGTTGTTATGTATAAGCATTATTAACAATACACATAAACTTCTAGTCCTATATTTATAATACATCCAAAAAATTATTCCTCTCCCTAATAATCATCACAGTAGGGCTAATAATATCCTAATGGTTGCTCTCATATGGATTTACACTCTTCAATCAAGTTGGACTTAATTGATCCAATTTTCTATCTATACACAAATGTTATCATTTTTAGTTCAATATTAAATTTGTTTTATGTTCAGGCCTCAATGCCATCATGTGTATAAATTATAATATGATGTGAGGTCTCTTTATCTAATAATTTAATTGCATTTATACAATGTCTAGAATCCTCTTTCACACAAAGGAGAACACTCAATCTTAGTAAAATTAAAATTAATAATGAAATATTAAGTTAATAAAATAAATTATTTATTTTATAATTGCCATATCTTTCAAAAATCTCCCTTCCCTATTCTCATTAAATAAAAGTTATTTATATTAAAAAAACCACCACCAAGATTATATAAAATTCATAATCTACTATAAAGGTGTGGGCAATAACTATAGAATTACAAATAAGCTAAAGGTAAATATCAAACTTACAGATGTATCTATATAAACCTATTCTTTTTCTTTCCTCTAGTAGGTAGAATGTGGAAGGAATTCCACAATAAAATTGACATTTATGTCACATATTACATAGTCACATGTGACCGTGAACAAAGCTATTTAAAATTATCAAACTTACAGATGCATCTATATAAACCTATTCTTTTTCTTTCCTCTAGTAGGTAGAATGTGGAAGGAATTCCACAATAAAATTGACATTTATGTCACATATTACATAGTCACATGTGACCGTGAACAAAGCTTTTTAAAATTATTCTAAAAATAATCCCACGGTATATAGAAGGTCCAGCCCCATTGTAAGTTTTAAAATCTCTTTGTAGACATTGGTGGGGTGTTCTCAATATAATAGTATTAAAGGCTTGAAAGTGTGGTTCAACGCCAAAAAGTGCAGCGATATCTTATTTACTTTTGCTTTCATAGCTTAGTAAAACGACTTTTCTAAAAATTGAATGTATAATATCTTCTAATCAAACTACAAAATAGCTCATAGCCACTGTGATATTAGGTGTTAATGAATATTTAAACGAATTAAAACAAAATCTAAAGGTTGGAGAGTTTGACTACCAATTTAACTAGCTTTGTAAAAAGACATTACAATTTACAAATGATATTTTCCCCCAACCAGCTTGTTCTTCCATGGCTTTGATACCAAATATTATTAATCAATTTCCCAATAATCAAACACTAATTTATTTACAATATGATAAAATGTAGGTAGGCAGTCATGAAAATCATTACATCATAATCCACAATACAAATGCAACATTTATTTCATTTCAAAAGTTGCAAATACATAGTTGTGGAATGCTTGGGCTATTGGTTCATCACCCGCGAGAATAATGAATGCTATTGGTGGAAGGGTTAGCTTGCTTGTTTTGTTTTTTTGAACAAAGAGGCGAACCCCATACTTATATATTAAGATTATAAAGAACATTACAAAGCAAAGATGTATGGCTGAGCAAAAGATGCTCAAAACCATATGGAGAATATACAAACCAACATGCTATTCACTTTCCAGATGGTACACATCAGATTAGATACAGACTTTCATATTACTTACTGCCAAAAGAAAGCTCCTTTGCAAAACAAGATATATCTTCAGATCAGGTTAGCTCGCTTGTTATCCTCATTGTATGTTCAAATTGAAAGTTCTGTAGACAGTGGAACATGATTTTTAGGTTTCAGAAACCATTGTAGGGTTGGAAGCTTAGTTGCAATGTTAAGGAGCTTGTTTTGGTATCATATCAAATTACTACAATGTATGCAACTGGATTTTAGTAGATCGAGGAGCAAATTACTCACTCTTTCTAGAGTTTCCTCATCCAGGGTTTCTCCATGGTAATTTGTGTTATCTTAGTCATTGTTATGCGTTGTCTTTAATGTTCTTAGTATTTTGCATACGTTTTCTTGTGTTGATGAATTGTTAAGTAATATCTCTCTTAGTTTATGAATCAAATGGATCAGAGTAGGTTAAAATTACTTGTTTTTATGGAAATTTTAGTTTTTCGGTGAAAATTCCAGGTTATGCCCACTACTAGATCGAGTGGAAGTGATGATTTGAGCAGTAGGATGACCAGAGATAGTGTTGGAGATATTGATAAAGAAGAAGAAAAATTGAGAAAGTTGGAAGATGAATATTTCAAGAATCTCTAGGACTACAGGTAAAGTAGACATGCTGTAGAGCATTTTACAAGCTGTAACTCAAAAGTTGGGTATAGAAAGAGAGAACAAGAGGAGCAAACCAAGAAGATTGACTGTGAATAAGGAGATACCTCTTTAGGTGGAAACAATGTCCTTTTCAAAGTAGAGGCAAAAATTAATAGACAACCTTTTGATGCTGAGGTTAATGTTTAAAAATTAGACCAAATTTTACAAATTTGATTTTATTACACTTTGCACAAGATGAATTCACATCATCGAGTCTCCTTTGCAGGTTTGAACCTATCTGGTCATGCACTCACTTAGTATGAAGTTCATGTTGCTTCTTTGCAATTGAGAAGAGTTCCATGAGTCTCCAAATGGGAGGATTTTAGAGACAATTAATTTTACCCCATATACTATAAGGAAGAGAGGCCTATCCAATGACATCTCTATCATCAAAGACATGGGAAAGTTCCATAAGAAGGCGGTTCAACTTGGCAAGGATGTGATGGATAGAGTTGATGGAATATATAGGAGTGCTGTTTGGTCACTCGAGAAGGATTTTTTTGATGGCAAAGTCTCAACATATGGAGGCGTGGCACATGCCCACTATATTGAGATGGAGAAGAAGAACAAATCTTCTTATCAGGAAAAACAACAGGGAAGAAAGAAAAACAGAGTGGTGGAGACTCAAACAAAGGGAAGGGCAAAAACAAGGCTAGCTTCACCACAAAGACCAAGGACGAGGAGAAAGTTAGAAACGCTTTTGTAAACATTGTGACAAAGTAGGACACAACAAAGAGGTTTGTTGGAAGCTTCATTAAAAGATTCACCCGTCTAAGAAGTATAAGAAGAACAAGAATGTATTTTGTAGCAAGAAGTTGAAGAAGATAGAGTGCATCTCTGATTTAGATGATTGCTGAGGAAAGGCACATGTGTGGGTAAAAAGATGAGAATGAGATGAACAAACTTTTCTACATAAAATTGCAACTCAAGAGAAGAAAGGGCGATGCTCTGTTTCACACTTGTTCTCAAGCAAACTTGATATCTCAAACTCTAGTTAATGAGCTTGGTTTGCAAACCACGGGACACTCAAGTCCATATTCTTTGAGTTGGCTGAAATTAGATGTTGAAATTTCAGTCAATACACCCTGTCTGATCAGGTTTGGACTTACCATAGACTTCAAGGATGAGGTGGTTGCCGAGGTCATTCCATTGGATGTTTGGGGAGTGGTGCTTCAAAGCTCTTATCTCATTGAAAAAAATGCCATATTATATAAAAAGGAAAACAAGTTTTAGGCTGGTCAAATTAAGTCGAGAATACATGATCAAGTCTTCGGAGGGCAAATCCCAAATTCCTATGGTAAGTGTAGGGACAAACTAGGCATTTAATGAATGCTAGTGGCAAATTTTCGTTGCTCATGTTTAGGGGTAAGCAAAAAGAGCAAGTGGCTGAGATAAAAAACCTTCATGGGCTGCATACCAGCAAGGAGAAAAAGGGCTTAAATCAGCTCATATGCCAGTTCGGTGAGCTCTTTGAGGAGTCAAAAGGGCTGTCCCCACTTAGGCTATCAAGCACGAAATCCAATTGATGCCCAATAATCCCCATACCAACCTAGGACCTAGGTCTGCACCATCAAAGCATAGTGAAGGCTAATGAGGTTAAGAATCAGCTGAAGAGTTGTTAGAATGAGGAGTAATCATGTGGTTCCTGTATAGTCTATGGTGCTTGCACATAGACTATAGACAGTAAACAAGGTATTAGTTAAGAATAGGTATCGTTACCCTAGATTGATGATCTTTTGGATCAGCTACAACATTCTATATATTTCACAAAGTTGGGTCTCAAGTTTGAATACCCTCAAGTGCAAATGAAAGAGGATGATGTATGGAAAACACTAGACATGGTTTCTTTGAGTGGCAGGTACTTCCATTTGGGTTTTACAACATATCTTCAACTTTATGAGGTTCATGAATGAGGTATTTAGACCACTTATTGATGATTGTGTTAATAGTTTATTTGGATGACATTTTGATTTTCAATAGAATCGATGAAGAACATGGAGAGCACCTAGAGAGGGTTTTGCAAGTTTTAAGGCAGAACAAACATTGTTAAATGAAAAGAAGTGTGAGTTTGCAAAACAATCACTTGTGTATCTTGGAGATACAGTTGAAGATGGAGTAATACACATTGACTCATCAAAAGTGGAAGCCATAGTGAAATGGCCTAAACCAAATAATGTCACTAAAACAAGAATTTTCTAGGGTAGTCCAAATCTTTGAGGGAATTTTTCAAGTCTTTTTCATCTGTAGAAGCACCTCTTCATGCTATCACGGGCCATAGTAAAGGATTCAAATAGGTAAAGAGGAGCAAATGACATTTGAGGAATTGAAGCCAAAAATCAGCAATGTGTCTGTACTAGTGTTGTCTAATTTGCAACAACCGTTTGAGGTGGAAATAGTGCAATTCATTTTGCCATGGGGGATGCTTTTATGTAAGGAGGAAAGCTGGTATGTTACAATATAGATTAAAATAATGGTTCAATCCTTGGTTATGGCACCTACAACAAGGAATTCTATCCGTTGGTGCAAGTGGTGAAGAAGTGGAATGATTAGTTGTTAGGATGGGAGATGATTGTCCACCCAAATCACCAACTGCTCCAATATTTACAACCGCACCAATACAAGGGGATGTGCTTCCTACAACAATTCCACGAGCAATAAAGTAAAAAGGGGTTGTTACAAAATAAATTAGCTGATATGTTGTCTAGACTGCTATTGTTGACAATAGTATGCATACTTTCTTGATTTGAACCCTTCACAAAAGAGGTCTATTTGGAGAACTATGAACACGATGAAGACTTTGGAGAGCTGTACAAACAAGCATAAAGTGGTAATACTGATGATTTTGCACCTAAAATAATGTTCATTTGCAAGAAGGTTTCCTCTACAAGATCTGAAAATTGTGTGTACTGAAAAGGAGGAGGTTTCTATTCTTGAGGGAGTTTCACACCTCATAAGACCATTTTTAACCTTCTGTGATATGTTTATTGGCTTTACATGCAAGTTGATGTCCCAAAGTTCTTAAAAAGGATGTGACTATGTAGTGTTAGCAAAGCCTAACTCCTAGAAGTTGGATTGTATCAGCCATGACTTGTACCTTTTCATCGATGGAAGAGTATGTCTATGGATTTTATAGGAGGTTTACCCATGTCCAAGAAGGGGCATGGTTATTTCTTTGTACTAGTTGATTGTTTTAGCAAGATGTGTTTTCATTATGTGCAAAAAACCATTGTTATGTAAGGATGAAGCAGACTCGTTCTTTATACATGTTTGAGTTCATTTTGGCTTGCTTGGAAGTATTGTATCAGATGGAGATTCTAGGTTCCTGGGGAATTTTTGGTGTGCGTTGTGGGCAAAGATAGATACTCAGTTGAAGAGGTCAACTTTGCATCCCTAAACCAATGGGGCAAATGGAAGTGGTAACTATAACATTGGTTCAGTTGTTAAGAGTAAAAATCACCAGCATTTGAAGACTTGAGATGAGAGTCTTGCATATGTGCAATATTCTTACAATTGGGCAATTTATGCTTCTACAAGTTTGTCTCCATTTTAGACGTGTTTTGCCTATCTACTGTCAATTCCTCTAGATGCTGTTGTAAGACAGTCCAAGAAAGGTGGAGAAGATATGGTCTTAGAAGTCCAAAAGGCTGGAAAATTCATCAAAAGAATTTGCTTTATACATCTCCACGTACAAGAGAAGTTGAAAGAGAGTTAATGTAAGTGGAAGAAGCACCATGATTGACACTAAGTTGTGCACAAAATTAAGGTAGGAGACAATGGATGACTATACTTGTGTAAGGAAAGACTCCATGTTCAAGCTAGGAAGTTTAAATCTACGTGTTATGAATCATTTCTCATTTTCGAATAGGTGGGAAAGAATGCATTTTGTCTTGGTTTGCCACTATACATGAGGATCTATTCAATGGTGATTTTTGAGAACTTGCCTTTTTTAGCCTTCTATGTTAGATGAGAAGGAAGAGACCTTATTGTTTTTAGTTGAAGATCTATCTTTGAGTGTTCAAGAGGAACTAGAAGGTGATGCGGTTTTTTAAAAGGAGGGGTAGACCTAAAGAGGGGATTCACAAGACTTGGTTGGTCGACTTGAAAGATCAACTTCCATGCAAGGTGAAGTGGAATCCAAAGGAAGATGTTTTATGAGATTTCCTCAATGAGTCCTTCAGATTTTGGAGGCCCATAGTACTATTTGTAGAATAGGTCATTGTAAAATGACTACTTGATTGTATGCATCCAATCTAGTCAAGTGAGTTGTCTTAGGACCTAGTTGTGCGGGAGATTGTTGACCATTACGCTTGTTTGAATGTTAGATGAAGTTTTGGGGCCATCCAAGTCACCTCAAGGAACTTGGAGGACAAGTGTGTAGGCAAAGAGAGAGGAGTGACTTTTGAAAGATGACAAAATCTCCAGTTTCTACAAGGTGGCAAAAATGTCAGAAATATGGAAAAAGTGGCAAAAATGTCAAAATTGACAATGTTGAAACTATCCTCTTGGCACAAGCAATGTTTTTGTTACAATGCAAATAAATCATGGAATCTGAAGGGATTTAGATAATTCAATTCATTTTCTATATTTGGGAAGCGCCTTTTGGTGCCACTAGAGGGATACTACACACGACCATTCTAGATATTGTGGAAGTGTTAGCTCTTTTGTTATACTCATTCTATGTTCAAATTGCAGGTTTTGTGTCATGTCCCCTCCTTGATCATTATATATAGCATAATGAAACGCTTATTATTATTAATTAATATGATAATTATTAACGAATGATTATTTGAAATTATTAAATATTTATTTAATAATATTTTTCTAATCATATAAATGAAATCGGAAAATTGTCTCATTTATGAGACTTCACGATTTTCCTTAAGGTTGAAGGATGACAAGTAAGGACTCACACATTTATAAATTAGTCTTTCGACCATCTTTAGGGAACAAGGTGATTTCCATGGACTGCTCGATGATCATTGACCAAGAACGTGGTTAGACATAAGAACATTGAAATCAACCAATTCGATCACCTTCATCTACACTAGGAGTGACTACAACAGCATGACCATATGATTATTGCACCAGACGTACCCCATGATGATTATTCGAGGGATTCCATGTTTCCACCAGGCAATATAAGTCAGTGGCCATTACCACGAAGCATCCAACCAACAATAAGCTTTTAGAGATTCAAGACAATCATTTATTATTACTTAGCGATCAACATGATGTCCTTAATAAGATCGCCTCCATGGAAGAATGACCATGTATAACTAATCATAAATTAATTAATAATTGGGGTGTGATTACCTTAGAGGAGCTCCACACTATAAGGTGCGATCTCGATTATGAAAAAATGATTATTAAAGGACATAATTCCTTGAATAGGCGCCTCCCTCCATATAGTCGCCACTCTCCAAGTATATGAGAGGATATAAAAGGAAGCATTGAAGGTGAATGAAGGGGGAGATTACTACGGATTATCATAAAAAGTGCAGAGATTAAGGGTTGATACTCGTCAAATCAATCATTATATTTATATACATATTTATGCTCAGCAAGATCAGATAAACATATACACAGATTGAACAGGGAGTTAATGTGACAGTAACACTCTTCACAAGGAATCGATTAAGGGCATAATCTGATATTAAGGGATCAAGGGGAAGAAAGGTTAACGTGGAGGAATAAAAGGACTTCAGGCAAAATAGCGGACTCCCATCTGCAGACGATAATTGCAGTTTGCGAACTTCAACAACAAGCTGCGATCTGTGTACAGGTAAGAAGGGTTAAGAGTCATAAGGTATATATGTGTGTGGACGTGTGTACCACACACACACATATATATTAATGCATATTTATGAATACATATATTACTAATGTTTACTTATATGAATGTAGCAATAAAGATAGATACCCATGTAGAATATGTATGTATATTTAGGATCATTAAAAAGATTAAAGAATATATAAATGTAGATGTAAATTATGGAATGGAAAATAGTAATGAATTGTAAAATGTAATATAAATATGATTAAATGATGGAGGCTATAGGGAGGAAATTCCCTTAGCCTAATGGAGGGATTATGATAATCCCTGGTAGGCAATATATATTGAGAATCTATATGCATATATGTTATGGCTTGGTTGACAAAGTTCATCCAAGAAGAGACGGATCTGGCTGGTCCTCTCTGGTAGACTTGGATGATGAGATGCATCATCCAAAGCAAGGAATTGATCATATATGATGGTCTTCCTTGGTATGGCTTGGGTGTAAGAGACAAGAATCAAATTAACCTTCGATTTCCTGGTATGGCTTGGACGTAAGAAATTACATCCAAGACAGGAATCGAATTAACTTTCGATTTCCTGGTATGGCTTGGGTGTAAGAAATTACATCCAAGACAGGAATCGAATTAACCTTCGATTTCCTGGTATGGCTTGGAACCAAGATGGGTTCCAAGAAGGCGAGCTTCACAGCCGCCTAAGGACATGTCCCAGTACTGCACTCGTATCTTTTTTATTAAATAAGAATTGAGATTAGTGTTAATTAGTAATTGAAGTTTAATTGCAAGTTATATATATATATATATATATTTGTTGTATTCTAACAATCTGTTTTGCAGGACAGTGATCTCTACTAGTAGGGACATAACATTTTGTGTATGGAACAAGGTTAAATTTAATGTTGCAATCACCATTGTAGGGTTTGTATTTGAAACTAAGCAATCATATTGCAATTAGAATTTTTACCATCCTTGCAAAACTATAATTTAAAATGAAATATTATTTTGATTTCAGATTTTCAACTTGCTTGACATTACATTTCAACATGGCTTTTGTGTAGTCTTATATTTTCATAACTTCACTATGGGAAACAATTGCTGTCAACTAACTATTAACTAACAACTATTAACAAATGTATTTATTTATTTATAAACTATTATTGTCTAATTATTGATGTAATACTCCAACATTTACCCCTTATTACATCAATCCAAACAAAGGGTGGAACACTACAAGGACTGAACATAGTAGCTCTTTTGGAAACTTTGATGAGCATCTCCACCAATTCTCCTTGCTCATCTAGGAAATGCCAAATTGAACACATTAGTGGATTTCTTAATTGTCAAACCTGCAAAATACTTATGAATTGAGACATACTCCATTATCCACAAGTACACCACTCCTCTTGTGAAGTGAGACAAACTCCGTTATCCACAAGAAAAGACACCAACCAACTGGAAATTGAGTCTCACTTAATTACCCACAGTTACACAACCATCAACCACCAGTGAATCGAGACTAACTCAATTATCCATAGTAACACAACCATCAATCAACTGTGAATCAAGACTAACTCAAATATCCACAGTATCACCACTCCATTTGTGGATTGAGACTTACTCAGTTATCCACAAATGCAAACCTACAAAACTATGGATCTAGATACTCAATTATTCATAGGTACCACTCACCAAGTCTATAGATCAAGACAAACTCAATTATCCGCAAACAAAAAAAACTGCCATGCCAGTCCTTGCTCCATGAAGGGACACACGATATAATTGGTGCATTTCTCATGCAATATATCATCTCTGAGTGAGAAGCTAACTCAAGATGATAATAGATCTGTTGCTTTCGATGCCTCCAGCCTCCAATTAAATTCATGAAGAGATTAACCAAAACTATCTCCTATTTATCCTTTTTTCTGAAGCTTTCATCATTGGAGGTTGCACAATTTGATCAAGTCCATAATCAATAGCTTCTTAAGTTTTAAACATCATATGGCATTGGAAATCCTTTTTATTCTTTTCAAATGGTTGCCCTTTTTTCAATTCCATCTGTCTAATCCTTTCAAGTTCATTTACTTCATTTATTATATCATCAGCCTTGCCACAAGCTGCTCCAGCAATAGGCTCAAATGTGATAACTAACATGGGCATTGTATAATGCTTTCTCTTGTCTTCATCTGCTAGAATATATCCTGATAGATTTCATAAATATCCCACTGCAAAAGCTGCAATTGGAGAACTCAAGATTTACATGGCATCATGTTGGTGTACATTTTATCATATACCGAACATTAGAATAAAATGTCCAATGACACTCTATCCTCTCTTGAAAAAACACCGCTAATGCTAAGAAAACGATCATATAGCGATTCCAAGGTTTCTTTTGTCAGGTCTTAATGTGTGGATGAGCTCAATGGGCGTTGTGATAGGCTGGTAATACACAAAGGGACTTACGCTTGGATTGTTCAATTCACAATGGAGGTTTAGACAATGAAGCTCTATCATTCGGGACTTGGATCATGGAAAAACTGAAAAGGAGACAAGGGTTTAGAAATTCTAATCTATTCCTAGGAATTCAAGAGATGGTATTGACTAGGTTAACTCAATAACCACACTTTGCTTCGCCTCGCTTGGGACAACTACACAAAGTGGATGCAATCTTCTAGGGATGTGCTTATGATTGGAAGTTAAGCAAAGTGTTACAATAGTCTTGGCAAGACTCACAGAGTCTAGAGGCGGGTTGCCCTTGCCGAGGCCCATGGCCTTTGGACTTGGACTCGACCGAGTCTGGCCGAGTTTTGGCAGACTCGCCGAGTTTGTCAAACTCGGCAGACTCGCCGAGTCCCATGGGTCAGACTTTGCCACACGGGCATAAAATAATAAGTTAAAAAAAATGACATTAGTGGCGATTGTAGAGGCAGTGGCAGTGGCGATGGCAGAGGAGGAGGCTAGAGCACGTGTAGACCCATTGGAGGACCTCGAGGATGATGTGGATGAGGATATGGATGTCACTGAGTGTGAGCCTGAGCCTCAGACACAGGCAGAGATCATGGCTACATAACGTTCCAAGACCTATCTTAGGTGCACACGTAGGAAGTTGCGAGATCGTCTGATATTGGCTCCTCTAAGCCTTAGACTTCTAGGCTCTAGCTTTTATGTTGAACTTGATATATGTTTTGAACTTTTGATGACATGGATTTCATATTCCATGAATTTTGTAGACATTTGACACTATCTATATTTCTAATGTGTTATTTAGTTTAGCTTATTTCCTTCAGCGCAAGCCTAAAATTTGCATTTATACTTATGTGATCAATGTAAACTTGTGTATGTGCTTCTATTTGATGAGATTATTGTGTCTTTAATGTTTATTTATTAAAAAATGAATGAAAGAAATTTAAAATCGTTAAAAATCTTTGAATTTCTTGGGTTTTTTAATTTGCCGAGTCTAAGTGGCGAGTCCGAGTCCGAGTCAAAAATTAGCTTGCCGAGTCTAAGGCAAGTTCGAGGCTTGTAACTATGGTTAAGCATACACAAAGGAAAGCTCAGATTAACTTTACACAATGAACAAAAATCATCTGTTCATCAAAAGTATGAGCAGAGATTCACCACAAATCAATACTTATCGGATCTTGCATTCGTCTAACATACATGAAATAAAATCTAAACTATTGTGTTGAAGAAATTGAAAACCTTGGCCAATCATTCAGATAATAGAGATTACAAGGCATAAAAAGCACACAAGCAATATATTATCCAAAATGACCTTCTCGCAACAATGTTTCAAAAACCTCACACTCTCCAAATGAGAGGAGGCAACCTTATATAGGCACACAAAAGTTTTGAACGTCCGAGATCGAACAGTGATCAAGGGCCCAGATCGAAAGATCAAAACCCTAATTAGGGTTTGTTACAACTAACTACCCCTCGACCAATGAGAAAATTACATTTGGGGACACTTGTCCTTCTTGCTAAATACGAACCAACAATAAAAATAGAAGGTTGTTGCATTGTGAAGTATGCCCTCTAGAAGTTTCTGTGGATAAGTTAGGTTCATTGAACTTGGACATGTTGACTTGGAACAATCTGATTGGTTAGAAGATGACGAGGTGCCACCTCAGCGTGTTGGATATCTTCCTTGAATTCTCCAATTTGTGTGAAGAAATCGTATAAGTAGGGAAATTTGATTCTTCTTGTCACCATCTAATTCTGATTGGGAGCTTGTCAGGAGATCAAATCCTTCAAGAACTTGTCTTGATTACTTCCATAGGTCTAGTATTATGGATGAAATTCCTCAAGAAGTCTGAAATTCTTTTCATCGTGTAATGTGCCCTATTAGGTTTAGACCTGTTTAACCATAGTTAATCTATTTCTATACACTTGTGACTTAAACTAACTTAAGTAGGAGACAAATCTATCTTAACATGAATGAAATCAGTGTCATTCCACAGTTTAATCAGTAATTCAAATTACCATTTCCATATATTTCTATATATATTTATATTTATTTTCAGATAGTATTATAATATATATTTTACTATAGAGCAGTTCTATATAAAATATTATAATAATTATAATCATTATATTATTTTCTATAATTATATTACTATTTAGTTCTTTCTGATTAGACAATTTAATATTGTTATTGGTCTAATCAAACTATATATATATATTCCCTACAATATCAATTATTAACAATGCCATTTTCTAATCATTAGTCTATCTGGTAGCTGCAAGGGTAGACAGATCTGATGTGCGTCAGATCTGGTCTGCCACTGTATATGGGGTAAGTACGACTGCCTTACGTATTATAGAGTATATTAACATTACTTTTAAATAGTACTATTAAATCCTTTATAAAAATATTATAGGTTGTATATATATTAAGCACATCCCTGTGCATACCACCAAGAACAAAGATGTTTACTGCATGATTGGGCCTTTGTGGCCAAATGCTCAAATGATCCAAATTGGATATATTTACAATCCCAGGTTGCCAATATCTATATTCCATCTGATGATTACCCATAATATATATATTCAATTCCCCTTTGATGGAATGAATTCTCCCTTTATTATATACTTGCATTCTGCTTTTTCGTTGAGAGTTGTAACCCTTCATTAATGGGTTGTGTTTTTCCCATAATGAACTAATTACGTCTCTTAACATGTGATCAGTGTGTTGATCATTATAATTACTGATAATTAGTTAAAACGTACCTCTTAATTAAGATATCCATTAGTTTGTAGTTGACTATTGAATTGATATTGAATTAAAGCGCTCAGGTTTAATGCTT
This sequence comes from Cryptomeria japonica, assembly GCF_030272615.1. Lineage (NCBI taxonomy): Eukaryota > Viridiplantae > Streptophyta > Pinopsida > Cupressales > Cupressaceae > Cryptomeria > Cryptomeria japonica. The sequence goes on along the minus strand of NC_081412.1, from coordinate 345,798,649 downwards.
GATTATTATCGAATTGATGTATACAAGTTGCTGTTGCATCCCATCGAATACACAGATGTGCTGCCTTTAACTTATAATTAATAAATACTACTCTACCGCTACCTTACGAAAGTATGTAATATCATTGTTTATACAATAATATTAGTTTATTCTATTTGAATATTTCAAGAAAATATTAATTAATAATAATATTTAATAAATAAATAAGTATTTAATAGTTTCAAATCCTCATACATTAATAAATAATATATTAATGAATAATAATAATTGTTTTGTTCAGGTTATATATAACGATTTAAGGAGGGGACATGACACATCAAGTCCGAGGACTTTTCTTTCTTGATGCGTTGAGATTCTTTCGAGTGCCTCGAATTTGGAGAAGAATTCCTCTATGCCTTCGCCACAATGGAGGAATTTGGAATTTCTTTCTATGAAATAGTTTTTCCCATACTTAAGCCAAATTTTGGCCGTCTCTATGCTCAGATGAACCTTGCTTGTGGACTTGTCTTCAATTCTGAATTTGGCTTGAAACTCCATTTGTGTTTTCTGCGATGATCCCGCCTTCAACTGCCATTTATGACCTGCAAAACCAAAAGAAAATTAAGTTAAGATTCTAACTTTGAGTGTACATTTTGAAGGTTTGATGGCAAAGTGTGTTCTGATTTTCCAATTCCTCAGAACTTGGAGTTTTTGACAGGTTGTAAGCACTTAGAAATTTGGAAATACTCAGAGAACTTGATCTGATTTGAAAATTTGGGATTGAAATCGACTTTCAAGAAACCTGGAAATGAAAAACTCAATCTCCAAAAATCTGTGAATTAAAGTTGAAATCAGATTCGAATTCTGGAAAATATGTGAAAATCAGACTAAGTCCCTGAAAATCTCCTCCAAAACCTTGAAAAGTAGATTGAAAATCACTGAAGATGCCTTGAATCTTCATCAAATGGTAAGGAAACAAACTAGAATACCCCTGCCACCTTGAGAAATAGATGAAAACCCTTGTTTGTCTTTTCCTCAATGCCTTAGAAATTTTTTGAACTATTCTTGAAGCTCTGAAGATGCCTTAGAAAACCTTCGAAATCCTCTTGAAATCTGCACAAAAACTCTCAAAACTTGATGAAAACTCTTGAGACCTGCCAAGAAAAACTCTTAAAATTCTACTCAAGTTCGAACTTTCATCATGAATGAAATGAATGAACAATTCATCAAGTACAAACTCACAAAGAGTTCAATTTCTGCATTTAGAAACATGATTCATCCTTCCCAAGTCGAACTAGATTTGTTTCTATTCATCGAACCTAGACATGTCTTGTTTCTTTGTTGAGTTTAGTCTCTTAAGAAAGTTTCTATTTTCATTTCAGTTGAACTCAGTCACTTGGGAAAGTTCTGATTTTGTTTCTAGTTTGAGTTTAGTTCCTTGAGAAAGTTTCTATTTTCAGTTTGAGTTCATGAATCGAACTCCATCTTTCTTTCTTTTTCCAAATTTTGAAACTTTCTAAAACTTTCTTCTTTCCCTTAGTTCGAACTTAGGCAGATTTTCTTGACAGCAAGGCGGATTTTGTCAATCTTTTCCATATAGCTGGTGGACTTTGTGAGAATCATTCTCATCTTGCCTCACATATTTCCTTCAATAGGACGGACTTGGTATGTATCTTTCCTAACTTGGGCAGACTTTATGACTTTCTTTCCTCTCTTTGCTTATCAGATTTATCAATGTAGGGCAGGCTTGGTATGTTTCTTTCCCAGCCAAGGCGGAGTTGAGCAAAATCTTTCCATATTGCAAGTATAGGGATAGACTTGGCAACTTTCTTTCCCCAATGAGGGCGGACTTCATATCTTTCATTCCTTTTGCGAAGTTGATGAAGTGCTGTTGTACGGCGAACTTAGTTGACTTCATGACCCAAACTTGGGTGGACTTTGCTAAACTTGTGCACCATTCAATATGATGCTGGGCGGATTTCCTTGAAGTCATGCACTTAATGTTATATTCTTGGGCGGACTTGTCTTGCACTTCATATGTTCCTCTTCTAGAGCGGACTTGGTGAAACTTAGGGACCACATGTTGAGCTGACTTCACTTAAGTCTTGACCCTTCTAACATGTCATTCTTCTTCATTTAGGCGTACTTGGCTTGTTTCACGCACCTTCACCTCTAAGGTGGACTTGGCTTCCAATGTGCACCTCATATGTTCTCCTTCTAGGTCGGACTTTGCACATCCTTTGCACTTCTCCCCATAATGTTGGGCAGACTTTATGAAACTCAGGAACCTCATATATGGGCGGACTTTGCACAAGTTAGGAAACTCATCCATGCTCCCTTCATATCCTTTGGGCGGACTTGATTCATTGTGAGACCCATTCGGGGCGAACTTTGCCTACAAGACCCTCTGATCTTCATTGCTAGGTGGACTTGGTCAAACTTATGCACCATGAGATCAAAACTTAAAATCTTCATAACTTGAACAATTCTTCTCAAATCGCCTTGAAATTTGAAAACCACATATCTACCATCCCTCAAAACCCTAAAATCTAAGAATTTGGCTTTTTCAGTCAAAAATTGAATTTTGAGTGGAATTCTTGATCATTTTCAATGTAACTCAGAGCCAACACTGTAGACCCTAGATCCCTTTCCAAAAATAGAAAAATAAAGCATCCCTAAATATAGGAAAAAAATTCTAAAAATAGCCATTTCGGGGATTGTGCTTAAAGTGCCAAAAACAAAACTTCCTAAAATATAGGAAAATGCAAAAAAAGCAAAACTTTCCAAAATTAGAAAGTTGTCCAAATTGACCCAAATCAATTGCAATCTTCGTTCTTCGGACTTTCTAGGCACATTGACGACGTCTAGACTTTGATCTGACCATGGTTTGCACAGATTGGCTTATAACTTCCAAAACTTAGACCATTCAAAACTGACAAAATCTAGCAATACCGATGTCGGAAGGTCACAAGGCTCTAAAAAAAACCCTAGAAAGCAGGAAAAAGGGGAGGGTTCCCATTCTCAATGAGGTGATGTGTGAAAAAGGTCACAAGACTCACAACACATCATAGTTTTGCAATCACGGAACATTGCCACCTTGTCCTAGGATCAAAATATAAAGAACCTCCAAAAAATTGACACTATCAAGATAAAGCATTGCTGTGGTAAACCCTCATCTATAAATTGGGATACACAAATAATGCGATTCTTGAAAAGTGCATTGTTAAGGTCAAGCTACTGATAGTCTCCCCGGGAATTCTCTAGTGTACTATTGGAACACTAATAGGAATCATTATTGTTCCAACCCAACAAGCCACTTGAGGGAAAACCTAGATCTAACAAACTGCTTATCTTTCTTGTGAAAAACCTTCAACAAAACAGACCTTTGAAAGTAAACAATATATAGAACATAAGGAGCCATGAGGATGAGACAAAAAATGAAAATGCCTAGATTATTGACAATGAAAAGCAAAATGGTTAAAATTTACTGGTTATTGAGGAGATGCCAAAGAAGGAATATATGTGGACGTAGCCGAATCAGAAGGGTGCCAAATGGGGGCATGTTGATTTGTAGGAACCATAGTGTTGTGAAGGCCTTCTAAATCTTCCTCGCTAAAATCTCCCTTATCCACAAAGATGTTATAATCTGCGACCGCTTTGTCTTCTCCATGCGCTACTGCTGTTGTCTCCTGTTAAACATTTTGCACAGACACAGAGATCGCCATATGCTCTGTTGTATTTTCATAGGTATCGCATGTCAAGAGCAGCATATATCTGATCACACCTTGATGTAAGTATCGATCTGCTGAAGTAATAATGCTGAGTGAAGGAGAGCGATCTGTGAGTGTGTATTCGATACCGTTCCAAGAATGAAGACACCTTCAGCACTTATATGTGTATCGTGACCCTTCACATGAGTCGTCCTCCTTTACAAGGAGAGCGACTCTTCAATTTGAAGAGTGCCGACTTACTTAAATCGGCCTATAAATTAAGTCGACGATCATAGACAATTAAGTCTCCCGCCGCTAATAATGCGCCAACACTCCCTCTTTAGCTAGGGAGATATTTTTCTCAAGATTTGAGTCACATAGTGACATTCACATGGCTACTCCCAGAGTGGGAATGCAGGTGAACACAACTACCATGGCTACTCCCATGGATGGTGAATGAATAGGTATCACCTCACCATGATAACAAACATCATGGCTTGTCCATAGACATCACCGCATGTGATATCTACCATTATGGCTTATCCATGGATATCATAGATATCTCCTCATGTAATATCCACCATTATGGCTTATCCATAGGTATTACTTCACATGATATCCACCATTAAGGTATATCTAAAGATATTACTACATGGCATGTCCACGGATTTCATGTCACATGAAATCCACCATGAATATCTCTTTATGTAATATCCACCATAATGGCTTATCCATGGATATCACGTCTCATGATATCCACCATTATGGCATATCCATAGATATTACTACTAGAGATATAAACCATTATGGCATATCCATAGATATTACTACTAGAGATATAAACCATTATGACATATCCATAGATATCACGTCCCATGATATCCATCATAATGGTATGATCAATCAATATTGTAAGATCGTCACCTTATTATAATGATCAGATGTACAAGTGTTCACTATTGAGAGATCGTCACCTCACAATAATGTTCACAGGGGCTCATCAAGCACTGAACCAAAATTGTCATGGAGTCACACACATGACATCCACCATGAACCATATCAGAGGGTGTTTTAAGGGCTTTATCCTTAAGTCTCTCTCAAAGAGAAATGCAATCACAAGAGCTTACACTTAAAAAATCTTTCTGAAAAGAAGAATACATTAGTGAATAGCATACCTTTCCACCATGTCCCTAACATAGTGATACTTGATCTCCACATGCTTTGACCGTTCATGAAATACAAGGTTGGAGTTTGCATCACTCTTGATGTATTCCAAGCTCACCAAGTATCCATCTATCCAGGAATATCATGAACTAGGAGTCAACATAAAGGCCTTCCAGCCTACATACATGGGACTCCATCCCATGAATCATAGTCCTTTGACTGTTGATCCTTAGAGAAACCCTCTTGACATGGTCCACTCTCTTTGAATCAATATGACCAAGATCTTTGGAAATCAAATAATGCAAGTCCTCTAGGTGCTCCCTCTGAAGCTTGAAGTACTAACCTCAACCTCCTGACCTTCTCGTCCAAGGTTGTTTCTGTAGGTTTGTCAGATTCCCTTTGAATGTTAATTCCTCCTCTTCGAAGAAACTGATCGTAATGACAACCTGAATAGGTTCTTCCTCTTCGAGGGATGCCTCCAGTTATGTATCACGAACTCAGCTTTATGGCAGCAAGCTGTGTCTCTATTCTTCAGCCTGTGAATCTTTCTCACAGGATATATCTTGAATGTGATCTCTCATCATCCTTCTGATCTTTAATCTGACTCATCTCTTTATTGCTGGTACCCATGGAGTTAGTCTTGTAGCTGAGTCTCATCTTCTCATCCACACAGACAGCCCTGACTGCTAGATAACCCTTTGCCACATAATTTTCTTGACAGAGTATTCAAATCCAGATCGATATACTCAGTCACTGAGAGAATGCGATTATACAACAATCAGGCCGAGCTTTGTTAGGCTCTGGACGACATTTCCTAGAAGGAACAACAACCATTTCTCTTCAGACCATTTGCCACTCTCTGCAAGAGTAATACACTTTCAACTTGATGCAATAAGAACTGAATGATGCACAGTGGAATAAGGTCAACCATTAATGAAGAGCAATCTGATCACCACAATCATGAATGAATCTATCAAAATGAGCAATGACTATAATCCTTCACAACCTCTGCAATACAGATCACCAGTATATTTACAAACTGAGATACATTAATATACTGCCCTACATCAAACCTTCCCAGATCTCATCAAAATCATGTGGCCAATTTCTAAATTCGAAATAGCAAGAAATAGAGTGACTTCATCCAAACAATTTAAATGTTGATCAAGGAGGATATACTGAGGCTGCGAAAATGATGGTCCCATCAACCTCTAATTGGCCAATAAAAAAATAGATCACGGTCTGGTGGGCCAAGGGATATGCCTCCAAACTGCTGTTGATCCTTTACTGTATGTGCCTTCACACTCCTCCATTTGTGCAAATGGATATAGTATTGACCACAAGTGAAATTCTCCCTCACCCGCTCGATGATTGGAGATCTGGAACTAAACTTCCTGAAAAGATGAAGATCCGCAATGTATGGGAAGCACCATTTCACTCAATATTGATTGAGGGACTATCAGCACAACCACTCATGAAGAACTTTGCAATGCATTGTACATCCTTCACTGTTGGAGAAGATCCTAAGATAAGGGTTCCGCAGATCATTTCCAAGCTATCAGATGAAGCATCGAGGCATTCCATCAGGTAATAACACACGTATACAGTCATAATCACCAAATATAGTCTCAAACTATACTCCATGTGCAACTCCCAAGGAGCCCGATGAAGACATTTGCAACACTATCCATAGTATAATGAGTGCCTGAAGACTCCGTTATAGCTCCTTACATCCACCTACTGGAATCTCCGAACGTAAATCTGAAGGCGATGAGTTCTCTATTGCACACACAGTCTCCAGTAAATTTCTTCTTCACAGAATAATATTACAGCAAAACCAAGGAAAGAGCCTTTGAATATTCTTGACAATATTAAATACTTCCGACTTCAGTATTTGCAATGAACTTGAAGCCCGTGGTTAATTCATATGCTAGGAATTAATATAATTCTGGTATCTCTCATTCGTCAGTATCTATTTGCAGTTCAAAACTCCCAATGTTGAATCATGAATTGTCCCTTAAAAATACTTCAAACTCTGGTTTTTAATCAAATTTCAGAGGGGGCGTTCCAGCTTCTTTCCGGCCAGCAAGAACACCACATCGAACAGAATAGTCTCACTGCAAATTATAATATCCTCATACTAACGGCCTTTCTGAATAAGCCCAAATGGAGAAGACAAATATTGCAAACCGTTGTAAGTGTCTGCTACTAATAACATCGAGTGAGGAAGATAGATTCGGCCTCCGCAGTTTAATACACCAGTTAACCTTTGCAATGTTCAATAATTTATTCCCTCAGCTGATAATAATAATATTATGCCAAACATCAAATGTATTATCTAAAAGTCCGATAACATCAAATGCCAAACATTAAATATAATATCACATTCATATAGTTTAAAGTCCATAAAATAAACCCATAACGAAATGTGCAACTGCTCAGGGATATTCAACAAGAGAGTTGTGACAAGGAATAACTGTGCGCCTCTACAGAAATTGACACACCGAACAGGATATTGCACTACTCCTGGAATAATCCCGCTCAAGCCAAATAATATCATACCAAAATCTAAAAGAGAATATTATCATGAACGGAAACAAACAGGGGTCTTATACTCTCCATTTGCATAGACTGGAAGGTGTCGGAAAGATTATGTCCACACGATTTATAAACTTCGATCGATACCTTTCTTAGCTAAGGAAGCCGGCAAAAAATGTCTTTCTTCGAATATTACTGTTGATATGACTCTGTTGGAATGAGAGAATTCCAAGCATTATAAATTCCTTAAGCCGTGACTACGAACTTCAAAGCTCACATTTCAGCGATATATCATTAAACTATTCCTTCCTGGGTATTCCGGTGAGGGAATTACACCCAGTCTAGCTCTGATACCATGTTGTATTTTCACAGGTATCGCATGTCAAGAGCAGCATATATCCGATCACACCTTGATATAAGTATCGATCTGCTGAAGTAATAATGCTGAGTGAAGGAGAGCAATCTGTGAGTGTGTATTCGATACCGTTCCAAGAATGAAGACACCTTCAGCACTTATATGTGTATCGTGACCCTTCACATGAGTCATCCTCCTTTACAAGGAAGGCGACTCTTCAATTTGAAGAGTGCCGACTTACTTAAGTCAGCCTATAAATTAAGTCGACGATCATAGACAATTAAGTCTTCCGCCGCTAATAATGCGCCAACATGCTCTAATACCGTATTTGAAATGGAGAGATCAGATTGCAATTAGAATTTACGCCATCATTGCACAGCATTAATGTAAAATGAAATATTTATTTGATTTCAGATTTCCAACTTGCTTGACATTTCAACATGGCTTTATAGAGCCTTATGTTTTCATAACTTGCCTATGGGAAACAATTCCTGTCAGCTAACTATTAACTAACAACTATAACAATCAAATCTTTTTATTCATAAACTATTACTATCTGATTATTGATGTAATACTTGAACATTTTGAAGCTCAATTGAAATGTTGAAGAGCTTATGTTGGCATTATGTCAACTTACTACAGCGTACATGACTGATTTTAGTGTTGAAGAATAAATTTCTCACTCGGTAGAGATTTTCTTCTTTTAGGGTTTCTCCATAGTAATTTGTGTTGGCTCAGCCATTGCCATTCTTTCTCTTTTTCCAATGCTCAATTGAAGTAGAATTGTTGTTAGTGATTAATAGACATATTGATAGTCATTTTTGAGGTGTTTGAGAAGGGCTACAAGCAAGAAATCCATTGTTGATGAACTGTTAGGGAACGTCTCTCTTAGTTTACAAATCAATAGGGATCCTCAGAGATGACAATTTTTGCAATCAGTTGATAAAACTTCAATACATGTACACATCTTAGAGTCTTAATACTGTTTCTTTTTCATGCTATTACCTTTTAAGGATTTGATAAGAAAATTTTCTGCTACAAAAAAAATTAATTTTTTATTTTAAATAGAAAATTACAAGTCTATTTGTGTATTTCTTTAGTTCTTTTAACTTCTATTGATCACATATGAGCACTTTAGGAAAACCCAATGTAATTTACGAAACCTCTATAGGAAGTCTCCCAATTATTGAGAGTGATGCTTCTAGGAGATGAATTGAGATGCAAAGAAACTTACTTTGAAGTACCTAACATTGGATATGTCCCTGTATGGGTCTCCTAAATGAAGAAGATGAGTATCTAGGTTCAGAGTATGTGTATCCTAGTAACTATGCATTTGTGCCTCTATATGCAACTTCTTATCTTCTAATTGATGCCCGTTGAATATAATAAGACAAGGTCTCTAATATATCAACCTCTAAATAGGAAAAAAATTGAAGGCTTTTTCAGTTTTTTTAATGGATATGCTTAAAGGAAAGTGGACAATAAGGAGGATTGTCAAGTGAATGGCTATAAGTAGCACAATAAGGACAACAATAAAAATAATGCAACGTGAAAGTTAATAAGTAATATAATGTAACAAGCATGGAATATAATCACACTTGCATAAATAAAGGAGGTAGGGCAAAGAAATACTTGTCTAGGTCAACTTGTATGCGCATAAATCTCCCCCTTGGCATGAGAACTTGGAGAGATGTGGTTGTAGGTGCTACACCATAGTAGGTGCTGCACAAGATTCCTAAGATCTGATGTACATTGCTTGTGGATCTATTCTTGAGTCTTCAGGTCTTTTGTTTACAAATTTTTCATCTTAGGCAAGTTCCTTTTTTGCCGTGGAACTTTTGGAATGCACTAAGGTTTTTTATTTATTGTGAGAGCAGTGCAGAACAGATTGTGACTTTTTCATATAAAAATGACATTAGCAAGCCTAGTTATATGGTTCTAACCTCCAAAAACGTCACTTTTGAATTAGCTGATTTCACCAACAATGCTTGTTGGTGAATGGGTTATTGAAGGGCTTGAAGGGTCCAATTAGGGCATTTTTGTATCATGGGGTCAACATGATGATGTCAAGGTTTGCAAAAGGGCAAGACTGGACTGTAAGCAAACTAAGTGAGGTCACAGTGAGGAAGGCAAATGGGATGCAATGACCTATAATGTGTCTCAAAAAGACATCTCAAGTTGGCCTACCTCAATCTCAATCACGGGTGATTAAAGCACCAGCAGGTGTCGTAAAGCAAAATGTTGGTATAGTCATTTTGAGGTGTATACACCCTCTCCTCCTAGTTTGTTAATCCAATCCATTCTTTCTTACATTCTGATTGGTCCAAAGGAGACTTACATCACCTCTTGCCATTTTCTTGTACGTTTTATAATGCTACCTTGTATCAACATCAAATTTATGCAATTACTTCATGGGAGCTATATGACGTAGCCTAATACAAAATAATCACAAGAACTTCATTATTAGAGTGAAATATTTTCATTCTTTTATAAAACTTTTTATTTATGAAAAGTATCTTTTATTGGTGCATTGTTTTTCTCTTTTGTTCACTAGGGGTATCAGCCTAGCATTTCTTATTTGATATTCCTTGAAAATATATGATCAGGCACAGGGCTGTTGAAATTCTGTTAGATCAAATTTTTGAATCTCGTTGACAGGCTTGAAACTTTTCACTTTGGCACAAGCTAGAAAGGATTTTACCTAAAATGCTCAATATACTTATTTTCCCCACAATTACTTTTGTTTAAATCTTTATACAATGACAAATAACTGACTGCAGTACTGTATGGATACTGACCACCAGGACTACTTGATAATGTGCTAAGTGACTATTTGTGGGCAAAGGCAGTACTTCTCACCACACCTACAGTAGCTACAGCTGGTCTCTCAATTCAGGTTCCATTGGCAGCAATAATAGATTCATTGAGAGGAAATCTGCCTCACTTGCTGGATTATGTTGGTGGTGCAGCAGTGCTTGTGGGATTTTTTGGCATAATTGAGCCTATTACCTGTTGTGCTTCAACTGAAGACAAAGAAGAAGCACACATTCATTGTGCTTCTCAAAATAGCATTAAGCAAGATACTGGCGATGATGTTTGCTAGTTTTCTTATCTTTTTCATTCTCTGCATATATTCAAATGTTGCTTCATATCATTTGTCTATTTGTTTATTTATTATAGAATTGCTCCTTTAGTGATTCCTAGTATATGAAAAAAAATTAGTCCAACTGCAAATTCATGAGTAATTCATTTTATACATGTTCGCAAAACCATCATTTTAACTGTAGAGTTTGGAAGTTACAGCATATATAATTGGTAACTAAAATCATCTGGTGCAAAATTGTCAACTGTGATTGAATTTGCATGAAAAATGCATGCAAGTTTTAATGTATATTTTGTGAAGGTTTTGTGGGAGTTTCTATATTTATTGTCCTCTGAATTGTATATAGGAGAGAGAAAAAGTTAAGTGGAAGTTGTTGATGGTAATACGAGGATTTGAAGTTTAATTTGTATGCTCAAGCATATTTTGGTCACATGATCCATCCAACTTCCTCTACGTGATGTAAACTATCTGAGGATGTTTTTGGTAAGGTAATGGATGGGGGCTGAGATTAGGGAAATAACAAGCAGCCTGGCCCTTCATTGGGTCAGGTCTTGTTGCAGCATGATTTTTAAGCCTGCAATGTGAAAGTCAGTACACGAACTTTAAAACCAGATAATGCAGTCTCATTGTATAATAGTAAAATAATAGTCTGCATTTACCATTATAACCCACATATTCTAACAAAGATAATACAGTCCCTGCCCGTTTGCTATCTATACAAAACATTTGAAGATGAAATGAAAACAACGTTGAATTACAAAACTGTATTTAGAGTTACGAATTTATTTGCAATTTGTAATATTCTACATCCCAGTTAATGAGGGTTACACATGCTGGTGCCAATAATAGATTCAATCAACAACCCAATGACACTTCCACATCCTCGTCAATTCAGCTCACCCACAAAAATCTTGAGAGCAGCTTCAATAAAAACACCAGCATAAAAGCAATAGGTTTTAACAAATTCTGGAACAACAATACCCCAGCAATATAATCATTTAAAATAATGCCTCTAAGTGGTTTGTACACAGCAGTGATGAGCCACTCCAAGCATGCGAACAAGCTTCAAAACGCCTGGGTTTTGAACCTGGAACAACTGTTTTGCAAAGCATCTAACTGCTGCAAATAAGATTACTCCAAGTCATTTTTCGTAGAGTCCATCCTAGTCAATGTTAGTTTCAGTTCAAACCTCTGCCACAACATTCAAAACATAAATCACAACCTAACTTCTCTCACAGATGAAATACATGAAGTGATCAACAATTAGCAGCGGAAAGGCACATGAGCCTCTTTAAGACCCTTTCTGTGTCTTCATTCTTGCCACATGTCAAGAGCATGCAAATGCTTCTTTAAGCAAACACCATCTGTATCATGTTTTCCATTAAATGTGAAGGTATATGATCTAAAATATTGGGTCTAAACAAAGTAGACCATTGGAGTCAAGGTGTCTGCATTTGTGAAGTTATAGCGTGTAGGAGAAGGAATTCATCATCGAAATAGAGAATTAAGGACTACGATGATATCAAAAGAGTTTTTGAGGTTGGCATGGGACATCTTAATGTCTTTGAAAAGCACTATAGACCTCATAATGACTTGGAAAACTTAAATGATAAATTCATTGGACTATGTAGGTGGTGAATGTGTCAGAGACTATGATGAATGTGATTGCCCAACAAATGCGTAAGTGCTAGTTTGTTAGAACCAGCAAACTTATCACAATGTAGGTAGAATGTGGAATACAAAGAGTTTTCGTTGTTTGATCTTCCAATTTGGCATTGGTCTCCCATTTTCTAAGGTTGGGAAGCTGAAGGGAGGTCAAGAACTATTTTCACATAACTTGTATGGTGCTTGCTCCCATTGTTTAATGGTTTTAGCCTAGCTTTTGACTGCAGCAAGTGTGTTTGTGGGTTTGTATATGGCAAGTGATATTTTTGATTTATCAAAAAGTGAATCTAGGGTCCTAGGCCTGTTACAACACAGAAAAAAGATTAAAATGTTACAACAATTTTTGTGAAAGATAGAGACAACACACATGCAGTACAAAATAGCTGTAGGAAAACTACCTCAGTAATACAACAGCTAGAGGTCCACATCCTACATGACACTTGATCTTGTCTTAGCAATCTTGTACTCTTAGCTTGGGTACGGGAATTCAAAACTAATTTAGGAAGACCTATCTTCTTTGGATGATTGTTCAAGACACCATTATTAAAGTCATCAGATCAGGGATAAAGAAGAGGGGTTACCCTCATGATTAAGTGGTTGGGTCCATGATCTATCCTCCACCATAAGGCCAATATTCCCTGTAAGAGCCTTGGAGGTGTTAATGCCCACCAGAAGATGAGCAAAAGTAGAGTGACTAATGGTAGTTTTAATATAATCCACCTTTAGAAAATGGCCAATAGTAATCCCTATACCCTCAAAGCACGTTTCTTCCCAGAATTAGAGGGGGAGATTAGGCAATCTGATTCAAAAGCACATTATTTAATGGTTTTGTGTGAAGGTTGAAAGAGGGAACCATTTTACCGAACAATAGCTCATTATGTAAATTTCTATTATATTTCAACTCTTAATAAAAATAAAAAATAGGAATATTCACATACTTGATCCAAAGGATTCGATGATGCTAATTATCAAGTACACAAATATCATAAATATAAATGCTTTTCCTTTTAAATAAATTTACTGCTCGAGTACAAAATCATTTTATCAATTTAACCATTTTAAAAAGTATCTCCAATAAATTGTCATACAAAATCAACATAAATTTTACAAATTTTCAAGTACAACATGATAAATACAACGTCTTTGTATGATCAAGCTTTTGTCATTCTTCAATTGTTAGAGGGAGAATATCAATTAGGTGTGTTTCTTCCAACCATAGATCGATGGTCCATTGCACACCTTCCAATTGGAAATGGCCCTACCCTTCACAAGGTTAGTAGCTTAAAAAGTTTGTAAACATATAATGCCATCCGAGAACTAGTGTGGTTTGCTGACTTTGTCACATACAATCTGTCATACAACTCTAGGTACTCTTTAGCTAAGTATGCCAACTCTAATTGACACGCAACCTATTAGACATTGTGAATTAACAATGTAAGCAATGAATTGCATTACTTCAATCAAAATTTTATAATACAATATAATATTCTGATTTGGTTGCGTGTCATTATTCACACACCGCTATCTCAATCTCATCAATAGAAGAACATTTTATTCATACAAATATTTCATATAATAACACATCATCCTTTATATAGAAACAAGCATTAAAAACCTTAAGTTCTATTTACCATTTTGTAAAAGAAAATGATATCCTTTGTCTTTATATGGAAATCTATCCATATTCTCAAAATATGGCTTCACATGCTCAAGAATTAAACATAATTTCCCTTCATACTAGACAATCTAGTTATCGATATACACTCAAGTCATTAAATCTAGACTGGCTGCATATAAATCAACTTAAAAGTCTGAAAATAAACTTAACAACATGCAGTATCATTGAACACACAACTTCAAACAGAGGAAATATACAATATATTGTCTCATTACACCCAAGATTGTTAATTGTCCATTTTTTGGACAAAGGAGATATACAATATATTGTCTCATTATACCCAAGATTGTTAATTGTACCCTTTTGGGATTTGCCCTGAATCTTGCCCTTGTAAATATCAAAGTCTGCTAATGTTCACCCTTAATAATTCTGATATTAGATATTGATCCATTGACTTTCTTGTCTTCTTTCATTAGATGGATGGTTCCTCCAATTCCCTTTTCTCACTTGAATTAATCTCTTCTTTATATCTTCATTTGTGGGAAGTCACACCTCTTCATAAGAAATGAGTCATCACTCTTCATTGCTGCCCTTTGAGATTAAAAAAATATTCTTCAAATTGATCTCCCTTGGATGTCCTCCTCAAATGAGACTTTCTACTTTTTATATCCTCCAATGTGAGGGAGAGGTCAAACCACTTCATCATGTATGCCCCTTTGGCAAGAGACACACCCTTTCCACCATTAGCACCCTTTGAAAGAGTGTAACTCTTCATTTTTTCTGCCTTTTGAAAGGAACACAACCTTTCACATTCAAACCTGCACTTCCAATTCCCCAAATTATCCCCTCAAATGAGGTTCTCTTCTCCCTTTTATATCTCATGTTTGAGGGAGTCACAACTTTTCATTTCATGTCTTTGACCGTTCATCAACTTAATCAAAATTTAATTATATTTAATTGTATTCTTTTATATTTTAATTTTAATTTTATTTTTATCATTAATCATTAAATTGTATTTCAAAGGGGACATCAAATAAATTTTATAAATTTTCAAGTACAACATGATCAATACAATGTCTTTCTATGATCAAGTGGTGCAGGACACCTAACACTCCAAGTATGAAATTTTTGTTTTCTTTCAAGTTTGTGAATTATCTTTGTGATGTAATAATGGACCAACCATTTAGGACTCAGTAGAGCCATGGTTGAGGTGTGCAAGTTTTGGTTTGAGTCAAATTGTGTTCAGGATGTTGACAACTTGAGAAGTGAGATGTTTAGGTAGTTCACAGGTAAAGTACTCCAGATGAATGTATTCATGTATTAGGGGTCAATTGTGTTGTGTTTAGGTCTTCTAGGGTGTTCGAGGACCTTCAAGAGTCTTAAAATGCATTAGAATGCAAAATTGCATCTTGGAGCCAAAAGTTGTAAAAAGTCGTTGAGCAACATTTTGTAATTTCTTGCAAAAGTTGCATTTTTGATTATAGGCTTTAAAAGTTGGTTGAACTGACTGAAACGGGGGCATAAAAGCCAAAATTCACTTCATTGTATGGGTTGGAGGATTGGAAATGCAAGAGCAAGTTTTTGGATTGAGAAACAAACTTGTTTGCATCGGTTTTTGACAGTTTTTGACCTGTTTTCATTGCTTGTATGGTCTAGTACAAACTAGATGGTGTGAACTCATTGCAATTCTTGAGTGTTCATTGTATTTGTCTTCATTAAGGTTGTTTTGCAGGTTTGATTGTCCTAGGTTGCAGAGATTTCTTTTGTTCTTTGCAACTAAGTGCAAAACGCTCAACCGAGGTCAACATGTCTTGGTTGATGAACAATCATGGGTGGATTTTGAAATTGGTGAGTATATGGACAGATTACTATGTGACATATTGCCTATGGATGCTTGTCATTTGCTGTTGGGACATCCATGGCAATATGATGTGAGAGCTACGCATGATGGGAAAAAGAACAACTATCTTATCACCAAGAATGGGAAGTACCAAATGGATCCACTACCTGATCCAAAGGAAGAAGAACAAATAGGCTCCAGTGTGATGCTGATGAGAGGTAAAGAGTTTCTCAAAGTGTTGAAGCAAGAAGGTCATCAAGGCCATGCTATAGTGTTGAAGCCTAGAGATAAAGCTAAGACAAATCCAATGAGTGAAGTGCCTCAAGAGGTGTAAGGTCTATTCAAACAGTATGCATAAGTGATAGGGGATGGCATACCTAATTCTTTGCCTCCAATGAGAGATGTGAGTCATCAAATAGACTTAATACCAGGGGCCAATTTGCCAAACAAAGCTGCCTATAAAATGACACCTAGTCAAAATGAAGAGATCACTAACCAAGTGCAAGAACTCTTGGACAAAGGGTTTATCAAGAAGAGTTTGAGTCCATGTGTTGTTCCTACTGTGTTAGTGCCTAAAAAGGGAGGCAAATGGAGAATGTGCACGGACTCCAAAGCAATCAACAAGATTACTATAAGGTACCGATTTCCCATGCCAAGGATTGAGGACCTATTGGACAATCTAGGAGGTGCAAGATACTTCACAAAGGTGGACTTGAAGTCTGGTTTGTTATCGGGAAAAAGTGTATAGTTAGTAATGTTAATTATCAATAGTTAGTTAGCCGACGGGTAGGTAGTTGGAGTCGCGACGGTTGGGTCGCACCCCTTCGGCAATCATATATTGTATCACCTCCGGGTGTTGTGGTGTGTAATGTTAGTCGTGTCAGATGTAATGTTGATGACAGATATAATATGAACATCCTTTGACATTAATGGAAAGCTTATTCTGGTACTTCTTTTATATTTGCATTGTACATTGCTGTTCGATTTCTGTATTTTTCCTGTTTACCCAGTGAGGTAAACATTTGGCGCCGTTGCCTAGACGAACTCAGGAATGGAAGACACAGATGGCGCACAGACACAATGGGCCTACCCGTTGGTGAAGTAAACCCGGAGAACCGACGACAGCAAATTTTACGAGAATTTCATGAGCGCCAGGATGACGGACGTAGGGAAGACCGACAAAGGACAAATAATCCTTAAATTGTGAAAGGAGAGAAATAAAGAACACTGTTAGAAGCAGAAGAATTATGTTGATTGTATACAAAAGAATGAATTAATAAAGACGTGTTGTGTTTTGATTTATGTGTTGAGAAACATGAAATTGTACCACAATTAATGCCCAATTTACTGAATAAAGACAGAAATAAGAAATTAGAAACCGACGAGTGGGAGGCTGCGCAGAAGGCTTTGATTCTGGAACAACGTGTAGAACGTAGACGGAGGCTGAGGCAACTTGCCGAAGGACGACCTGCCGAAGGGTTGCCCGAAGGGAACCAAGGAGGTGTCACGGAAGGTGCAGAAGCCGAGGGGAATTTCTACGCGTCGCCAGACTACGGTAGAGCGAGAAGCCTTGAAGAGTTTCTGGAGGAAACTAGGTTACGGAGAGAACTAGTTGAAGAGACTCGAGATCGGTTCAAAAACTTATCTCTCATGCCACAAAGGGAGGATCACCGAAGGGAGCCGGGCACGGGTGACGACGAAGCGCCACAAAGGGAGGATCACCGAAGGGAGCCTGGCACGGGTGACGACGAAGGGGAAGTTAACCGCACGGTAGGTATAAGGCAGAACACCGTACCTTTGGTCACCACCATAGGAGGCATCAGCGGCATCGAAGGGAGCAGCACCGGAGGGCAGACACAGCCACAACCACCTCCAAGTAGACGATTTCCATCAATGGCGACCAAACAGAAGTTACCCAAATTCAACGGGGATAGCAAAGATGATCCCGCACGGCATTGCCGTACATGCGAAACCATCTGGACAGCCAACGGGGTGACTGACCAGGATGAATGGATGAAGCAGTTCCCCGCCACACTGAGAGGAGTGGCTATTGACTGGTATGCAGACTTGGATAAAACCAGTGTAACTACGTGGGATGAATTGAAGAAGGCATTCGAGAAGGAATTCCGGCTTCTCCGGGATGATAACGAGATAGTTTCCGAAATCTACGGAACAAAGCAAGGAAAGAAGGAGACCGTACGGGCGTACGGGCGCCGACTAAAAGAGTTAGTCGGGAAAATGGAAAGCCAACCGGCCGATGGCTTGAAGAAGAGGTGGTTTGTTGAGGGTTTGAACCCTAAGCTACGACGGAAGATGAAAATTGTGCCTCCAACATCCTACGACGATGCATACAACCGGGCCATGGACCTGGAAAGTGAAAATAAGACGGCCAAAAAGAAGAAGAATAGATCTTCATCATCATCTGAAGATGATGACACATCGGAAGAAGAGAGTAGTAGTGACGAGAAGCCGAGGAAGAAAGTCACAGCCCTTCAAAAAGATATGGAAAGGATGTTAAAAGAATTTAAGACAATGAAAGGGACTACAAGTAAGGACGATGAACTATGGTGCACGGAGTGTAAGGAGAGCGGCCACACGAAAGGTGCCTGTCCCAAGAAGGCATTCTGCGACATCTGCCAGATTATGGGGCATTCTACGAAGGAATGTCCATACAATCTGAAGGCACGTAACCAGCAAGTGCTCTTTGCGCAGGAGCAGCCATCCACATCGGAGGCAAACAATAATGCATCATTTGGAGGATACCGGGACAATAGACGCGGGGGTGGAAGGAATAGCAACAATACCAATAACGGAAGCCGTATCCAGTATGACGCCAAGGGCCGGCCAATTATCCAATGTAGGGCCTGTAATCAGTGGGGGCACTTCGCCCGTGATTGCACGAAGGAAGCCACCCCTCAGCACCTCTGCCGTTGGTGTGGGCCAGGCGACCATGAGGACGCAAATTGCCCGCAGGCAGGGGTTAATCTCCTCAACATTGAGAAGGCTGAGAAGACTGGTGAGAAAGAAGTACTGGCGATCACCCGCGCCCAGATGAAAAAAGCCACTTATCCTGACCCCCGTACGGAGAAGGAGAGATTACGGGAGGCAAAGGCCAATATTGAACATGAGATGACGACCGAACGACGGGACAACGAGGTGGCGAGTACATCATCCCGTACGGAAGCAGAAAATAACATCATTGGGCAAATCTTGCAGATGGAGGTGCCGATAAAGGTAAAAGACCTTCTAGACTCTATGCCACAATTGAGGACTGCCATCCTCACCAATGTGCAAAGCACTGCATCGTCGAGTGCACCACAGGTAGGGGTTCCTGCCACCGCATCGTCGAGTGCACCACAGGTAGGGGTTCCCGCCACCGCTACGAAGAGTACACCACAGGTGGAGGTTTCCGTCAGCCCTTCGACTGACCCGATGTTACTAGCCTTGAGCAGTGGTAGACACCCAGCTGTGGTAGAAATGGGTATCCGTGGGACCATTCTGAAGGACACCATTGTGGACAGTGGATCTGGGGTGAATGTACTACCAGAAGAAACATGGAAGCGGCTGGGGAAGCCCACCCTGTGGCCACCCACATTCAACCTGGTGGGAGCGGACCAACACGACATTAAGCCACTCGGCCTGTTGATGGCCCAGCAAGTGACAATTGGTACGCAACCATTCTTGTTAGATTTCGTGGTTATTCCCTCGAAGAAGAAAGGCTATGACGCCATCCTGGGGAGAGTGTGGTTGATCAACGCAAGGGTAAACCACAACTGGAAGAAAAATACACTTTCCATGGAGAAGGGAGGGCGAAAATATACCATTGACCTACACACCCAAAATGTCGGCGAAGAGCTCGCCTCTTCCGACTCGGAGGACTCTAATAAAGGGGAAGGGGGTCCCGATGAAAGTAAGGGCAAGAACGCGATGGAGCCGAACAATGAAGGGGTGCTTGAATTGGAGGGATGTTCTGAAGATGAGAGATGCTCACTTAACGGGCTCTTCCACTGGCAGATGGAAGATTACGAAATGTTCCAAAGCTACAGGCTAGAAGTAGAGGAACCAGAGCAACCAACAGAGGTGTACCTGCCGGAATACGAAGAACATTGGAAGGGAGACGCCCCAAACCCTGGCGACGTAAATAATCAGAAGAGTGTCGGCACCGATTGGAATCCTGTGTGGAAGGCCGCAGCTTTCAAAATCTTTATTATTCTTCTTCTTCTTATGTACGGGAAGGAGACCATGGTCCCTGTAGAATTTGTGGTTCCAGGTCTTCGGATGGCCATGGAAAATAAACTTGCCACCAATAGGTTCAAATGGAAACCCTACCACGAGAAGCGTGTAGGGGACCCGAGAGGCCGGAAGGACACCCGGGAGTTCGGAGGGGGACCCGAGGAGATGGAAGGAGACTCGAGAGGCCGGGCAGGTGACTCGCCAGGTATAGGACCAAAACAGGAAGAATACAGAAACTAAACAGCAATGCACAATGCAATTACAAAGGATGTAGCT